>NW_026652289.1:46217234-46231188 GCF_009828535.3 Hylobates moloch | reverse complement strand
CCCAGGTTTGGAATTTTGTTTCAGATTCAGCCCTGCAGAGTTTATTCCTGTAGTTCCTCCACCTGTAAAATCCATTGGTTTGGTGTGCCCTAGGAAGTCAGTGCTCCTGGCCTCATCCACTAGCACCTTCTCTGGGCAATCAATATTCTTGAGTGATCCAGTGCCTTCTATAATGTTCCCTGTTTCTTCTTAAGCATCAGGTTTTTAATTTCAGTTTTTAGATGTTATCCATCTCTTAAAGAAAAAAATGAGGCCCTTCAGGTCAGATAGCACTCCACTTCGTTGCCTGTTCTCTGACAATTCTGTCCCTGAATCATCACGCTGAGTGGTCTTTTTCAAACTGAGATCCATAGAGGTATGGTTTTTATACCCAGTGGATTTTGCCAAGGTGGTATTTCTACAAGTCTGCTAGAGCCACAGGGTTATTGGGCTTGCGGTGCCCATTAAAGCAAGTATGGCTGCAGTGACCAAAGACTTAGATCACAAAACCCAAGTCCCATCAAATACTTAGAAAGCCTTCCCAATAAGGATGGGTACAAACAAGCCCAAACTGAGAAGACTACAATAAATATCCAACTCTTCAATGCCCAGATACTGACAAACATCCACAAGCATCAAGACCATCCAGGAAAACATGACCTTACCAAACAAACTAAATAAGGCACCAGTGACCAATTCTGGAGTGACAGAGATATGTGACCTTTCAAACAGAGAATTCAAAATAGCTGTTTTGAGGAAGCTCAATGAAATCCAAAATAACACAGAGAAGGAATTCAGAATTCTATCAGATAAAACTAACAAAAAGATTGACATATTTTAAAATAATCAAGCAGAAGTTCTGGAGCTGAAAAATACAATTGACAAATAGAAGAATGCATCAGAATCTCTTAACAGCAGAAATGATCAAGCAGAGGAAAGAATTAGTGAGCTTGAAGACAGGCTATCTGAAAACACACAGAGGGGACAAAGAAAAAAATAAAAAATAATGACGTATGTCTATGGGATCAAAAAATAGCCTCAACAGGGGACATCTAAGAGTTATTGGTGTTAAAGAGAAGGTAGAGAGAAAGATTGGGGTAGGAAGTTTACTCAAAAGGATAATAACAGAGAATTTCCCAAACCTACAGAAAAAATACCAATATTCAAGTACAAGAAGCTTATAGAACACCAAGCAGATTTAACCCAAAGAAGACTACCACGAAGCATTTAATAATCAAACTCCCAAAGGTAAGAATAAAGAAAGGATCCTAAAGGCAGCAAGAGAAAGAAACAGCATACAATGGAGCCCCAATACATCTGGCAGCAGACTCCTCAGTGGAAAATTTATAGGCCAGGAGAGAGTAACATGACATACGTAAACTGCAGAAGGAGAAAAAAAAACCCTTTATCCTAGAATAGTATATCCAGCAAAAACACCCTTTAAACATGAAGGAGAAATAAGGACTTTCCCAGACAAACAAAAACTGAGAGATTTCATCAACACCAGACTTGTTCTGCAAGAAACGCTAAAGGGCATTCTTTAACCTGAAAGAAAAAGACTTTAATGAGCAATAAGAAATCATCTGAAGGTACAAAACTCACCAGTAATAGTAGCTACACAGAAAAACACAGAATATTATAACACTGTAATTGTGACAAATAAACTACTCAAATCTTGAGTAGAAAGATTAAAAGATGAACCTATCAAAAATAATAACTACAACTTTTCAGGACATAGTATAATAAGATGTAAATAGAAACAAAAAGTTTAAAAGCAGGAGGATGTAGTTTAAGCATAGAATTTATATTGGTTTTCTCTTTGCTTGTTAGTTTGTTTATGCAATCAGTGTTGTCATCAGTTTAAAATAATGGGTTACCAGCTAGTATTTGTAAGCCTCATGGTAACCTCAAATCAAAAAGCATACAACAGATATATAAAAATTAAAAACAAGAAATTGTAGTATACCACCAGAGAAAATCACCCTCACTAAAAAGAAAACAGGAAGGGGGCAGGGAGAACGAGGAGAAGACCAGAAAACAAATAACAAAATGGCAAAAGTCCATACTTATAAATAATAACATTGAATGTAAATGGATTAAATTCTCCAATCAAAAGACATAGTGGCCAAATGAATAAGAAAAAAAAGACTCGATGATGTGTTGCCTACAAAAACACACTTCACCTATAAAGACACATATAGACTGAAAAAAAGGGATGAAAAAAGATATTCCATGTCAATGGAAACCAAGAAAGAGCAGGGGTAGCTGTATGTAAACAAAATATATTTCAAGACAAAACCTATAAAAAAGAGACAAAGAAAGTCATTATATAATGATAAAGAGGTCAAAACAATAAGAGGATATAACAATTATAAATATATATGCACCCAACATTGGATCACACAGATAAACAAAGCAAATAGTATTACAGCTAAAGAGAGACATAGATTCCAATACAATAATAGCTGGAGACTTCGGCACCCCACTTCCAGCATTGGATAGATCATCCAGAAGAAAATAAGCAAAGAAACACTGGATTTAATCTGCACTATAGACCAAATGAACCTAATAGATATTTACAGAACATTTCATCCAATGGCTGCAGAATACACTTTCTTCTCCTCAACACATGGCTCGTTCTCAAGGATAGACCACATATTAGGCCAAAAACAAGTCTTCAAAAAAAATTTTAAATTGAAATTATATCAAGTATCTTCTCTGACCACAATGGAATGGAACTAGAAATCAATAACAAGAGGAATTTTGGAAACTATGCAAACACATGGAAATTAAACAATATGCTTCTGAATGACCAGTGGGTCAATGAAGAAATTAAGAAGGAAATTAAAAATGAAAATGGAAACACAACATACCAAAACTGATGTAATACAGCGAAAGTAGTGCTAAGAAATTTATAGCAATAAATACCCAAACAAAAACTGGAAAAGCTCTAAATAAACAACCTAATGATGCATCTTAAAGAACTAGAAAAACAAGAGAAAACAAAACCCAAAATTAGCAGAAGAAATGAAATAATAAACATCAGAGCACAAATAAATGAAATTAACACAAAAAATACAAAAAATATCAATGAAACAAAAAGTTGATTTTTGAAAAGATAAACAAAATCAACAAACCCTTAGCCAGACTAAGAAGAAGAAAGAAAAGACTCAACGAAATCAGACATGAAAAAGGAGACATTATAAGAGACATCAAAGAAATTTGAAGGATAATTAGTGGCTATTACCAGCAACTATACGCCAATACACTGAAAAATCTAGAAAAAAAATGGATAAATTCCTAGACACATACAACCTACCAAGATTGAACCAGGAAGAAATTAAAGACCTGAACAGACCAATAACAAGTAATGTGATTGAAGCCATAATTAAAAGGCTCCTAACAAAGAAAAGCCCAAGACCCAGTGGCTTCACTACTGAATTCTACCAAACATTTAAACAAGAACTAATGCTAACCCTACTCAAACTACTCTCAAAAATCGAGGAGAGAATACTTCCAGACCCATTCTCTGAGGCCAGTATTACCCTGATACTAAAACCAAAGGCACAGCAAAAAAAAAAAAAAGAAAAAACTACAGGCCAATATCCCTGATTAACACTGATGCAAAAATCCTCAACAAAATACCAGCAAACTGAAATCAACAATAAATTAGAAAGATTATTCATCATGACCTAGTGGGATTTATCCCAGGGATGCAAGGATGGTTTAACATATGCAAATCAATGTGATACATCATATCAACAGAATGAAGGACAAAAACCATATGATCATTTCAATTGATGCTGGAAAAGCATTTAATAAAATTCAACATTCCTTCATGATAAAAATAAAACTCAAAAAACTAGATGTAGAAGGAACATACATCAACATAATGAAAGCCATATATAACAGACCCACAGCTGGTATCATACTGCATGAGGGAAAATTGCAAGCCCTTCCTCTAAGATCAGCAACAAGACAAGGATGCTCAGTTTCACCACTGTTATTCAACATAGTACTGGAATTCCTAGCTAGAGCAATCAGACAGAGAAATAAATAAAGGGCAACCAAACTGGAAAGGAAGAAGTAAAATTATCCATGTTTTCAGATGATATGATCTTCTATTTGGAAAAAACTAAAGATACCACACAAAAAAACTACTAGAACTGACAAATCCAGTAAAGTTGCAGGACACAAAGTCAGCATACAAAAATCAGTAGCATTTCCATATGCCAATAGCAAACTATCTGAAAAAGAAATCAAGAAAGCAGTCCCATTCACAATACCTACAAATAAAATACCTAGAAATAAACTTAACCAAAGAAATTAAAGATTTCTACAATGAAAACTATGAAACGTGGATGCAAGAAATTGAAGAGGACACACCAAAAAAATGAAAAGATATTCCATATTCATGGGCTGGAAGACTCAATATCGCTAAAATGTCCATAATACCAAAAGTCATCTACAGATTAAATGCAATCCATATCAAAATATCAATGACATTCTTCATAGAAAGAGAAAAAAAATACTAAAATTTATGTGGAACCACAAAAGACCCAGAATAGCCAAAGCTATCCTGACCAAAAATAAGAAAACTGGAGGAATCACATTACCTGGCTTCAAATTATACTACAGAGCTGTAGTAACCAAAACATCATGGTACTGCCATAAAAAAACAGACATATAGACCAAAGGACTAGAGAACCCAGATATAAATGCATACTTCTACAGTGAACTCATTTTCAACAAAGGTGCCACGAACGTACACTGGGGAAAGGAGAGTCTCTTCAATAAATGATGCTGGGAATATTGGATGTCCATATGCAGAAGAATAAAACTAGATACCCATCTCTTGCCATACACAAAAATCAAATCAAAATGGATTAAATTCTTAAGCCTGAGACCTCAAACTATGAAACTACTAAAAGAAAACATTGGGGAAATTCTCCAGGACATTGGACTGGGCAAAGATTTCTTGAGTAATACCCAACAAGTGCAGGCAACCAAAGCAAAAGAAGACAAGTGGGATCACATCAAGTTAAAAAGCCTGTGGTCCCACCTACTCAAGAGGCTGAGATGAGAGGATCGCTTGAGTCCAAACAGGCATATGAAAAGTACTCAGCATTACTGATCTTCAGAGAAATGTAAATCAAAACTACAATGAGATATCATCTCACTCCAGTTAAAATGACTTTTATCCAAAGGACAAGCAATAATGAAAGATGGCAAGAATGTGGAGAAAGAGGAACCCTCATACACTGTTGGTGGGCATGTAAATTAGCACAACCGCTATGGAGAACAGTATGGAGGTTCCCCAGAAAACTAAAAATAGAACTATCATATGTTCCAGCAATCCCATTCCTAGGTATACACCCAAAAGAAAGGAAATCAGGATATCGAAGAGATACCTGCCCTCCCATGTTTTTTGCAGCACTATTCACAATCGCTAAGAATTGGAAGCAACATAAGGGTCCACGAACAGATGAATGGATAAAAAAAAATGTGATGTATATATACAATGGAGTACTCTTCTGCCATAAAAAAAGAATGAGATTCTGTCATTTGCAATGACATGGATGAAACTGGAGGTCATTATGTTAAGTGAAATAAACCAGGTACAGAAAGACAAAAACTTCACATGTTCTCAGTTATTTGTGGAAGCTAAAAAAAAATTAAAACATTTGAACTCATGGGGATACACAGTAGAATGGTGGTTACCAGTGGCTAGGAAGGATAGTGGTGGTGGGGGAAGTGGGGATGACTAATGGGTACAAAAATATAGTTAGATAAAATGAATAAGATCTAGTATCTGTTAGCACAACACGGTGACTACAGTCAACAATAATTTACTATACATTTTAAAATAACTGAGAGTATAATTTGATTGAACACAAAGAAAGGATAAATGCCTGAGGTGATGTATACCCCATTTACCCTGATGTGATTATTGTGTATTGCATGCCTGATTCAAAACATCTCACATACCCCATAAATATATACACCTACTAGGTACCCACAAATGCTAAAAATAAATGAATAGGCTGGGCACAGTGGCTCACACCTTTAACCCCAGCACTTTGAGAGGCCGAGGCAGGCAGATCAAGAGGTCAGGAGATCGAGACCATCCTGGGCAACATGGTGAAACTCCCATCTCTACTAAAAACACAAAAATTAGCTGTGTGGTGGTGTGTGCCTGTAATCCCAGCTACTCGGGAGGCTGAGATAGGAGAATCACTTGAACCCGAGAGGTGGAGATTGCAGTGAGCCGAGATTGCACCATTGCACTACAGCCTGGCAACAGAATGAGACTCTGTCTCAAAAAATAAAAAAAAAATAAAAATAAATGAATAAATAAAATTTAAAAATTAAAAAAAACAAGAAGGGAAATCAGAACCAGGAATAGAAAAAGGTGGACACTATTAAACAAGTATTGAGCCTTGGATGTCCATTCCCCCAATCCTTTCTTTGTATTAAAATTGCCACCAACCTTCAAAATATCTTAATTGTTAATTAACTATTGTTAATCCCTTCCCAAGTGCTTCTTCATCACTACTTAGAAAGAATATTTTAATCATATTTTAATGATCAAAGTATTATATGCTCATTTGTAGTAAGCCTGGAGAACACATTTAAAAGAAAATTTAAAACACTCTTAATTGCACAACCCAGTGATAACCACTGTTATTTTTGCTTTTTCATGAGGTTTATCTTTCTGTTCACATACAAATAAAATTATAGATTTGCTATGTGATTCTGTGACCTGACCTTTTAACTTAAGGATATCATGTTAGCATTTCCTGTTATTTCAAAAGTATAAGCATAATAAAAATTAGTAATATTCCATCTCAGAAATCCCATAATTTACTTGGCCGTTCCCTTATGGTTTCACATTTAGATTGTTTCTGGTTGTCAAGCTTTATAAATAATAATATCAATGTATTTTTGCAGGAAGCATTCTTTTTACTTAGAATATTCCCTTGGGAAATTCCCTGAAACAACATTTGCTGAGTCAAAAACTAAAGATATTTCTGAGGTGCTTAATACATGTTGCAAAACTGCTTATCAAAAGCACTGCACTTAGCAGTATTCAACAGCACAATATAAACTTGATCTCTGTCCATCACCATCACTAGCACTGGGTTTGCAAACTTCTTTTTTTGAAAGTAATTGCTGGAGGTGGGGGAGTGCTTTTTAGCCAATGCTTGGGCTTATATTTTATTGATTAGAAATAAAGTTGAATGTTTCCACATGATTATTAACCAGTCACTTGCTTTTCTATTAGAACTGTAAAGTATTTTCCTTTACCTATTCATCTACTATCTCTTTTTTGTCCATTTGAAAAGTCTTTTACATAGTATTTTACAAAATTTGTATTACATGTTATTTTACTTTAACTTCTCATTTGAATGTTTTTCGACAAGTATTCATTTTAAGCCTTCTATGTAGTTAAATCCGTCAATACATTTTATTTTCCATTCATTTGAAGCTTCTCCATCAGAAATTTGAGAAGTATTTACTTTCATGGTATTTTTATGTTTTTATGGTTAAATTTTTTATTTAACTCTTCAATCCATCTGGAATTTACTATTACATATGTTAACAATTTAAATTAACTTTTTCTAAATTAACCAACTGTTCCAATATCACTTACTGAATATATTAAATGTTTACATTTATTGAAAGAATGTGGGGTCCTCTCAGTATAGACTGTAGTTACATGATAATTTCTGAAATGAATACTCTTGTTTTTCTTATCTTCTACATAACGTGTAATTATATTTTTCATTACCTCTTGCATGAATAATTTCTGCAGGAGAGTGTTTTAAAATTTGTAATGTTTATAGGTTTTGATTCAAACCTCTTCACTTAATGTTTATTTGAATTACTTAGGCTCAGAGGATATGGCCTATAACAATTTCTGTATCATAATTTTTTGTTTCTACATTTCCTAAATTCTAACTTGCTGCTTCCTATCTTTTTCCATTTTTTGAAATCAAAATGCAATACATCTTACAACTGACACATATTTAATGATAGCTTTGACTTTTTTTCACAATAGCTTTTAGTAAATCAAAGCTGTCTTATAGCACTGACTGAATTTCCTCTCTTCCGTTTGACGTCTTCTCTATTTTATGAGTACTTACATTGGATGTCTGAGATCTATCCAACAAGCTACAGTCTCCTCACTGATTTTATTTCCCTGTCCTTATCCTCTGTAACTGAAATTTTCTGAATTTGTTTTCACTAATCTGATTCTCTGCTGAATCCAGCATCTCCTGCCTCTTGCTTTCATTTGGAAACTATGTCTTTCATCTTTTTTCATCTTTGCTCATCTCAATTCTGTCCTGCCTCAGGAGTTTAAGGCAGTTTCATAAAGGCAATGTCCTCTTAAAAACGTAAATCTGTGGCCGGGTGCAGTGGCTCACGCCTGTAATCCCAGCACTTTGAGAGGCCAAGGCAGACGGATCATGAGGTCAGGAGTTTGAGACCAGCCTGGCCAACACGGTGAAACCCCATCTCTACTAAAAATGACAAAATTAGCTGGGCATGGTGGTGCGCACCTGTAGTCCCAGCTACTCAGGAGGCTGAGGTAGGAGAATCGCTTGAACCCAGGAGGCAGAGGTTGCAGTGAGCCAAGATCAAGCCACTGCACTCCAGCTTGGGCAACAGAGCAAGACTCCATCCCAAAAACAAACAAACAAACAAAACACATAAATATGCTAGTGTCTTGTGTTTCCTAGGTTTCTTGTTGGAAATCTACTTCAGAAGAAGGCAACATCTGAGAATGTTTAGAGAATTGGAGGTCCCCTTCTCTCAAACTACGGAACATGTACTAGGCGATATACTGCTTATACTTCCTTAAAGATGTTTAATCTATGTAGAATTGGATTATAACTGAGTAGGAGTTAAACAAGGGGCTCTCAGAGACCCTCTGGGAAAGATACTTTGTTCACCCAAATCCTTTACTAAGAGGCTTCTGAGTCTGAAGTGTCAGAGTTCTCCCTGTGTGCAGATGGGACAATGTGACTGTGAGGTCCAACACTAATCAATGCTCATGAATGATAAGACATGCCAGATATTTAATAAGATTGCTGATGAACTCTGGTTGTTTAAAATAAGGTTTCCTGTGCCATGCGGCAAGAGTTAGGCCTAACAGACAGATATCAAGTCATGGCAAAGTCACATCTGGCAGAGAAAATGGAACTTCAGGGTAACTTCCTATAGTTCTGCCAAACTGTTCCAATCCCAGGTAGAGCCAATTTTGCTAACTTAAAAAGTATATATGCTGCTTCTAAACAAAATATAACAAAAAATAAAAACATAAAAAATTGCTAACCAAGCTGCACAGAAAAAAGATTTCCCATACTCATCATCTGAACCTGGGGAAGAACAAAATGTTTTGTGCATTTATTTTTTAGACTTCTTATTCAAGTATTTTACAATAAAATTTGGCAAGTTTAATGAAATTTTTTTAACATAAAAACCATGAGTGGAATAATTCAAGGTTTAAAACTAAGAAAAAATATGCTTTAAAACATTTTAAAGGTTTGCCCCAAGTTCATGGCATTATAATCCATGTCTTAAAATGAGTTGAATTGGAGACATTTATTTTATATTATAAAAGCACTATCCTGTAATGGGGCAGGAAATAAAGCTGCTTCAAGTTAGAACACAAAATAGACTCAACTTGTAAAATATGCTAATGGTAACACAGTTTCACTGCCAACAGCAGGGCATACGTTCTGTCATTAAAATATTTTAGTACTTAACATGGCTATTCAGTGTAATGCCCACTGACACATTCTAACCTTTGTGTGTGCTGAAAATTCTAAAAACCTTTTGTCACCAACCGCTAAATCAGTATTTCTCAAACATGTTCTGGTGTCAGAATGTGTGAAGTATATCATGAGGATGCTTTTACAAAGCCTCATGGAATACTCATGAATTAAACTTTAAATTACTGCACACATAAGTTTGAACTTAATTGAATATGATTATATATCTTATTTTAATGTGGCAATGAGGTCAGGGACCAAACATTTAACAAATATCTATGGAAGAAACGTTTAATTGTAAAATGCTTTTCTGCTAATTAATTTTGTCTAGTGAATTTGATATTTTTGAAGTTGCATTATTTAATTTAAGGTATGCAATGTAGTATGGCAAAAAAGTGAACATGTTTTCTCTCTTTATTTATTTATTTTTTAAAATGAGACAGAGTCTCTCTCTGTCGCCCAGGCTGGAGTGCAGTGGTATGATCTCGGCTCACTGCAACCTCTGCCTCCCGGACTCAAGTGATTCTCCTGCCTTAGCCTCCTGAGTAGCTGGGATTACAGGCATAAGCCACCACGCCCAGCAATTTTTGTATTTTTAGTAGAGATGGGGTTTCCCCATGTTGGTCAGGCTGGTCTCAAGCTCCAAGCCTCAAGCGATCTGCCCGCCTCGGCCTCCCGAAGTACTGGGATTACAGGTATGAGCCACCGCACCAGGCCAAACATTTTTCCTCTTGAAAAAGACCTACGTATGAAATTGGCTTTGCCATTGACTGATTGTGTCCTGGTGAGGCTGTTAGCTCCTCCAAGCCACAACTTCCTTATTAATAATATGGAATGACACTATCCAATTCACAGCAAACTTGAGTTTCATTTTTGTTTTGTTGATGCTGTTTTGTTGTTGTTACTTTTATCTTTTACCTTTTACTATGCAAGATTTCAAACATACATAACGGCAGACAGAAAAGTCTAATGAACCCCAAGTACCCATAGCCCAGCCCCACAATCAGCAACCCAAGTCCAATCTTATTCTGCTATTCACCCACTCCCATTATACAAAACATCATTTAATCAGTAAATATTTTCATGTGTATTCATAAAATATACTTTTTAGCATATTCACAATACCATTTTCATGCCTTAGAAATTAGGAGTTGGCAGCCGGGCACGGTGGCTCACGCCTGTAATCCCAGCACTTTGGGAGGCCGAGGCGGGTGGATCACAAGGTCAAGAGATCGAGACCATCCTGGCTAACACGGTGAAACCCCATCTCAACTAAAAAAAAATACAAAAAATTTAGCCAGGCGCAGTGGCGGGCGCCTGTAGTCCCAGCTACTCGGGAGGTTGAGGCAGGAGAATGGTGTGAACCCGGGAAGTGGAGCTTGCAGTGAGCTGAGATAGTGCCACTGCAGTCTGGCCTGGGCAAAAGAGCAAGACTCCGTCTCAAAAAAAAAAAAAAAAAAAAAAAGAAATTAGGAGTTGACAACAAAATAGTAATTTTCCAATTTTCTTATAAATGTCATAAATAGTGTTGTCGTAGGTTTTTTGTCTGTTTATTTGTTCATTTAAATAAAGATCCAAATAAGGGCCACGCATTGCAGTTGGTGGATACATCTTTTAAGTCTCACTTAATCTTTTTGGTTCTGTATCTAGTTTTCTTTTTCCTTTGCAATTTATTTGTTGAAGAAACCGAATTGTTTGTCCTGTAAAGTTTCCCACTGTCTGGATTTTGGTGGTTGCAAACCCATGATTTAGTTTAATGTGTTTCCTTGTACACTGTAATTCTTATAAATGGGTAGTTAGATCTAGAGCCTCAATTTTGGGGAGGTCGAGAAGCACCATAGAAGGCAAGAATCCTACACGGGTAGTACGGACTCTTCCATCAAGAGATGTATACTGTTTGGCTGTCTCTCTTTTTGTGACTTTATTGGCTTTGATATTCAATGCATATATCAGTTCATTAGGGTTGCAAAATGATGACATTCTCATTCTATCATCCCTTCTTTACTTATTGACTGAAATATTTCTGTAAAGACAAATTCTCTTTATCTACTGTTTGGTTATCCAGTGATATCGTTCATATAGAAAAGGCAGAATGAATATTTGGGTTTTTTCCTTCTATTTGTTTTCAATGTAATGAGTTGATTCTTGAGCACCCACCAACACTGACTAACACATTTTAGTATTATTATTAACTTAGGGATACAAACATAGTTGACATGCTTAAGTCCTTTGCAGTTTTTGCTTTTATTGATGCTCAAATTTTGTCCCAATTTTTTTTTTTTTTGAGACAGAGTCTCACTCTGTCACCCAGGCTAGAATGCAGTGGCAGGATCTCAGCTCGCGGCAACCTCTGCCTTCCGGGTTCAAGCAATTCTTGTGTAGCTGGGATTATATAGCCATGCACCACCATGCCTGGCTAATTTTTGTATTTTTAGTAGAGACGAGGTTTCACCACGTTGGCCAGGCTGGTCCCAAACTCCTGACCTCAAGTGATCTGCCCACCTCAGCATCTCAAAATTCTGGGATTGCAGGTGTGAGCCACCGTACCTGGCCTCAAATTGTCCCAATTTCTGCTTATAAAAGTGTTGACAAGCTGATTCCTGAGTCCTTCTGATGAGACTCTAGTAGTCTTGACAGCTTCCTTGCTACCTGTTAATTACATAATGTTCCAGGCTAATTTTGCATATTTTTACCTCCAGACCCAGAATAAGTAATTTTGCCATGGAATCCTGGTTCCTTTTACATGGGACATGGTGTTGAGAGACCATGACCTGGGCACTAGATCATTGCTATTAAGTTGGCCATTTGTTCATTGTTATTATGCCTTTTCAGTGAAGGGATCTGCAAAATATGTCCTGGTTTTGTTTTGTTTAAGATAAAAGACCTCAGGAGTTTTTACAGATACTTACAATTCAATTTTAGGACTATAGAGTTTTCACTTAATTTCTTCTATCTTTTTTCCCTGTCTCCTTTTTCCCATATCAAGAATATGGATTTTCAAGATTACCAGAATAAAAAACCAAATGATAACATCTGTATTGTTCATTTGCTTTGTCTCACATCACCCACACAGCAGTCTCATAACAGCAAGTCCAATGCTACCATCAACAATAACGTCACTGCAAAAAGTTTTAAATCTCATTTTTAGTTCTTTTATCCTTGGATATACTGATCTTCAGTGAAATTCATGTGTGTTAAAGTCAATTAGAATAATTTTTCTCTATGTGGTGACCACCACCAATGGGAATCATAGTTTTTTTTTGCTTTTATTATTTTATTTTTTATTCTTAGGGATTGTTCTTTTAAAATCTAATTTTACTTTACAAATATATAAAATATTTGCATGATCCCAAAGCCAAATGTATAAGATAGGTATATACAGAGAAGCTTAGCTTCTGTCGCTTCTCCCGCACCTTCTTTTCTCCATTCCCTTACAACTAACTGGCCTTTTTTTAAAACTCATCACAAATTTCATATCATCCTTGTACAGAGGCCATGCTAATCTTCTCTGTATTGTTAATTTTAATATATGTGCTGCTGAAGCAAACACAGAGGAGCAGAAGAGTAAACTGTAATTATAAGGCACATGGCATATCTCATACAGTTCTTATACATGCAGATTGCTTAATAAAGGGCAACTGTAATCTTAGCCTTCAAAAAGAAAAAGCTCCTCTTCTCTAGTTTCAAGATTGAAATTGCAGGAATTACTTTGGATACAATTCTATTTCACATCACAATATCATACACCCAGCATGGTGCCACATTACAGAGATTCAATCAACATTTGTTGAGGGATTGATGGAATGAATGACTACTCCTTTAAACTACTGCTATTATCAGCTCAGATGTCAGTCTCCATTCAAGGTATTATAATTTTTCATGAGAACCATGTGTTCAGAATTAGGTTTTTAAATAGAGCATAGTTTTACTTAATGTATATTTACAGCATATCATAGCTCTATTTGATAAATATATGTCTTAATGCAGTGTAAACCTAATGCAAATGCAAAATTCTTAGTTAAAAATCTTGCCTTTTCCCAATTATAAAGAAAAATTTACTCAATCATTTTGAAATGTAAATTTTAAAAACCCTGTTAGCATTAAATCCCAGGGGGAAGGGTTTAAGAGAAGGATTCATCCAAATGGACTAGGAATACTATTCCTTGTTGGTGGTCTGCCACGTGGAAAGAGTTGAG
>NW_026652289.1:45847418-46216834 GCF_009828535.3 Hylobates moloch | reverse complement strand
TGTGTGTGTGTGTGTGTGTGTGTGTGTGTTTTTAGTAGAGACAGGGTTTCACTATGTTGGCCAGGCTGGTCTCAAACTCTTGACCTCAGGTGAACCTCCCACCTTGGCCTCCCAAAGTGCTGAGATTACAGGCATGAGCCACCATGCCCGGCCTAAGAATTTATTTTATTTCTTAAAGCAAACTCAGAAATAAAAATTTAATTAGAATTTCTTCAAGTCTTGTCACTCCTGGAAGTAGATCTAGCTATTCCATGTCCATGGGAATTGCAGAAAGGTCATGCAGACTTGCTCTAGATTGTTCTGACTCCAGCAGGATAAGACATCCATGTCAATAATTACAAATCCAGATGAATCCTTAGGGCCATAAGCAAACATGAGTGACCATTTCAAAGAGCAGGAAGAAATGCTGTTAGGCTGAGGACTTCACTGAAAACTACCTGGAAGAGACGGTACTAAGCTGGACATCGCAGAAAACACAGACATTCAATGAAGAGCTGCACGCCCTTGGCACAGGAAAATATCAGAAGGCAGAAGGCATGGAGTCCAGTCTGGCCAGAGCACAGGGCACACAGAAAGAAATGGGGGATACGGGAAGACGGGTAACCCGGGGCCAAGCTGTGCAGGGGCTTTAATACCAGTCAGCAGTTGGCCTATTTCAGAGGAGGAAACAAGGACCTATATAAGGTTTTTGACAAGGGGTATAATGTTCAACAAACATATGCTCATTGTGCATTTACTATGTGCCAGGCTGCAGAGTACAATCTGGAGCTATAGTGATGAGAAGACATAGTCCCTGCCCCTAGGGGCTCAAAGCCTGGTGGAAAAGACAGATGAGGAAATGTGCAGTGCTGGGTGCAGAGGAGAAGGAATTAATATGACAATCTCAAAGCGGATGAGAGAAGACTTGGAGAAAGTACCCAATCAGTTCAATCCAGCTCTGGGAAGGGAGGTGTATGTTATATATGTTAATTTCCACATAATCCAAATGTATTCATGTATGTAGCCATGTATTATTAACTTTTAGAAACAGAAACCTGTCCAAAATAATCATGCATGTGTGCATGTGCAGAATGATGAACGTAATTGAAATGGTTTCCTGGAAGAGGCAATATTAAGGGCCATCAGTCACTGTCCTGAGCTATCACTGCTGACCCCAGGGACATGAGGCTCAGCAGAAATTGCTCCAAGCCTCACATCCTGCCTTGTGTTTTCTTGAAACAGTTCATGATGCAGCATCCCCACAGGGTTTGTTGTTTGGATAAGTAAGTCACCCAGACTAGCATAAGAAATCCAAACTGAGTGCACTGTTTGACCACACCCACCTTCTCTTCCTTCCTCCCTCCCACCTCCCTCCCACTGCAACCCATGAAGGTTACAGTGGGTCAGGAGGTCAAAATGCTATAAGAAAAAAAAAATTCCAGGATGAGAAAGGAAAGAAGGAAGGAAGCAAGGAAGGAAGGAAGGAAGGAGGGAGGGAGGGAGGGAGGGAGGGAGACAGAAAGAAAGAAAGAAAGAAAGAAAGAAAGAAAGAAAGAAAGAAAGAAAGAAAGAAAGAAAGAAAGAGAAAGAAAGAAAGGAAAAAAAAAATTCCAGGATGAGAAAGGAAAGAAGGAAGGAAGGAAGGAGGGAGGGAGGGAGAGAGGGAGAGAGAAAGAAAGAAAGAAAGAAAGAAAGAAAGAAAGAAAGAAAGAAAGAGAAAGAGAGAGAAAGAAAGAAAGATAAAGGAAGAAAGAGAGAGAGAGAAAGAAAGAAAGAGAGAGAAAGAGAGAGGGAAGGAAGGAAAGAAGGAAGGAAGGAAGGAAAGAGGGAAAGAAAAGAAAAGAAAGAAAGAAAGAGAAGGAAAGAAAGAGAAAGAAAGAAAGAGAAAGAAAGAAAGAAAGAGAAGGAAAGAAAGAAAGAAAGAAAGAAAGAAAAGAAAAGAAAAGAAAAGAAAAAGAAAGGAAAGAAAGGAAGGAAGGGTGGGCAAGGAAGGAAGGAAAAGGAGGAGGAGAGAAAGAAAAAGAAAGAGAGGGGGAGGGAGGGAGGGAAGGAAGGAAGGAAAGAAGGAAGGGAGAGAGAGAGAGAGAGAGAGAAAGAAAGAGACAGAAAGAAAGGAGGCCTAGGAAGCAAGCAGGTGGACCTAATCTCACCTGCAAGTGTAAGTGAAGGTGGCCTTACTTCTTTGAGGAAGTGACAACTGAGCTGACGAATATACAAGGGTTAGACAGGGATGGCAGGAACAGTGTATACAAAGCAGAGGGAATGTTCCAAGCAAACAGGACAATTTATGCAAAGGCTGCAGTTGAAGAGCTACATGAAGGGAAAGGAAACATACAAGCTTCATCAATAACACCTGGCCTAGAAATGTGCTGGACAGCAATGCGGACAGAGTGTTCCAGTGGGCATCCCTAACAGCTACACGCCTGTGCCCCCACTTGCCCTTGGGATGTCCCACCAAGCACAACAGCTAGCAGGATCCTGATCTCAGGCTACCAGTTTCATTGGAGAACTCCAGCCCAAGAGTGGACATTAAAGTCCAAGCTGGAAGGTAGGGTAGAAATTGGGACTGTCTCAGTGCCAGGAAAGCCAGGACAGTTGGCCACCCTAAAAAGGTGTACATAAAAAGCAGATTAAGAGTATTACCAAAGGTAACTAAACACAGAGAATAAAACAACAGATACTTCCAAGATATTTATCTGCCTGGCCTCAGGTATCCATATGTCAGTGCCATTTCCCCAACCATCTGGAAGAGCCCTCAACATGTCTCAGCTCCCCAAAGTCCAGAACCAAGAAATACACTCCAGAGTGTTAAAACTCCAAGCATGAGCAAACGAAGGTGTCCACTGAGAGACTCAGGCCCCATGGAGCCTTTACCCACCAGGAACCTCTTTGAAAACTGTGCCTACACTTTTTTGATGTAGGCTAGAATTGGCCAAACAAAAGGAAACATTTCCAAATAAGCCAATCAAAACATAATGCTTCAAATCCCTTGTGATAGGGAATAAATTCCATTACTGCTTCTACATCTGGTCCTTCAAAATTCAGCTTGCAGAGAATCGGCGAAGTCTTTTCTTGCCTGGCATGGCCCCTCTTTGCTGGCCAGCAAATTAACTTACCTTTTTTTTGTAGCTGTCTTTGTTTTATGCTGTAATAAGAGAAAAAAAAAAAAAGATGTTCCCATCCAGTCCTCCACCTGCCATTACTCCCCATTCTTATAGCAAACCTGCAAGTCCAGTTTCCTGCATTTTCTCAAGATCACAAACACTAATAAAATCTACTCCCTTCACTATGCCTGAGGAGGACAGACCACAACAGAACAGAAATCTGGCACTCATTTAAGAAAAACACACATTCAGTAGCAGAGACGTTTAGTAGAAGGGGGTTGATGAATGCAGTCAAAATAAAGGATTAGAGATGATCAAAGGTGACATTGAGGGTTCCCCCACTACATGAGGCTGTATTTCATGGCTGACTGCTCTTCTTTAAGCAGAGCTCAGAAGGCCATCTGAGTATAAGACAGGGAAAGACACCAAGTTGTAGAGAACCCGATAGAAAGTTCCACGAGGCTAGTGGGCCAGGAAAATCACGCATAGAAAGTGAGGGATGACACTGATAGGAGAGGCCACATGGGTAGGAAAGCTAGAGATGCTGAAAGGTGGCTGATCACCTGGGAGAAGTAGAGAGATAAGAGAATTAGATGTCTCTTAGAGATCAAAAAGAATGCATGTAGTAGCAGCATGCATAGGAGGAGGTGAAGGAGAAGGGTCTGAGATTAGAGAGAGGCTGCAGGATTTAATATTTCTAAGGCAGAGTAGCTTGAAGAATGATATGGTCCAGTTTGGACACTTGGAATGGGTGACTGAAGTGGAAGGTCTGTGGAAGTCACTGGAGCCAGAGAGATCCAGAAATGACAGGGTTAGACTGAAGCTTGCAGAATGACAAATGTAATTGAAATGGTTTCTTGGAACAGGCAATTTTAAGGGCCATCAGTCACTGCCCTGAGCTATCACTGCTGACCCCAGGGACAGGAGGCTCAACAGAAATTGCTCCAAGTGTTAATTCTTGAACACTCCCCAGATCATGGCAGGACCTTGGAAGGAAGGAAGTCATGATCAGGTCATGAAGGTTTTGGTGAATGCTCTGATCAGTGGTTTAGACAGATGACATGAGCCTCCAAAAAGGAGGAGCACTGAGATGAGAGAAGAGGACTAGCCAGGAAGTAGCAGTAGGGACTCAAAGAAGGTCAACCCCCAACCTTAGCCGTGTAGTGCTTGGTGTGTGAGGTATGAGCAGCCTCCACTAGTGAGGTCTGCAAGGGAGGCAGTGAGCCTGGCCAAGGCCAGTTTTCAGTTGCAGTAGAAAGTTGGAAGTCAGGATGTGGGGTCCTGTTGACCATGAGGGGACGATGGAAAGCACTGAGAAGGGGGAATCAATAAACAAAGGATAAAACAGGAGGAAGAACAGAAAAGCATGGCATAAAGGGCCACTGAAGAGAGGAGATGGTGGAGAGGAAAGTCTACTTGCTTTCTTTCATCCGGGGATTGTGAGTGACAGAACTGAGTTGCTCAAAACAACCTCGTCTCAAAGCACTTGAAGGCTCTGAGGATCTGTGAGTAGGGACTGATCTGATCTCAAAGAGAAAGCATGATCTGAGGGTAGGCAGCAAGGGCCCTGTCAGAACAGAACCTGTCTCTCAGCGTTCTTAAGTGTAGTGAGGGACTTTTAAGGAAAGATCCATTTGGGTCTGTCTTGAACATCCCCACCCTATACCTACCACTTAACCCATAGGGTATAAGTGATAAAAATCACCCAGTACCCCAAATATGAGTCTAGGAAGATGACACTGAAAGAGGAAAATGTCTGCATCCTTCAAAAGCTAGATATTAAATCTCTACTCACACAGTTCTTTTATGCTTTCACGATTTGTGAAAAAGCTCAATGATAATGAAATTCAGAGTTCATGTGTGACACAGTCAATCAGAACAGCATGTACAGTTGCATGTGCAGTATTCATGCATTTGCTACATGCATGAACTGGGAACACAGAACAAGTTATTCCAATTAATTTGTTCTTGTCTTCTCTTAACAGACCATGAGCTTGCTTTCTTGTTAGATCGCTAAATCTTGGAATATTTAAGCAGCATAACTACATTTGATCGAGATTACTCACTAACAAAGGAATGAAGTATTCAAACTCAAATGGCTTGCTGCTTAAAAATATTATACACACAGGCCAGAAACAACACAGAAACTCTCCTATGTGGAGAACATATAAGTTGCTCATTTTGATCAGTGAAGAAGATGAAAATACCCAGTAGACCCATGGGCTATGTCCGTCTTCTTTTACCAGAAGTTTCAGAAGTTGGTATATACTTTCCAACTAAAAACGATTACATAAATAACTTGGAAACGTCAAGTGATATTTCTGAGGGCTGCCAATAGTTTAACCACATTGAAACTCCTGGCCAAGATATTCATGAAAAGTTCGGAAGAAGTTACTTTGAGAAAGACGTACTCACAGCAAACAGATTTCTTCTCTTTAGAAAGAATGCATAAATCAATAGTTAAACGAGGAAAAGGAAAAGTATGTTTATCATAATAGTATAAGAAAAAAGGCATTTAAAAGAAGTTTAGAAATAAGACTACATAAAGACTTCATTATTAATATATTATTAGTAGTAGTAGTATTAAAAATTCATTCAAACATTTCTCTCATACTTTTCCTGCCCACAGATTAGATGTAAAAATGTCTTAACTGAGCTTAAGGGCAAAGAACGGGCACTTGGCTTTGCTACTGCCTGGCTGTGTGATCTTGGACAAGATACTGTTCCTCTCCGGGGCTCAGATTCCTCACCTGAAAAGCCAGAATCTTATACTTTCTTTCAACTCTGACATGCTATTAATACAATTCCAAATGCTACCAAGGCTGCACATCCAGCCCTCTGCCTCCCTGGGGATGGAAACAGTAAAGAAAATACAATTTAGAGAGGCATACTGAAACAAGGAATCATACAAATAGGCAGCCAATGACATCCCAGGAAGGAAAGAGAAGAGTCAACTATGACTTCACCTATGATGTCATTAAGGCCTTAGGACTTCACAAACATGGAATTGTACCAACACAGACTTTTACAAATATAGACTGATTCATACCAGAATATAGGTGTGACTTTAAGAAAGTAACTGAAATTCTTAAAAAGGATGCCTGTTGAAGGTGGTGGGGGGAGGGAGGTTGGAGGACATAGAAGAAGTTAGATTTTAAAGGTTAAAAATGAGTAGCAGAATGAGTAGCAGAAAGCAGCAGGAGACAGTAAGAATTTGAAAACCAAGTGGTCACTGAAAGCAACGGTAGATTAGAGTACAGACAAAAGCATTTTCAAGTCTGGAAAAAAATCTCGAATCCTCTTAAATGTGGTCAGGAAGAGACACAGCAAATGCTAAATTAGTCAAGGGCAGAGGAGCAGGAAGTTTACAAGAGAGAAGGGATGGCCTGGTATAAACAGGTATAAAAGGACCTCTCCAACATGAGATCAAGGTAGTTCTCCTCTAAATGGCTTCAAGCTTGCATTAGTGGGATTATCCTTGGTTAATTTTAGGAAAATCAGAACCCACTACTTGTCCTACATGCTTGGAATCCAAGGCATTAACCTTTTTTCCTGCCTTTTTGTGCCTAGTAGACTAAAAGTGGCAAGGTCAGCATTATTTTAATACCCTATATTAATACTAACAGGTACACACATAAAGAATTCATAAAACATAGGAAAGTGTGCATAAGGCCCAATTTCTAAGTCACCTACTGCTCGTGCTTAATGTCCTTTATCCTACGATGGCTGTCAGTGAGGAGGAAGCACATTACAGCAAATCCACCAAGTCTGGGTGGACACACCACCTTCCACCTTCCCCCGTGCCTAACAAATGCTAAAAATAAAAAGAAATAAAAGAATATTTATGCAAAAGACAACTTTTCCTAACTCCTTAAAAAATAAATGACCTCTAACTGAGAAACACTGTGTTTGTCACAGGCTTTTAAATCAGTGTCCATAATAAAGCTCCAAGTTTAAATCTTCAGTGAGTTGAAGCAAGGTAAGGATGGAAAACAACCACACCATCCCCCTTTCCCAGAAGGTGATCTAGGCAGAGAAAGACAGAGCAGATCTCCAAATACTGACTTACTCAACGATGAAAAGAACCATGTGCAGCTAACCAATATCCAGCTGTTTGCCTATGAACAGGTCCTCTGTGGGACAAAACTCCAAAACCACTATGAGGAATGACCAAAGAATCTATCCCAGAGACAGGCTGGCTAGTAACTGAAACCACAGCCTTCTTAGCCAGTCGTCCCAAACTAATACATTCTAGCTACTTCATGTACCTGATGCAACCAAGTGCTAGAACACCTTCATTCTAAGAATGTGCCCATCCAATAGAAAGTCAGTGCCATTTTAATTTCAGTTAATGTTTCACTCAAGCTTCAAAAAAAATTGTGGTTTCTATTAAAAACTGGAAAGGAATAAATATGCTTATGAATGCTCTCCACATAGCTAATTCCAAGTTCCTGAAGGAGATGAGAATGAGCTGATAAGGCATCCATTAATCTTAATCTTAATCTCTGGGGTCTATTAAGATCCCCAAAGCTCTACTAACTGTAAACAGTGGAATCAGGATTTTTAGGATAGGAGATAATTTTCTAGGTGGTTCTTCTGAGAGAAACTCCTGGATATATCTCAGAGCAGGAGAGCCTTGGGTTTGGAGTGTAATGGTCTTAGTTTTTCAAATAACCACGGGTGTCCTTGAGTAAGTCATTTGCACATTTGGCGTCTCTGTTTTCTTGACTTGTAGAATGAGGCATTTGGGCCAAAGTCTCCACCAGCTGTAAAACTGTATAAGTCTCTAAGTAATAGTTTACCGAATTGCTGGCAAGACTGCCTCAATAATCAGAATGATCCAATTAACACTCTGCAACGTGGAATATTCTATTTGTAGTTTCAGACTATTTTAGAGTGGAAAGAGTTCAGATCATGAAATCCAGTCACTTTGTTTTTTAAAAGAAATAAAGAATATAAAGTCCAAAACGTTAAATAGTTCTGTTAAATTATAAGCTGATTAGTGGTAGAAGCAAGACAGGCTGCCTGACTAGTCCTGTTTGCACTAAACCACATTGTTACTCAGTTGGCTTCAGACCGCTTTCTTCACTAGAAGCTGCCACGGCCCTCCGTATGATCCATAATGTGGCTTTTATGCCTCCCATTAAATGCAGCCTACATCACAGCTATGCGTTACTGGCCTCAGGGTTATTAGTTTTCCAGGCATCTAACCCAGGAGACATTTGAAGAATGACCTGAAGGTCTTCATGAAATGTGCCCAGGCTAAATACTTTAAAAAGTCCTGTGAGGTTCGTCCAAGACAGCAAATATCTACACACCATCCATTTGCGTCCCATCGTATCAAATGAGTACTTTATAGGTAGGAAGATCCTAGTGAACCCACATCTGACCCAACAGCATTAGAAACTAGGCTGTAGCCTCAACTGCATAAGTACTTTGTCACTCTGGTTTCAGGCCACTGTGTCAGCAGGACAGCACCCCTGGCATATATATATATGGAGATTCCACAGGTAGGTACCCATGCCACCTGACACAGGTTCTGCCCTGGCAGCCACTCACACACACCCTGTACCTATTTCTGGCTGTGGAATGCCGGTGGCTGCTGGCATATAACAAAGGCTACACTGGAAAACTGTCCCCACCATTTCCCCAGGTATGAAATCTTTGGAGAGACTGCTCTGAAAACCTTTTAGGGACAACCTGGGAATTTCTGTGCAAGAGCAATGCTGCATGCCACCCAGTATGCCGCAATTTGTTCCAACATGAGACAATTTGTTCCAAAGAGTACAACTGGCTGCTAGACATTAAACCCTATATTATGTTGGATTCAGCAACTGGGTTGAATCTCTCAGACATAATGATGTGTGAAAGAAGCCAGACACAAACGCGTATGTGGTGTATGATTCCATTTATATAAAATCAAAAATAAAATTAAAAGCAGGCAAAATGAATCTGTAATACTGATAAAAGTCTGAATGGTGGTTACTTCTTGAATGTGGGATATTGATTGGAAAGAGGTTCAAGGAGCCTCCTAGGGTGCTAGAAATGTTCATTTTCTTGATCTAGGTAGCAACTACACAGGTGTAAAAATACTTAAAAATACATCAAGCTCTTACTTCAGATATGTGTGCATTTTACTTACATATATTATAGCTCAATAAAAAAATTAATTGAAAATATTGCATGAGATCTCCTAATGTAAAGTAAGAATAAACTACTTCCCTTCCTTTAGCATAAGCATATCTGAGATTCTTTGAATTGAGTGTTTGCAAACAACATTCTTAGTAATAACAATAGCTAAATTAAATGCTTATACGTATCAGGCCCTGTGCAGGGAGACATATGAATTATCTGCTTCAAGTCCTTGCAACGCCTACATAAGGTAGATACCATCCAAATCTCCATTTCACAGATGAGAAAATTAAGGGACAGGGAAGTAAAGTAACTTGTCCAAAGTAAAACAGAAAATCAAATGGCAGAACTGACAAATCAAATTCAAACCCAAAGTAGTCTGACTCCAGAGACTTTGTTCTTAATCGATCTTCATGTTTTGTCATATGCTGAAGGATCAGGGGATTTTTTTTTAAGTTTGATAGTATTTGATTGGTTTTATCCTTTCCCCAGTGCCTGAGAAGCATGTTCAGCATTAAGAAAAAAGAGGACTGGCCAGGCACAGTGGCTCACACCTGTAATCCCAACACTTTGGGAGGCCGAGGAGAGCAGATCGCTTGAGCCCAGGAGTTTGAGGCCAACCTGGTCAACATAGCAAAACCTCATTTCTACAAAATACAGACAAAAAAAAATTATCCAGGGGTGGTGGTGCATGCCTAATGCCTATAGTCCCAGCTACTTGGGGTGGGGGGTGGGGGCTGGGACAGGAGGATCACATAAGTGTGGGTGGGGAGGTTGAGGCTGCAGTGAGCTGTGATCATGCCACTCACTCCAGCCTGGGTGACAGAACAAGACCCAATCTCAAAAAACAAAAGAAAAGAAAAAAGAGGAAAGAGAATCAGGATTTGGTTGGTGGGTTAACAGTCTCTAGCTGATTAAATTCCTGAGGTTCATTCAAGAGATATACCTAGTTTAGTCCAAGCGCCTATTTTCTGTGCCTTTAGTAGAGGAAAGTGGGTGCTATCATTGGCTTGTTATAGTCTCAAATTATTCCTTTCTCCCAAAAGAAATACACAGTGGGGGCAACACAGAGTGTTTTCATATGCTAGTCACTGAGGCTTTCTGGAACACTATGTCCTAGGATGAAATTTCCACAGCATGCCACACACTTTTCAGACCTGCTTTAGACCTTTTGAAAAGACTAAAGGGGCTTGTTTTCTCCTTTTCCCAGCTTTTATATTGTTATTATGTTAAATATAAAGTATCTGTGGAACCTGGAGAAGGCATTAACCACTTTTTAATTATAAAATGCATAGCTTGGTATTTTCCAGACACCCGCTTTTATCCTTTATGGCCCTCTCAATTAGTTCCTCTGAAGTTCTCATATGAAAACCTGTTGGATTATTGATTTCTGGATTAAAAGGAGCTATAAATTATAGACCCTCTCAAAATTCATCAAGGGAAGGAGGAAGGCAGAAAGTGACTTAATGATGTTTTAGCCCCTATTAGCAACCAGGCCCAAATGTTTGGGCTCTGCAATGCAAATACAGAATTATTCCCCAGCCCAGCCCTGCTCCCCACAATGACTAGTAATGCACTCACTCACTTTTAAAGTAACTTGAAAATATGATTGAATGTTGACATTTTCAGTAAGAAATTGGTCTCATCCCACTCCTGCCCCAGTGACCAGTGTGGCTCCCTGCCCACAGGGGTCTGGTGGGTCACAGCCCTGACCTTCACCCCAGTCCCAGCTCTGGAATTAAGCCCACCAAGGGTAGGTCACTGAGCAGCAGCCTCAAGGATGGAGAGTGTGCAGCGTCTCCCCCTGAGCTGGGAGATAGAGGACTGAGCAACAGACTCCTCTACCTGCCCTCTATGCTCCCATCTCCATCCTGCATCAGCCACTGACACTCTGCAAGACTTTAATCCTTCTCCCAGCCCACCTCCAGCACTCTGCCTAGCTCCAGCCAGCCCCCAGAACTGGGTCCTACTCCCTGTGGTCACATCTTGGATCTACCCATGTTGGCAGACTGAATTTCTCAGAGCTGTTCCTTTTCAGTACTGTCTTTTGCACCCTGACTAGGCTTTACCTAAATCAAACCAGGACGCACTGGCCTTTGGCTATACAGTTGAGGACAGCCCAGCTGGCCTCAGTCACTGGGCCATCTCCCTCCACTCTATCACGTACCATGGGAAGGTGATCTTGCCCCAGCTCCTCACCTTCACTTGGGCCCTATAGGTGCTGAGGTCTGCCAGATCCACCTAGGCCCTACATCATCTTAAAGTCCACCCTGGTTTGCTCAACTGCCCCATAAATTCAGGCTTTACCAGCTTTGCATTAGGCAAAGTTGAAACTCTCTGTTTCACCAAGTTGTGAGTGATTTCAAAGATGGATAATCTTAAATGCTATTATGGCATCAAGGTGAATTGAGGATGGAAGGGAATTACAACTTCCAGTGCTCAGCTTACACACGTCAGCCAGGCAAGGCCTTCTTCTCTAGTTAGCCTTCCTAAAATGATTTCAACACACACATACACACATACACACACACACACACACACACACACACTCTCAGACATATGCACACACAGGCATACACACTGTGTTCCTTTCTGAAAAGTAATCTTGGGGAAAAAAAGCATGCAACATTGGTGCTGGTAAAAGAAATGAAGTAAAAGCTGAGGGCAAAGAAGTAACACGTAAGCAGAAAACAGAATTTTGGATAATTTCAGAATTGAATCATTAATGTGGTGATAGCTAAGATGAACAAATCCATCATATATTTCTGATGAAATAAGAAAAAGTGATTTTTACACAAATGCAGAGAAAGAATTGCACCTTGTATAGGAAATTATATGCAAACATGGGCAATCCAGATGCTCTGGGATCTTTCGAGGGTGTCAAGGGTCTGTTGTACTTGTATTGCAAAGAGGAAAATATAGTTACTTTGAAGGTCTTTTAGAGACGCTGTTTCCTGACCACTGGCAAACAGCAAAGCCAAAGGTAGATCCTTGTCCAATGTTCTTACCTGGTCATCATAGCGATAAGTGAGGAACTGCTCCCCTGTTGTGTCTTCCAGAAAACTTCCCTGAGGAGAGAGTGCAAACTCGGGAAGGAAATAGGCTCCAGGAGATTTCTCAGCTGTGGTCTGAAAAACAAGATCATCTGGTCACAAATAAGGCTCCAGTAAGGACCTCCTGACAAGTGAAGTCCAAGGCCATTCCAGGAGAATCCACCATTAAAAGCTGTACCAAGAAACAAAAAGGGAAGTGCCCTCTCTTGGCAAAGACCAAGGTGAGGCACACCAGGTGTGTCGGTGCACTGTTAGGCCAGGATATCACAGTGGCCCGAATCAAATTGGCAGCCGTGGCATTTATTCTCTGACACCTGCCTCTCTCCCCCTCCCCGCTACCTCTGCTCCCCATCTTCCAGCAATTCAGCCACAGAGTAGTTAACTTTGTCTTGTTGTTGCAAATCTATTGTTTTTAGGATTTTCTTTTCTTCTTCCTTTCTTCCGTTTTTTCTTTTTTTTTTTTTTGGCAAAGGAGTGGGAAACAAAAATTTTCTCCCATACTACAACAAAAATGCACTTCACTGTAGAAACTTTAGAACATACAAATGAGCACAAAAGAAAATAAAATCACTCATAATCTTTTCAACCTGTAATAACCACTTTTAATTGTTTTGGTGTATTTCCTTTGAGACTTTTTCTTCATAATGCTTTGTTTAAAAATCCAAGCTTAAATAAACATGCATATTGTAGACTGTGTTTAGTTCATGGAAAGCTCATACCCCAGTCCGTCTTCATGCTGCTGATAACTACATACCCAAGACTGGGAAGAAAAAGAGGTTTAATTGGACTTAGAGTTCCACATGGCTGAGGAGGCCTCAGTATCATGGCAGGAGGTGAAAGGCACTTCTGACATGACGGCCACAAGAGAAAATGAGAGGGATGCAAAAGCAGAAACTCTTGATAAAACCATCAGATCTCGTGAGACTTATTCACTATCACAACAACAGTATGGGGGAAACTGCCCCCATGATTCAAATTATCTCCCACCAGGTCCCTCCCACAACATGTGGGAATTATAGGAGTACAATTCAAGATGAGATTTGAGTGGGGACACAGAGCCAAACCATATCACTCCACCCCTGGCCCCTCCAAATCTCATGTCCTCACATTTCAAAACCAATCATGCCTTCCCAACAGTACCCCAAAGTCTTAACTAATTTCAGCATTAACCAAAAAGTCCACAGTCCAAAGTCTCATTTGAGACAAGGCAAGTCACTTCTGCCTATGAGCCTGTAAATTCAAAAGCAAGCTAGTTACTTCCTAGATACAATGAGGGTATAGGTATTAGGTAAATACAGCCATTCCAAATGGGAGAAATTGGCCAAAACAAAGGGGTTGCAGGGCACATGCAAGTCCAAAATCTAGTGGGGCAGTCAAATTTTAAAGCTCCAAAATGATCTCCTTTAACTCCAGGTCTCATATCCAGGTCACGCTGAGGCAAGTGGTGGGTTCTCATGGTCTTGGGCAGCTCCACCCTTGTGGCTTTTCAGGGTACAGCCTCTCTCCCAGCTGTTTTCATGGCAGGCGTTGAATGTCTGTGGCTCTTTGAGGAACATGGTCCAAGCTGTCAGTGGATCTACCATTCTGGGGTCTGGAGGACAGTAGCCCTCTTCTCACAGCTCCACTAGGCAGTGCCCCAGCAGGAACTCTGTATGGGGGCTCCGACCCCACATTTCCCTTCCTCATTGCTATAGCACAGGTTCTTCATGAGGGCCCCGCCCCTGCAGCAAACTTTTGCCTGGGCATCCAGGTGTTTCCATACATCCTCTGAAATCTGGGCAGAGGTTCCCAAACCTCAATTATTGACTTCTGTTGCAGGCTCAACATCACATGGAAGATGCCAAGACTTGGGGCTTCCACCCTCTGAAGCCACAGCCTGAGCTCTACATTGGCCCCTTTCAGCCATAGCTGGAGCAGCTGGGACACAGGACACCAGGTCCCTAGGCTGCACACAGCAAAGGAACCCAGGGCTCAGCCCACAAAACCACTATTTCCTTCTGGGCCTCCAGGTCCATAATGGGAGGGGCTGCCATGAAAGTCTCTGACATGCCCTGGAGACATTTTCTCCATAGTTCTGGGAATTAGCATTAGGCTCCTTACTACTTATGGAAATTTCTGCAGCCAGCTTGAATTTCTCCCCAGGAAATGGGTTTTTCTTTTCTATTGCATAGTCGGGCTGCAAATTTTCTGAACGTTTATGTTCTGTTTTCCTTTTTAAACTGAATGCCTTTAACAGTATCCAAGTCACCTCTTGAATGCTTTGCTGCTTAGAAATTTCTTGCACCGGGTACCCTAAATCTTCTCTCTCAAGTTCAAAGTTCCACAAATCTCTAGGGCAGGGGCAAAATGCCACCAGTCTCTTTGCCAAAACATAACAAGAGTCACCTTTGCTCCAGTTCCCAAGAAGTTGCTCATTTCTATCTGAGACCACCTCAGCCTGGACCTTTTCATTCATATCATTATCGGCATTTTGGTAAAGGCAATCAGCAAGTCTCTAGGGAGATCCAAACTTTCCCACATTTTCCTGTCTTCTTCTGAGCCCTCCAAACTGTTCCAAGCTCTGCTTGTTACCCAGTTCCAAAGTTGCTTCTATATTTTCAGGTATCTTTTCAGCAGCACCCCATTCTACTGGTGCCAATTTACTGTATTAGTCCAATTTCATGCTGCTGGTAAAGACATACCCGAGACTGGGAAGAAAAAGAGGTTTAATCGGACTTACAGTTACACATGGCTGGGGAGGCCTCAGAATCACGGCAGGAAGCAAAAGGCACTTCTTACATGATGGCGGAAAGAGAAAATGAAGGGATGCAAAAGTGGAAACCATTGATAAAGCCATCAAATCTTGTGAGACTTATTCACTGCCATGAGAACAGTATGGGGGAAACTTCCCCCATGATTCAAATTATCTCCCCCCAGGTATCTCCCACAGCATGTGGGAATTATGGGAGCACAACTGAAGATGAGATTTGGGTGGGGACACAGAACAAAACCATATTACCTGGCATCTGAATCACTGGACATAAATCACAACGGTTGGAGTCTGAGGGGGTCAGAAAGGACACCCTCTTTGGGGGAATATGGCTGGGATATGATGACCCAATAGACTAGCTACCATCACACTATCACCCGCCTCCTGGGAGGGCCTGTCCAAGGGAAGATTGAGCAGGTAGAGGGTTTACCAGGATCACTGCCTTGATTGCTTCAAGGAGGAAAGTAATAAAGGAGACAGAATCTGCAGTGATTAGCCCCATCCAGTCAAAAATACGTGGATCTGTGACTATACCCCCGACTGGATACCTCATTCCCCCTGTTGGAAAGAAATGAGTCAGAAATAAAGTAAGAGGCCACAGGTGTTACTCTAAGAAAATTGCTCTCTGCAAACAGGAGGAGCAGGGAATAAACATATTCCTCTGACACCTCTGCTGCTCCAATGGACTCATTCTCAAACTGCAGCAGGAACTATAGTTTATGCCAAAACATCCCTCTGAATACTGTGTTTTAGAAAGGGAAATCAACATCATTCTGTCAAGGAATATAGAAGAGATAACTCCACTAGACTAGATGGCTTAGATAGCACTAGGCTGTTAAAATAATTTGAAGATTTTCTTATTAAATTTCATTTATGTGAGAGATTTAGCACCACTATTGTTAATTGCTCTTACTGGCTTCAATCATCACTTTATTTTTTTTACTTTAATTTTTTTTAGACGGAGTCTTGCTCTGTCACCCAGGCTGGAATTAAGTGACGTGATTTCAGCTCACTGCAATCTCCGCCTCACAGGTTCAAGCAATTCTCCTGCCTCAGCCTTCCTAGTAGCTGGGATTACACGTGCCCACCACCATGACTGGATAATTTTTGTATTTTTAGTAGAGATGGGGTTTCACCATGTTGGCCAGGCTGGTCTCGAACACCTGACCTCAGGCGACCTGCCCGCCTTGGCCTCCCAAAGTGCTGGGATTACAGGTATGAGCCACTGCACCCAGCCAGAATCATCATTTTAAATACCTAAAGAGACCTTAGAAGTCATGTAGGTCACCAGGCGCGGTGGCTCACGCCTGTAATCCCAGCACTTTGGGAGGCCGAGGTGGGCAGATCATGAGGTCAGGAGATCGAGACCATCCTGGCTAACACAGTGAAACCCTGTCTCTACTAAAAATACAAAAAAAAAAAAAAAAATTAGCCAGGCACGGTGGCAGGCGCCTGTAGTCCCAGCTATTCGGGAGGCTGAGGCAGGAAAATGGCGTGAACCTGGGAGGCGGAGCTTGCAGTGAGCTGACATTGCACCACTGCACTCCAGCCTGGGCAACAGAGCCAGACTCCGTCTCAAAAAAAAAGAAGTCATGTAGGTCAAACTCCTTATTTTAAAAATGAGTAAACTGTAGCTCTGAGAGTTAGGAGACTTACCAATCACCAAATCTGACAGTGACTATTCCTGGCACACAAAAAAAGAGCAAGTGCAAAAGCCCTAAAATAGAAAGGAAGTCAGTGAGTTTGAGGAACAGACACAGGCTTACAGCCAAGGCTGGAACTTGTTAGTAGCCATGTGCCAATACCTGGACAGATCCATTTACCAGAGTGGAAGCAGTCAAAGATCGCCGACTTAAAACAGCTTCCCGCATATAGTGGACCTTCCAGTGTGATGCTTATATTTAGTTGACCATGCATTCAACACATATTTATTGAGCACCTAGTATATGCCTAGCACAGTTCTCAGTGCGATAGATACAATGAGGAACAACAAAGATCAGGTTCCTATTTTCATGGAGGTTACATCCTAGAGGTGGAGATACACAGTAAAATAAGCAAACAAATACATAAATAAGAAAACTAACATTCTAAGTTCTAAAGGAAATAAACAAGATGATATGAGAATAATGTTGGGAGAGGACTGTTCAATTTTAGATAAGATGGTCAAAAAAGGCATCCATGGGAAGATAAGATTTCAGATGATACCTCAAACAGGAGGAGCCAGCTATGGAAAAAGCTAAGGATGAGTATTACCAGCAAAAAAAGAGCAAGTACAAAAGCTCCAAAGTGGAAAGGAAGTCAGTGAATTGGAAGAACTAGAGTGTGGCTGGATTCAGTGCGGACAAGTAAGAGTGGCACGAAATGGATAAAGAAGGAAGGGAAAAGCCACCCAAGACATTTAAAGCCTTACGGTAAGGGACGGAGAACAACAGAAGAGTATTTAAACAACACTGACTGCTTTGTGGAGACTGAGCTAGAAGGAGGCAAAGTGGAATCATAAAGACTAGTTGGAAGGCTGTTGGTACTAACCCAGGTGAGAAGGGATGGTTCCTTGGACTGGGATGATGGCAGTAGAGAAGGAGAGAGGTGCATGGATTAGAAGTAGAACCAACAAAGCTTTCTGATGAGGGAGGAAAAGGGAGGAATCAAGGATGACTTCTGGGTTTTTGGCTTGAGCAATGGCTGTAAAGGAATTGTAATGGATGGATAGCCCTGAGGCAGAAACTGATTTGTTGGTGAGGATGGAGTCAATAGTTCTGTTTGAGTCATGTTAAGTTGGAGGTGTCCATAAAACATCTGTGTGAAGAGCTTGAGTTTGCCATTCAATATGCAAGTCCAGAGCTCAGAAAGGAAATCTGATGCTGGAGATAGGGATTTGGAAGTCATCACTTACATTTTCATAATGTATGTATGTATGTATGTATGTATGTATGTATATTTATATATATTTACACCCATTATACCAGAAAAGCCACTCCCTAGAGAAAGAGTTTGGCAGGCAAGAGGGCTTTGCCTGACACCCTCAATTCTAATATTTGAAATTAAGTAGAAGAGGAGGAGCAAGCAGAAGAGACTAAAAGTGAACATCAATTAGAGTAGAATAAAAAGGAAAAAACCCTATATTAGGTCATGGGAAGATTTAGTGTAGAAGAGAATAGTCAAGTGTCTTGAATGCTGCTAAGAAATTGAGGAAGATGAGGCCAGAGAAGTATCCCTTGGATCTAGCAACAGGGAAGTCAACGTTGACTTTGACAAGGGTAGTTATGGTGCAGTTTTTCTTAGAAAAATTGGGGCTTCCCTTAGGAGAAATGGCTGAGTTCACACACGGCTTCAGAAAGCAAGCATCATACTAAACATGCGTTTGCCATTTCCAGCCAGATGGAAGTTGACTTCCTAAATGTCAGGAAGACTCAGTGGCATGTGGCCCTTCACAGGATGGGGTGACCAAAGAGGTCAGGGCCCTTAAGTAGCAAAAGTTGGAGGGAAAGCAGGAGGAACAAGCCTGGATCAGGAAGTGTGCGATCTTCCCAGGGCACTGAGCCAGGACTAGGAGTGAAGCTGCCAAAATGCATCATCTCCACCAGCCACTGTCCACAGCTGCTGAGTCACCAGGGACGAGGTCAGGAAGAATCCAGACAGCACCTCTAGGGACTATGAATATGAGACTTGGGGATACAGCTGTGTCTCCACATCCCCATTCAGCTGAAGGATTTGACTTGAGCAGGAGGAAGCGTATATGGGATGGCTATTCAAGGACAAGAGATGAGCATTCTAGACCTTGATCTACACATTGTAAAGGGTCAAGAATAACTATGAAAGCTGGGTGAAAGTTCTGCTTGATTGTGATATTATGATACAATAGAAATATATATGTAGCCTCTGACTAAGGTTCTTGACATAGAGCTCCTAAAATCCTTGTAATTTTGTGAGCAATAGGGGCCATAGGAGAATCTTTTGTTCTACTACTTGGTCTTTGACTGCAGTTCCTGACACAGAGCTCCTAAGGCTTTGTGATTTCCTGAGTGACAGGGGCATCTGACTCAGCCCCTAAATTCCTTGGAATTTCCTGGGTGCTAGAAGTATCTTTTGTTCTAATGAGGGGACTCTTGGTGGACCCCTGGATAGCCTCAGGATGGGGGCTGGTTGCCAGGGGAGCCAATCATGTGATTAGAGGGTTGGAACTTTCAGTCCTCACCCCCAACCTCTGGTGAAGGGAGAGGTGCTGAAAGTTGAGCTGATACCAATGGCCAATGAGGTAATCAACCACGCCTGGGTAATGAAGCCTCCATGAAAACTCAGAAGGATTGGGTTCAGGGAGTTTCTGAGTTGGTGAACATATCTGTGTGCCTGGAGGAGGCACACCCCAACTCCTGCACTTGGGACCTCCTTCCAGACCTCACCCTACGTATCTCTTCATCTGGGCATTCATCTTTATCCTTTATTGTATCCCTTTATAAGCTAGAAAATGTAAGTAAAGTGTTTCATTTAGCTCTCCAAGCTACTCGGGCAAATTAGTCAAAGCCAAGGAGAGGCTCAATTTATGGCCTGTTTGTCAGAAGTATTAGTGATAACCTATACTCAACCTACTGCTTGAGATTGGCGTCTGAAGTAGAGGGCAGTCTTGTGGGATGGAGCCCTTAACCTGTGGGGTCTGATGCTATTTCTAGGTAAATAGTCTCAGAATTGAACTGAAATAGAGGATACCCAGTGGTGTCCAGTGAAGAATAGCTTTCTGTGTACAGAAATATCTCCACACAAGTGCTGTGTTGAGTGGAAAATAGAGTATGAAAAAACACTTTAGTTTTTTGTTTTTTCCTATTTCTCAGATTGACGTAATGGGAAGAGACAGAAGCAGGGGAGAAGAGGGTATTCCTAGAGTCAAGAGCAGAATTCAATGTGCCTCAAAAGTTAAGTAGTCACCAGTTAAAACAAACACAATGTGATTCCCATTGCAATTAAACAAGCCAGTCTGAACACTTCTCCTGACCTGGTGTGAGCTCTCACACCCATCTCTCTCCAGAGCACAAACACAGCCAAATATCACACCGCTAACGTCTACAGAACCACGGTCAGTGAAGGGACCTAGCCTCTCTCCCACATGCCGTTGCTAAGCCATGTCACCGCACTCTGGATTGAGAGCCCAACTGCACGCCTTCCTGCCATTCACTTTCTCTTTAGATTTGGCATCTCAAGGCTGTTTTAGATCTGGACTCCATTTATCAGGATATGTGGCACTCTCCCCCTGCTTCACGTCAGCCCAAATTTGTGGGGCATGCTCACAATCTGCATCCTTGTCACTGCTACAAACACTGAACAGGAATAGGGCTGGGCCTGAGCCCTCTACCTGTTCCTCATTTGCCATGTCGTCATCTTGGCCACTAAGGATTCAAGGAATACACTGTCAGATGCTTCAAATCTACACTGACAGACAACACAGGAAGGTAAGATGCTAGATGGAAGAACTGAGATTCCAACAGATTTTAACAGGTTGGGCAAAGGCTAAATGCCAAGAAGGCAAAGCTCTGAGCCATTATTGCTGGACTCTTCCCATGACACCAGCGCTTAGCCAGACACCATGTAAGGTCACTGTCAGGAATATTAATGCACAGGTAGGCCTATCTCTATTAACAGCAACCAAAGCAGGGCGCGGTGACTCATGCCTGTAATCCCAGCACTTAGGGAAGCCGAGGCAGGAGGATCACTTGAGTCCAGGAGGTCAAGGCCGCACTGCAGTGAGCCATGATCATGTCACCACACTCCAGCCTGGGTGACAAACCAAGATCAGCCAGGAAGACTTTAGTATTTGAATGGGAAGTTAGGATCACTCCCACAAGTGAAAGGTCCCTTTAAATGTCAATATTCCATGAGTCAGGAAGTGTACCTTCCAGGCAAATCAGGCAGAATTCCCAGGCTCAACGCCAGCCACAGTCTGCAAGGGATACATTCTCTGTATTCCTCTGGGGCCTCAGGGGGCTGTTCCCCCTGGCCTGGAGGGCACATGGGACTTTACAGTTTGTAGCTTCCAAGGCCCATGAGGGAAAGTCAAGTTAACCAGCAGTACTTAAACTCAGTGCACCAAACACATTTTTCTTCAAAAAAAAAACCATCATGTACATTTGGTTCCTTGAACCTGAAACAAAAGTTAAAAAATAAACCTTCTGGATCATTTTGGTTTTTTAAGTAGAATGCGGTCATTATGAGACTTTTCAGTCTTAAGTGTCCAAAACCTTCCTGATGAAATATAAAATACATTTACTTTGGCAGGATTGGAAGGGAGGGTTAAAAGAAAAGGACTTTTCACATTTTTTTCCAAGATAAAAAAAATTATTTCTAGGGATTTAAGATTCTTTTTCTCTGTTTACCATCAATTAATTATATGTTCTTCTAATATTGTTCATTTAAAAGACCTAACATTTCAATAATATCTGGATACACCTCAGCCAAAATACCATATAGTTTTGAACTTCAGCTTCACTCTGGGTCACATTTTCAAAAGAAATATGAGCCCCAGGCCCTTCTCCACCCCTCCTAGGTCAGTGAGGTGGGCAGGGCCTTGCGAGTGCCTCCCTTACTCAGAACGAGCTGTTTACATGGACAGGCTCCTGCCCCGAGTTTAAATCTATCACAGGAAGAATCTCTTTAGCAAACTGGAATTTTCATAGCACCACTCCTCCTTCAGCCACAAAACATGCATTTTCTCTGGAATTTTCTCTCTCCCTCTCTCTCCTTCCCTCCCCTTCTCAAAGACCCCCCCACCACACACACACACACACACACACACACACACACACTGCACACATACCACACATACAGAAAAAATACATAGCACACACTACACACACACACACACAAACATGTAACCACACATTACACATATACATACCACAAACATACCATACACACACAACACACATACACAAACACATATAACACATTACATACATACACCACATACCATACACACATGCACATACACAATCACATACCACACATTACACATATACACACACACCACAAACATACCCCCCCCACACACCACACACTATATATACACACACACCACAAATATACCACACATACACCAAATACCAGATGTACTCACACACCACACACTACACACCTAACACATACAATGCACACACACCACATACTACATACATACAAACACACCAAACATACTCCCCACACACCATCCATACACACCACACACCACACATACACACACATATACCACACACTACACACATACACACACACCACAAACGTATCATGCACATATCATGCACATCACATACTACATACATACACACACATACATACCTACACCACAAATATACCCCCCACACACACACCACACATACCACACACACCCCCCACACACTACATGCATGCACATGCCACAAATACACCAAATACATATACACCACATAGCACACACACTCTCACATCCCTAATTAGCACTGGCAAGCAGGGCCCAGAGTAATCAGTGAAAAGATCTTGCTAGAACACATTTCACCTTTCAGTTCCCCAAAAGGAGAAAACCTAAACATGGAGTTGTATGACTTCTCTACATATCTGAACGTTCTTTAGTGCTCAGCACTGGGCTTTACACATGGAAGACCTTCAGTAACTAACATCTTTCCTAGGAAAGCCAGCCCAGGTTGGCCCTCTCCCCGCAGAGCCTGCATGCCTGCTGTCTGAATATTCTCTGCACCACAGAAGGCCCAAAGGCTCTGGCTGAGTAGCATGCTGGCATTTCACAAGGGGTTATTTAAAAACTCGACTATTCCTCCGAATGGGGAGCGGAAAGAAAGCCTTGCCCTGCCAATATACACAATGCAGATCCTCTTTCCCTAGAGCCCGCCCCCAAAAAATTTTACTTAAGAGTCCATTTTTCAAGACCTTGAAGTAGGCTGACCTATTGGAAACAGCCTCAATTAGCAAAATGTCACATGGAAATAAGTCTACTTTAAAGTTCCCCAGGAAAAAAACTGAAAATAGTATTCTATGAACAGGGCTCCACCGCTAGAGAAAAAAATGAGGTGTTTGTCTCAAATCTTGATAAATTGTAAACTCCCTACCTCACTCTCCGCCAGCCTCCCCCTCCTCCTGGTCTAGCCACTTGGTGAGGGGTGACACCATTCCCACCAAAGCACTCAGGAGAGAAGAGAATGCTGGTTATTTGTTATTCGACGGGCATGAGTCACTGTTGGTGAGAGGAAGTGCTGTTGGTGAGAGCCACCAGAAAAAGTGCGGTGCAGAAGTGAGGTGTTTTCTGGTGGATCTTGGTTTTTCCCAAAAATCGCTTCCACGCCCTGACAGGAATTCCGTGTTGAAGAAGAACATGCTCTCAGGGCCCCATCTAGGCAGTGGAATCTGCACTTTGATCCTCAAGTGAAGCATGTATTTTCCCACAGCCTCTTCACCACTAACACTCATCATTATCTCTCTGGCAGAGAAAAGGCATCTTTGTCTTTTAAATTAAGTACAAATAAATATTTTATGTTACCCAAATGGTTGCGGGGGGAGAATCTCAAAAGCATGGAGTGTTAGGTTAATTCTTGGGGTTCACAGGGCCCATTCAATCACTCAGCATATGTTTATTAAGCACCTACTATGTGCCAAGTACTGTTTTTGATACTGAGAGTTCAACAGTCAACAAAACAGACAAGAATCACTTTTCCCAAGGAGCTCATATTCTAACTTGGGGAAGCAGAAATAAACACAACAGAGAAGTAAATTGCATACTATGTCATATGGGAAAAGGAAATCCAAAGTGCTGGGGGATGGGGTATAAATTGCAGCTTTAAATAGAGTGTTCAGGGCAGACCAGAGTAGGTCTAGGTTCCTTAAAGAATCACTTTTTTTTTTTTCTGATTATCTAAACTGACAAGTTGGATCTTGCCATCTTCCTTGGAGATTTCAAAGGGTCTACACTCTCTAGGAACCTGGCTGGGACCTGCAGGACTCTGGAGTCCATCTGCCTCTAACCAAGGCAGTAGAGTGATCCTTTCCTCCTTGGTCCAAGTACTCTGCCTCCACAGCCCTCCAGCTCCAGCCTGGCCAGGCCCAAGCATGGCTGCTCCCCAAGCACCTCCTGCCTCCTGGACCAGCGGGGGCCTCTGCCATCCTGCTGTCCCTGGCTGTTCTCCTGGCCATGCTTCTGCCCAGTGAGACATAGCCCAACAATGCTCACACCTTATAACACCAGTGCAACCGACATATGCAGAAAACATCCACATGTCAACAACTGATTAATTATGCAGACATGATGTTCTTGTTGCCAACCTCAGAGACCATTACTGAGTATCAGACAAATCTGTGTATATTCTCACACGTGCATTTGCGTTAATTCAGTAGCAAAAAAAATAAAAAAGAAGAAAGAAAGAAAAAAAAGCGTTACCAGCTCTTCCCAATTTGGCAATGAGACACCACCCAACCTGACAAAGTCCAGAAACACGTCGGGGACATATTCATGTTTATTCAAGGTCTTTCTCACCCCTACAGCTTTATTTCTTTCAGGAAACAGCTCGTCTGTGTGGCTGAAATCATGCAGGCTTTCAAAATGCAGCCTTCCAAGAGAAGAAAAAGACAGAAATGTGCTGTTTGCACATACTCCGAAAAACATTTATATTCATCATAAGCTGGTTTGTTTTTCTAAGCTTTTCAGGGCAGGAAGTGTTCAGTGCGAACACATCAGTGGAGCTGCCAGATTTGCTGTTTGGATGCTCATGGCTTTCAAAACTCTTTTTTTTTTTTTTTGAGACGGAGTCTCGCTCTGTCGCCCAGGCTGGAGTGCAGTGGTGTGATCTCAGCTCACTGCAAACTCTGCCTCTCGGGTTCATGCCATTCTCCTGCCTCAGCCTCCCCAGTAGCTGGGGCTACAGGTGTCCGCCACCACGCCCAGCTAATTTTTTGTATTTTTCAGTAGAGATGGGGTTTCACTGTGTTAGCCAGGATGGTCTCGATCTCCTGACCTCGTGATCCACCCACCTCAGCCTCCCAAAGTGCTGGGATTACAGGTGTGAGCCACCGTGCCCAGCCTCAAAACTCTTAAACAAGCAAGACGATAGGAAGACAGAGATTTAGAGTCAGGGTATCTTTGTTCAATGTATATAAAATGGCATCACTTTCATTTCTATAAACCACAAAAAAAAAAATCCTTCGGGGTTAGCAGAACATATTAAAAGACTTCTTAAAAAAAAAAGGTGATGCTTTTATAATATCAAGATGCCAACATCAACTCCTGCAATACAATGGTAATGAAGCCATATTGGAGTCATAAATCAGCAGGAAAAAAAAAAACTGTTACAAACATACTATCTTTTGTTAAAAGAAAAAAAAAAGAAGAATGCAAACTACCGTCTCTGATCCAAGCAGTGTGTTGGGTGCGATACTGGTTTCTGATTTTAAGTTGGCATATTTTAAGGTATACTTTAAATTTCTTAATATATGGAATTATGAATACTTTTCTTTTGGTTGTTTAAAACATCATCATACCATTCTATATTTATTTGACATGAAAATGTCACTTGGAGGCTGGCCGTCGTGGTTCACACCTGTAATCCCAGCACTTTGGGAGGCCAAAGCGGGCAGATTACTTGAGGTCAGGAGTTCGAGACCACCATGACCAACATGGTGAAACCCGTCTCTACTAAAAATACAAAAATTAGCTGGGCATGGTGGCAGGCGCCTGTAATCCCACCTACTCGGGAGGCTGAGGCAGGAGAATCGCTTGAACCTGGGAGGTGGAGGTTGCAATGAGCCAAGATCGCACCATTGCACTCCAGCCTAGGCAACAACGAAACTCCATCTCAAAATAAATAAATAAACAAAGAGAAGAAAACGTAACTTGGTTTTGGGTTTGAATAAACATTGGATTCATTGGTAGCAGATATCTGGAAAATCACACAAACTAGACAAACTTGGAGACACTGGACGTCTGTTATAATATATTGGGGATGGCTGCTCAAATTTCAAAAGGGAGCCAGACTTGCAGTTGGGAGCCCAAGTGCCCAACCCACCTCTGCAAGAAAGTGACCATATGGCTCCTGACATGACCTTTCAGGTCTCCAGGTCTTAGTCTCCACACTGCTAAAGGCGGGCATCATATTAGATGAACTCCAAAATCCTCCACAGCGGAAGGAAAGCCAGGCAGGAGGATGAAGGTGCAGTAATTTTGTCTCTCTACCTTATATTTTTTAATTACCAAAGTAATACCATTGATGTGAATTTAGAAAAAAAGTTGCCTGAGGAGAAAAATACCCAGCAGTCAAAAAATAAAACTCTGGTATCCTTTGTCATGAAAATCATTGCATTTTCTTAAATCAAAAGGAGGCGCAGGAGAGAAAAACTGCACAATGCCCCTTCACTGACTCAGAGCCCTCAGATAGAGCCACGCTCAGCTCAGTGATAAAAGGAAAATGTAGAATAACTTCATGATAAAAGAATCAACATTGAACACTAGCTTATTTCTTCATCCCACTGCTACTGGTGAGAGGAGGCAGCTTGCATATTTTGACAAGGCATATTTGTGCTCCCAAGGCTTCAGTTTCCTAAAATAATGTATATGATAGTGTTCTTTAAACTGTAAGAAGCTGTACAAATGTATGATATTATGATTGTTGTAATCACAAAGTTCTAAAGGCAAGGTTTTAACGTAAGCCTTAGTACTACTGTACAAGCATGTGTCTTGTCTGGTGCTAGCCATGAGAGACGGAACAAGACACTCCATGCTCCCATGGAACTCACTGTCTGGGATTGGGTGTGGAATGAGAAACAGACAAGCAAATAGGCAATTCTGAAGCTATGTGACAAGGACTATCCAAGACAGGGAAGAACAGAGTGCTAGGGGGGCACAGGAACATAAGTGTCACACATGGCTTTACAGAGGCAATGACCACAAAGCTGAGATGTAAAGAACAAGTGGGAATTAGACAGAAAAATAGAGAGGACAGAGGAACAGACCTTCTAGAACAACAGGGGCATAATGAACAACACAGGCAAGGACAGGAGACAGGGGCCAACACAGCTAAGGACAGGAGACAGGGGGCAACACAGGCAAGGACAGGAGACAGGGGGCAACACAGGCAAGGACAGGAGACAGGGGGCAACAGTCCAAGTTGCATGAACGGTGTGTAGCTCTGCAGAGCTGGATTCCACAATGTGGGGGAAGTTGGGAGAAGAGAAGTTGGAGAGGTAGGCATAGGGTGGATCCTGAAAGGGGTCTGGAAGGCAGAACATGAAGTCCGTGTTCATCCTGAGGAAGCACTGGAGAGATATTAAGTAGAGAAGTGAAATTATTATTATGAAGAATGGATGGGAGGGTAAGTGATACAGAAGGCAGGGAAACTAGTGAGGCCACTGTAACATTCCAGGAGACAAATGATGGGGCAACGAGGATTGAGAGGAAAATGAACCAGAACAAAGTAACATATCTCAGAACTCAAGAAAAAATTATCCTAATATATTTAAAATATTGGGACAAGTGGCAAAGTTTCAGACAAACTATGTAATTAACCAAAACTGACTCCAAATAGAAGAGGAAAATCTCAATAGTCCTTTAACCAATAAAGAAATGGAATCCGGTTTTTACATTCTTCCCATAAAGAAAAGAATACAACCACAAGGTTTTAGAGGTGTGTCCTACAAAACATGTGTGCTCTACACAACAGTCAAAGTATAAATAATTCTCATCTTTTAAAAAAAATCTCTTTCAAAGAATAGTAAAAGAAAGGAATACCCAATAATTCATCTTATGAGTTTATTCTGATCTTGAAAACAAAACCAAATAAGAAAAATAAAAGAAAAAATCACACATCAGTCTCACTCTAAAATGAAGGCAAATTTCTAAATAAAAGACAAAATAAATCTAACATTATACAAAAACAAACCATCAACAGTAGAATGAATCAATAAATCATGGTGTATTTATACACTGGAATACAACAGAGCAGTAAAAATGAGTGAGCTCAGCTTCACAGGTCAACAGAGATGAAATTTAAAACTACAATACTGAGCAGAATAGACAAGGTATGATTTCATTTGTATAAAATCCAAAACGGTGACAGCAACAAATGATATATTATTCAGGGATACATACTCAAATGGTAACTATAAAGATAAGGACGTATAAAAACAAAATTCACCTTTGCTGTGCTTACAACTGAGCAGAGAGTAAGAGAGAGTAAGGAAAAGTCATACAAGAAGCTTCACAGGTATTGATAATGTTCCATTTCCCAAGCTCCATGGTAGGTACCTACATGTTCACTATGTCATTATTACTGAGCCATCTTACGTATTGTTGTGCAATTGGGCACTACACAAATTTATATGGCCATCTTCCTTTAAACATCACGTTATATGAATTCTTTTGTATATACATTTTATAATAAAATAAGTTTTAGGCCAGGTGCGGTGGCTCACACCTGTAATCCCAACACCTTGGGAGGCCAAGACAGGTGGATCACTTGAGCCCAGGAGTTCAAGACCAGCCTGGGCAACATGGTGAAACCCCGTCTCTACAAAAAATGCAAAAACAAAAACAAAAAAATTAGCCTGCTGTGGTGGCACACACCTGTAGTCCCAGCTACCTGGGAGGCTGAGATGGGAGGACCGCCTGAGCCCAGGAGGTGGAAGCTGCAGTGAGCCAAGATCATGCCACTGCACTCTAGCCTGGCGACAGAGCAAGACCTTGTCTCAAAAAAAATTAATTTTGTTTTAAATCAGGCATGTGTGTGTGTGTGTGTGTGTGTGTGTGTGTGTGTGTGTCTATGCATGTGTATACTTAACACTAGATACAGTTTTTTTTGTATTAATGAGAAAGTGGTGAATTATTTAATAAATTCTTCAGCTCAATAGATAAATAAGGAGGAGGAAAATGAGTAAACACAGATCCTCCCTCAATGCACCTAAAACAATTCCATAGGAATAAAAGAACGTAAAGGTTAAAAATATATAAATATATATAATTTCACTATTTTCTAGAATCAAGAATTGCAAAAAAAAGAGTCTGTTATCAATCAGATTGTTTTCCCATTATGAGTTACTTTTCTTCATGTGGAGTTTTTGAACATATTTGTAACAGTTGATTTAAAGTATCTGTCTAATATGTCCAACATCTGGCTTCCTAAAAGACAGTTTTTATTAACGGCTTTCTTTTCATGTTATGGGCCATACTTTGCTGTTTCATTGTGTGCCTCATAACGTTTGGTTGAAAACTGGACAGTTTAAATAACGTAATATGGCAACTCTAGAAATCTTTTCATCTTCCTCCTTAGAAGTTAGAAATTTTACTGATTAAGTATATGTCTCAGTATGTGTCTTTTCTCATCAGTCCTGACTGTAAGCCAGAGAGTGCATCCTTTGAGATACAAGTCTTCCTTCATTCAAGGAAACTTTCTAACAGTTGTTTCATTATTGCCTCTTCTCCATCCATTCCTTTCCTCCTGCTGCTTCTATTGTTTGAACATTAAGGCTTATAAAACTGTTCTCCAAGTCTCTTAGCTTTTCCCTCATGCTTTACACTTTGTGGTTTTCCACTGTGTTAGATGGTATTTCCACCACTTGGCTTTCCTTCAACTCATCCACTGAATTTTTGCTTGGAAAATCTCATTTGATTTTTAGTTTAAGAAAGTGGTATTGGGCTGTAGTGGAATCTCCTTACATACTCTTAGTTGGTGGCTGTTCCAGTTTTCCTCCATCCCTGCCATCAGTACTGTTTCAATAAGAGCCGTCTGTTCTGGATATATGGCCTGTTATTCCTCCTTCTGGCTGCTATGCCCCCTAGGTGTGCTGCTTTCATATTCTTTCACGTACAGAATCTAAGAAGTAATATTGAAGGATATTTTGAAATCATATGTAGCTTATCAGTATGTTAACGGGGAGGGGGATAGCTGTAGGCTATGTAAAGATTAAACTCTACATTGGTTATCTCCTTGCAAGCAAAAGAGGACAGAGGACGTCACAGCTAGCTGTGGTCTGAGTGATGGAAGGAAGAAGATAGGGCAAGACATACTGATCCCACCTCTTCCCAAGAAGTCCTAAGAGCTGCACTGTTCAGTAGAGTAGCCAGTAGACACACATGGCCATTGCACATTCTAAATGCAGCTAGTCTGAATTGAGATGGGCTGAAAATGTAAAATAAGTACTTGATTTCAAAAGACTTAGTAGGACAAAAAGTAATGTAAAATATCTCATTTAGAATTTTCATATTGATTACATGTTGAAATAATATTTGGATATATTAAGTTAAATGAAATATGTTACTAAAATTAATTTTCACTTGTTACTTTCAACTTAATTTTATTTTATTTTATTTTAGAGACAGAGTTTCACGCTGCAGCCCAGGCTGAAGTGCAGTGGTACAATCACAGCTCACTGCAACTTCAAACTCCTGGGCTCAAGGGACTCCTCCACCTCAGCCTCCTAAGTAGCCAGGACAACAGGGACCTCCACTATGCCAGCTAACTGTTTGTTTGTTTGTTTGTTTGTTTGTAGAGACAGAGTCCTGCTGTGTTGCCCAGGCTCATCTCAAACTCCTCAACTCAAGCAGTCCTCTCATCTCAGCCCCTCAAAGCACTGGAATTACAGGTGTGAGCCACTGAACCCACCCCTTTTAGCTTATTTTAATATAGCTACTAGAAAATGTACAGTTATATATGTGGCTTGCATTATATTTTTATTGAACAGTGCTGCTATATAGGATCCTGGAGTAGTTCTTACTTCCCTAAAAGTTCTGAGGAGAAGGAAAGGCACTGACTTAAGTCAGGCAAGTGTTTCCAATACATTTTACTCACCAAGATGCAGTCTTTGGTTCAAGACTAAGGAGATGATACCTAAAGGGGCTTCACAAAAGAATAATCAAGACCTCATGGCATTGCAGACTCCATACCTAAGAAGGGATCCCACCCACACATCAATTATTAGCTCTGCCACCAACCTCAAACCACTGTGAAAAGACCTAACTGCAAGAACACAACACAGAAGAATCCCACAATGAAATTGAACAACTAAATCATTTGATTCCTGAGCAGGAAGCCATAAAACAAATGTTCTAACTGCAATGTTATGCATAACCCAAGACATGAAGCTTCTTCCATTTCTTCCATTTTTAGCAGCTGCAACTCAAGCATAATTCAAAGTGTGACTATATCTATTTCTGACACTTAGATGATATCTCATCGTTACCACAAATCTGTTTGTCCCCTCCCATAGCAAGTCGCTGCCCACAGTAAAACACTGACCAATATGATTGGTTGTGTTCAGGAGTAAGTGAAATGCAAATGAATCACAAAGCTGCTTGTGAGAAAACCGGTCTATACCCTTCTTTAAAAACAGCTTAGTTTTGATGAAAAGCGTCTTTAAGTGTTCAGCTGCTTGCCTGCATCTACTCAGAGGTCTGTGACAGGTTGTAAAAGAGAGACGTCTGCTACTTGGCTTAGGGCAGAAACCCAGGCTGTGGAGAAGAGGCCAGACCAGGAGGAAGGAGGAGGGAGGACGAGCTAGCTGCCAGCAAAAGGCTGGAAAGAGCCCATCGTGGGGTTTCTCCACATACCGGGGGAAGTCACAGGGAAAGGCAGTTTCATATTCCTGGGGCCTCACTTTCATTTTGCTGTCCTCAGGGAAGATAAAAGAGAAAGAAGAAACAGCTACCTTATTAAATGACTATGACATGCCAGGCATCTACTAGATGCTTGGCATAGTTTATCTAAATTAATCTTACATCAACCCTGCACAAGGAAGTTAATATCATCTCCGTTTGAGAAAGAGGGAAAGAAATGAGGTTCTGGAGGTAAAGAGAGCTGTCTAATATCACAGTTAGAATGTGACAGAGCCCATTGGAAAACTCATTCATTTCCTCTTCCCAGAGCCATACAGGATATAAAATAATTTTCCTTTGGGCAAAAAATAAATGAAGTTAAACATTTAGAAGAAAATATAAGAGGAAATCTTTGTGGCATCAAAGTAAGAAGGGATTTCTTTAAAAAGACACACAAAAAGGCAAACTATAAGAGACAAGATCAGTAATCATCCTTCCATTCACTGCTTCAACAAATATTTTTGAACATCTGACAGTTGTCACACACTGCCCCAGGCACCTAGGATACATCACTGAACAAAAGAGACCAAAAGCCCTGCTGTCCATGTCCAAGAGCTTATATTTCTAGAGAGAAACTACAATAAATACAAATAAACATTTTTGTTCACCATTAAAGATAAAAAAATACAGGCCAAAGACTGAGAAAAGGTATATAATCAACAAAGAATTTGTATCCAGAATACATAAATGATGTGTACAAATTAAAAGAAGGAAAAAACAAAAACAAAAAAACCCTTAAGGGCAAAAGAATAAGCAATTCACAGAAGTAGAAAGGCAAACGCCAGTAAACAGGAAAAGATGGGTATTTCACTAGTAATCAGGGCAATATAAATTATAATACTGAAGAGATACCATTTTATAACTATGAACTGGCAAAAATGAAAAAGCCTGACAATATCAAGTATTGAAGATAATATGGTACAACAAGGATTCTTAATTGTTCAGTTAAACTATACATTGTTGCCATATTTTACATAATAATTTTTCCAATAGCTAGTAAACCTGAAGATGGGTGCATCATTTCCCCCAGCAATTCCACTCCTAGGTATAGACCTTAGAAAAATGAATGTATAGGCCGGGCGCGGTGGCTCACGCTCTGAGGCAAGAATAGGTTAACCAGGAGGAGGACTTGCAGTGAGCCGAGATCGGCAATGCACCAGCCTGGGGGACAGGGAGATCCGTCTCAAAAAAAAAAAAAAAAAAAAATGAATGTATATAAAGAAGATATATAGAATTGTTTGTAAAAAACAAAATTGAAAAAAACTAAATGTACAACAGGAGAATAAAGAATTTTGATGTCTTCATACAGTGAAATACTACACAACAGTGAAAATAAGTGAATTAAAACTAAATTTAACAACATGAATAATCTCACTAACATAATGCCCAGTAATTGAAGCAAGTTACAGAATACTCACAGTATAATTTTACTTATATAAAGTGGGTTTTTTGGTTTGCCTTTTTTTCCCCCAGAGATGGGGTCTTGCTATGTTACCCAGGCTGGAGTGCAGTGGCTATTTACAGGTACAACTATGGCATACTACAGCCTCAAACTCCTGGCCTCAAGTAATCCTCCTCCCTCAGCCTCCCAAGTGGCTGGAACTTCAGGTCCTAGCCATTTATATAAAATTTTAAAAGTACAAAACAACAATGTATATTTTGTTTAGAAATATGTAGCAAAAGTATAAAGAAAAGGAAAGGAATTATAAACTTAAAATTCAGAATGGTCATTTCCCTCTGAAGACAAAAGGGAGAGAAAAAGGAAAATGTGGCTAGGGTTTTGTGTTGACAAAGTTTTATTTTGTAAACTGGGAGGTGGTAAATGTGTGTGTCTGTATTATTTATTTAATCCATTTAATTATTAACAAACTAAGCAGAAATCTCCAAAAACTTATAATATCTATGAGACATAAGCAAGGATGCTCAAAAGATAAATTAATGTTATCCTTGATAGGTTGTAAACAAGTAGTAATCTTTGCTTCAGGTTTTAAATCTACTATGAAGCTCTAAGGTTGGAATACCAACGTGAAGTTTTTAGCCGGGGACATATGTATGGCCTAAAATACTATTATGCAAGGGAGAAAACATAAATGTTTTTACTAAAAGCAGAATGAGAAAACAAAAACAAAATGATTAAGTGTCAGGCTGTCAAAGACTAAGCCAGATCTTTAAGATGTCTTAGGGAAAAACACAGCTGTATGAGAAAACAATAGCAGCTCCTATATGAGAAGCTCAGGTTTTGAAAGTATGAGACAAGTGTGGAAAGGGCCATGGAATGGAGCGCTACTGACCTTAGAGAATGAGGGTGTGAAGGAGGCGCTGGGTACAGTACTGGATGGACAGGGATTCCAGATGCAACGAGGCTGCCAGGAACTGTTCTCTGCTACTTAGGTCCTGTTGCCTACTTACCTCCTCAATTTGACGTGGACTTCTTCCAGACAGATATCATATGCTCAAACGAGTCCTCATTATGTCCCAGGATCTGCTCTAGATTGTGTGAGGGGCCCAAAGGTAAAATAGACATAGACCTCAAGGAATGGGGAAGAAAAGTCAAATGGGAAGTCCAACGAAGGAGAAAAGACATGTGTAGAAATAATTACATGGTGGGATACAAAAACGGGGAGATGTATGCCAGTGGGAGGATCGGGAAAGACTTTGTGGATGTCTTGAGTGTTGAAGGATAGCCAGGATTAACAACAGAGGGGCAGGGAGGAAGAGGAGGGGAAAATAAGAAGAGGAAAGCATGGAGCAGTGCAAGTTCAGTTTGACTACAGCCTGAATACACAATCGGCCACACTATTTGGAGGAAACAACAAGCCACATGCAAGGGCAAAGTAAAAACTCAGCAATAACCTATCTTGATGGCTGCACACAGAAGGTCTGAGCAAGTATCAACCATCTTTCATCCTCCGCACTAATGCTAGTTTCATCTTGGCTCAAAGGAATGACCAGTTTTGTTGAGCCAATGCCTTAAATTGAATGTGTGGCCAAAGTCCAAATATTTCCAAGTGAATTTCCTTGTACTCTTAAACCTCTGAAAAACATCAGGCAAGCTTTGATGGCCTGCCTGGGATGTCTTTCTCACCACTAGGCAGTTTAGTCCACCAGACAATAGGCTGGGTAATCACCCAGGGAGAAAAGTTGATGGGAGGCAAATCAGAATAGAGTCACATTTCTTTACGAGTTATAAACAACACATTTTTGTAACTGAAGAAATAAACATAGTTCACTTCTGAGAAAGCAAACATTTGTAGGAAAGTCATTAGATGACATCTGCTCTCTAATGGAAAATTTAAGGAAAACAGTGTGATTCAGGCCAAGCCAAGGGAAACACCAATTAGTATTATTTAGACTACGGCACTATCATGCTTCCCTGTACAATAAACAAACACTGAATCTCCTTACCCTTTAACACCAATGTTCTCCCATGAGACACCAACTTAGTTCCTCTTCCAATATACTAGTCATCAATCTACTCAGCCATTTGTGCCAACAGCAAGGACGAGTGACATTGGTAGGCTCTTCTGGCAGACCTAATGCATCTCAGAGAAAAAGGATTAAAAGAGATGGAATAGAAGAATGGGATGGTGAAAGAGTGAGATAAGACAGAGAAAGAGCAAAGGTAAATGCATCTAAGGTAGTGTGACAAGTAGAGTTCCCTACCTGCTACCTTCTGGTCTGGATACCACAGGTTTTCCAGAACAAAACATCTGGTGAGCTATAGGTGTAGATCTGCTATTAGTTCTGACCCTCACTTGTCCTATGAACCATGGGCAGGTCTGTCTCAGGCTCCATGATCTCTGATGTTCTCTTTTTCCCATCCCTGAGTCTCTAAATCAACTGGCCAACCATAAATTATGCCAGAGAGAATACAGAGAAGCCTGCTACATACAGCCAAGAGCCCTCTCCCAGGGTCACAGAGTCAAGATGCCAGCATTCAGGTAACTAAGATACCCAACCGTCTCTAGCCAGAAACCGTCCAAAACGACCGAAGAAAAACAGAACAATAGAATATCAAAAATAGTTCTGAAATTGGAAACAATGCCAACTATACGACACAAATTTTAAGGCGTTTTTGCTAGATCAAGTACAGGTAGGATCAAATAAAAAAAGAAGTCACTAAGGACAGATTTTTAAATGTCCATTCTTAGGAAAAGAGGAGCAATGTTATGGGAAGTAAATAAATAAAATTCTAGAAGTATCCTTGATATGGAGGGTTAGCAGCTGAAGACCATGACAGGGCACAGGGGAGACGGGAACACCTTCACTTGAGGTCTCTGTCTTTCTCTTACCATGCACCAACAGCAGTTAGGGAAATTGGGAAAGCAAGTGGACCACACCCAATGTGAGTCTGTAGTTAGGGCTGTCCGGGCTGTCCATGACCCCATCTTCCACAGCCAGCCCTTTTAGAGTGCTTTTCAAACTATTTAATGCACAGGCACTAACCAGAGAAATGTCAGCCAGAACTATTGATATGTCTAGGCTGGCAAATATTTGCCTAACATTAATCCCAAATCCATTCTTGATCATCTTAAAGATGAATTTCTAGGGCACAAAAGCAAACAATGGCAGATCTATGGTAGCCATTAGTGCTGCTCGCTAAATATTTTCAGTTCTCCTCCTGGGTCCATGATAGAAGTGCACGACCCCACCCCTTTGAAGTTGAGTATGTCCACATGACTTATTTTAACTAACAAAATATAAATGACGTGTCACCTCTATTCAGAAGTCTTTAAGATCAAGCACCCAATTTGCCACATTTTCTATTTTCCTCTGACATGGAAATCTGCAATGTTTCAGATGGCAACAGCACTGAGGAGAAATGTGATAGATATGTAAATGAACAAGAAAAAATCCTTTCTGTATTATGTCACTAAAATATGTTGATTATTTGTTACTGAAGCATGATCTAGCCTATTCTAGCTGGTATCAGATCCAAGGAAAAGTGTGCCTCCCAAGTTTGGGGAATACTGCAAATAGTGATAGGGCTATTGCAAATGCTTATTCAAGAATATGTAAACAGGAATAAAACCAACTTGAAAACTATGAGAATCTGTAGCATTAAAATAATAATAACATAATCTGTAAGAGAAAATTTTTTAAAATTTTATTCTAGAAAATAAATTTTGGATAACATTTGCTTTGAACTCTTAAGGAAATTAAAGAAAATATGACTTTTGAAAAATAAGACATGAATAATATCACGAACAATATCTTATTAAGACAAAATTTGAAATTTAAAAAAGAGCTGGTATAAAAAAATGAATGGAAATAATGTCTTAAAGCACCAGAAAAGGTACAGAGCAGAAATTACATTACAGAAAATTAAGAGTCAGTTAAGTAGCAGATCAGTGTGAGAATTAGGAATAAAAAGGAAAACACAAAAATTATAAAAGATGATTAAAGAGTACAATATCTACATACGGAAAATTGATGATCTTAAAGAAGGGAACAGAAAAACTAAAAGAGAAGAAAAGATATTTAAAGACATACTAGAAGAAAACATTCCTAAGTCAAAAAAAAAACACTAAAGTGTGCCAATCAAAAATCAGAACCTAGTCATATCTTAGTAAAAGTATCGAAATTATCAAAGATTATAAAAAAAGAATCTTGGATTATGGACAAAATGGTGTACACTCATATCCCCCTTGCCCATCACCCAAATACAACTAAACACCCTGGACATAATCGCACAAACAATCATAAGAAGAGCCTCTGAAAAGTAAAAAGAAGAGAAAAGACTGGCTAGGAACCTCAGAACTTAAGGAACAATATAGTGGTGGGTTCACTGGGTTTTCCTTTCACATTCCATATGTTCTGGACTGTGTGCTAGAGAACACTGCAAGTCATAAACGCCAACAAGCAGAGACAAAAAGGAAAGAAAAGCCTGCTCTCTCCAGTCAAAGGACTAGGAAACAGCTCAGCACAACAAACATCTTTTTGACAATAACCCCCTTACATCAGCCAAACACCATGGATGCCTTCCCCAACTCCTGCCCAGCAAAGAGTGAAAAGTCTGAATTTCTACACCCTAATAAGTGGTAGTGGACACTCTGGGACATGCTACCCTCCCACCAATGGTGGCATGGTGTCAGCAAAGACCAAGTGAGGACTTTGGACTCCCAGCTTAATCCTGGTAATAATGGGTAACACAGAGGGACACTCCCCTTACCCACTGCTGGACAATATCTGCTGAGATGAAGTGAGAAGCCTAGACTTCCACCCTTACCCAGTGGTGGCAGGTGGTGCTCCTCTCACTCACAAATAGAGTGGGGGCTGGGGAGGCAAAACTTGGAGAGAAGGGAGCTGGAGAAAGGAAATCCTTAAAACTGCACATAAAGCTCTAGGCAGACCCCTAACCAACTCACACATGAAACTGACCAGAATTAACAATGCAAAAGGTTTGAGAACTGAACTACTGTGTGGAATACCACTGCATATGAATGAAGCAGACCAGAGTAGCATTGCAGGGCACTAAAAATTAAACTCTTATAACTATGGCCTACAAAAGGAGGCAAGGACCTACATACTAGATCTAAACAAGATCACTGTCTGCTGAAATAGAAGATAGATTTAAATTGAATCAAATAAGATCCAGAGTCTCATAATAGTCAAAATGTTTAGAATATAATTTAAAAATCACTTTTTATACTACGAATTAGGAAAATAACTTAAATGGGAAAAGACAATCAACAGATACCTACACTGAAATGAACTCAGATGTTCAAATTATCTGGCAATGATGTTAAAGCAGCCATCTTAAAAATGTTTCTATGAGCAATTATGAGCACTCTTGAAACAAACAAAAAATAGAAAATCTCATAAAAGAAATAGAAGATATGTTTTAAAAACCCAAATAGAAATTACAGAACTGAAAATGCAACATCTTAAATTTAAAAAATTTTTAAAACCTCACTGGATAGAGGTTTTTAGCACACTGAGATGACAGATCAGTATACTTCAACAAAAATCAAGAGAAATTACCTAACCTGAACAACAGAAAGAAAATATACTGAAAATAAAATAAACAGAACATCTGAGGCCTATGGGAGAATAACAAAGGATATAATACTTTCACTATCACAGAACAAAAAGGAGAAGAAATATATATATAAAATATATATTTCCTTTTAAATTCACTGAAGTTTGTTTCGTGTCCAATAATATGGTCACAATATATTTATATTTCATATATATTTATACTAAATATTTAGTATAAATATATATGAAATATAAATATATATTATATATATACTATATATATATAAGGCAATATATATATTGCCTAAAAATAATACTTGAAGAAATAATGGCTAAAATTTTCCCAATTTGGGGGAAAAGCCTAAAACCAAAGATTCAATAATCTGAATTCTAAATAGCATAAACCCAAAGAACTACAAGAAGATATATCACTATTAAACATTTCAAATCTGGCCGGGCACAGTGGCTCAAGCCTGTAATCCTAGCACTTTGGGAGGCCGAGGTGGGTGGATCACGAGGTCAGGAGATCGAGACCATCCTGGCTAACATGGTGAAACCTCGTCTCTACTAAATATACAAAAAAATTAGCAGGGCGTTGTGGCGGATGCCTGTAGTCCCAGATACTTGGGAGGCTGAGGCAGGAGAACGGCGTGAACCCAGGGGGCGGAGCTTGCAGTGAGCAGAGATCCCGCCATTGCACTCCAGACTGGGGGACAGAGCGAGACTCCGTCTCAAAAAAAAAAAAAAAAAAAAAATTTCAAATCTAAGGACAAACAAAAATCTAAAAATCAGCTAGAGAGAAACAATGCATTACCTACAGGAAAAAAACAATTTGAATAACATTAAATTTCTCATCTGAAACCGTAGAGACAGAAGGCAGTAGCACAACGTGTTTCAAGTGCTAAGAAAGAGATGGAACTCTTAGCCTATAATTCTATATCCAGCAAAAATATCCTTCTAGAATCAAGACATTCTTAAATGAAGCAAAACTAAGAATTTGTCACCAGAAGGCCTACCATTAAAGAGAGATAAAAGAAGTGTTCCAAAAAGAAAAGATAAAATAACAGAAGATGGCTTCAAAACTCTTGGAAGGAAGAAACAACAATTAATGGGTAAAAACGGGTAAAGATAATAGAATATCCTTCTCCTTATGAGTTTTTTAAATGTATTTGACAGTTGAAACAAAATTATGTCATCTGATGTGGTGCTCAAACTATATTGAGGACATATTAAGACAGCTATATTCAAAAGGGTGAAGAATAAGGGGACCTAAATAGAGATAAGGTTTCTACACTAAGTGAGGTAGTAAAGTTGGTATCAGTAGACTTTAATAAGATAAAGTGGGGGGGGAGAGGGCGGGAGAGAAAGAGAGAGAGACAGACAGAGAGAGAGAGAGAAATTGAAAACTCCCATAGAAATATCAACATACAATCTTAAAAAAAAAATTCAAGTAACCCACGGGAAGGCAAGAAAAGGGAAAGAGCAGAACAAAAAAAAAGTGAGACTAAAGACAAAATAAGCTTAAAACTGGAAAGCTGAAGTATTATTTAGTATAATTACTTTTCATGTAAATAGTCAAATTACAGCAAATACACCGATATACCAGATAGAGATGGGCAGAATGAATTTTTTAAAAACATGACTCAACTATATGCTCTCTATAAGAAACTCACCTCAAATATGATAATGTAGGCAGGTTCAAAGTAAACGATGAAAACACATATACTATGCTAATAATATATTTCATAGTAATTTTTAAAAGTGGCTACATTCATATTAGATAAACTTCAGAGTAAAGAAAAATATCGGAGACATACAGCAAAGTTCTACCACCAAGAAGACACAGGAATTCTAAATGTGTATGCACCAAACAACAAAGTTTCAAAATATTTGAAGCAAAAACTGATAAAAACTGAAAGAAAAATTATACTCAATGAAACTATACTTGAGGATTTCATCACCTCTCTCTCAGCAATTGGTTGAATAACTAGATAGAAAATCAGCGAGATTATAGAAGAACTAAACAACGCCATCAACCAACAAAATATAATTGACATCTAAAGAATGCTCCACCCAACAATAGCAGAATACACATTTTTTTTCAAGAGTGCCCATGGAACATTCACCAAAATAGACCATATTATTGGACACAAAACAAACTTCAGTGAATTTAAAAGGATTAAAATCAGACAGAGTCTATTATTTGACCACAATGGAATAAAACTAGAAATCAGTAACAGAAAGGTAACAGGAAAATTTCCAAACACTGGGAAAGTAAATAACATGTTTCTAAATAATCCATGAGTCAAAGAGAAATTCTCAAAATGTCTTAGTCCATTTGGGATGCTTTAACAAAATATCACAAACTGGGTAGCTTATAAAAAACAGAAATGTATTTCTCACAGTTCTGGAGAGTGGGAGGTCCAAGATCATGGTGCCAGCAAGTCCAATATCTGGTGAGGGCCTACTCTCTGATTCATAGATGTGTCTTCTCACTGTGTTTTCACATGGAAGAAGGGGCAAACAAGCTCCCTTTGGCCTATTTTATAAGGGCATTGATCTCATTCAGGAGGGCTTGCCCTCAGGAGTTGATCACCTCCCACTTCCTAATACCATAACCTTGCAGGGTAGGATTTTGTTGTTGTTGCTGTTGAAATGGAGTCTCGCTCTGTCGCCCAGGCTGGAGTGCAGTGGCGCAATCTCCGCTCACTGCAAGCTCCCCCTCCCAGGTTCACACCATTCTCCTGCCTCAGCCTCCCAAGTAGCTGGGACTACAGGCGTCCACCACCACGCCTGGCTAATTTTTTGTATTTTTAGTAGAGATGGGGTTTTACCATGTTAGCCAGGATGGTCTTGATCTCCTGACCTCGTGATCCGCCTGCCTCAGCCTCCCAAAGTGCTAGGATTACAGGTGTGAGCCACTGCGCCTGGCCGGAGGGTAGGATTTTAACATATGAATTTGGAGGTGGATGGACACAAACATTGAGAACATAGCACAAAGGAAAGCTTAAAAATATTGTTTAATAAGAATGAAAATGAAAGTAAAACATATCAAATTTTGTGGTATGGCAAAATCAGTTACAGAGAGAGAAATTTATAGCACTAAATGCTTGCATTAGAAAAAAAGATCTCAAATCAATAATCTAATCCCACCCCCAAGAAAATGGAAAACAGAAGGAAAAAAAAAGTGACCAGAAGGAAGAAAATAATAAAGAGCAAAAATCACTGAAATAGAAAACAGAAAAACAACAGGGGAAATGTATAAAACAAAAACCTAATTCTTTTTAAAGATGAACAAAAAAATAAGCTGACAAAGAAAAAAGTAAGCAATATTACAAAGAATAAAAGAGAAAAAATGCAAACTTCAAATATCAGGAATGAAATGGGTATCACTACAGATCCTGCAACCATTAAAAGGATAACAAGGAAATGCAACAAACAATTCTACACAGAAAAATTCAACAATTTGAAATAGACCCATTCCTTGAAAAACAAAAAATACCAAAATTCACTCAATATAAAATAGATAACCTGAATAATACTATATAACTGTTAAAGAAATTGAGTTCACAGTTTAAAATCTGTCAAAAATGAAATATCCAAGTTTCACTGGAGAATTATACCAAACATGTAAAGAACACCAATGTCTTCAGGAAACAGAAGAGAAAACACTCTCCAACTCTTATGATGAAGACAGTACTAAAACCAGACAATGACAGGACAAAAAAAAAAAAAAACAGCACATGAATATCTCTCATGAATTTAGATGCAAAAATTCTCAACAAAATATTAGTAAATAGAATTCAGCAATATATATAAAAAGAATGATAGGCCATGACCAAGTGGAGTTTACTTCAGGGATGCAAGGCTGGTTCAATACCTGAAAATCAATGTAATACATCAAATCAACAGCATTAAAAAAAAAAGATAAATAACATGATCATATAAACTGATGCAGAAAAGAGCATTTCACATAATTAAACACCTATTCATGATTTTAAAAAAATTCTTTCATGGACCTTATCCATGGGAATGGATTAGTGAGAGAAACTTAACATTAAGCCATTCAAGGACCTCCTAGTTTCACCAGATATCAAGGCAGCACATAGTATTGGTTGTTAATTTTAGGTCTTATATCCCTTTGTCTATGTAGAGAATCCCAAGAAATCTAAAAAAGAACCCTTCCTAGAACTAGCATATGATTTCAGAAAGGTTGCAAGATACAAGATCAATACACAAGAATCAATTGTATTTCTGTGTATTAGCAACCAACAGATGGGTAATGAAATGAAAAACCCAACACCATTTACCATCACTCCAAAAAAATATAGAACATGTAATTATAAATCCAACAAGGATTGTTCAGAATTTTACAAAACACTTATGACAGAAGTCAAGAAACAGCTACATAATGAAGAGACAGACCATATTCATGGATGGGGAAGACTCAACACACTAAAAATGTTTATCCTCCCCCAAAACCGACCTATAGGTTTAACATAATTCCTATCAAAATTCCAGCAAGATTTTTTTTGTGTGTGTGTGTGTATATATATATATATACACATATATATGTATATATGTATATGTATATATATATGTATATATGTATATGTATATATATGTATATATGTATATGTATGTATATGTATGTATATGTATATATATGTATATATAGACAAGCAAAATTTATATGGAAATGCAAATGCAAAGAATCTAGAACAGTTAAAATAATTTTGATAAACAATAATAAAGAGGAATCACTCTAAGACTTACTATAAAGCTACAGTAATCAAGATAGTGTGACACTGTAGGACAAAAGATACTAGATCAATGGAACAAAATGAAGAATCTGAAAATAGACTCAAACAAATACCCTCAACTAATTTTTGACAAAGGAGCAAAAGTAATGTAATGGAGGATGAATGTCTTTTCAAGAAATGATGATGGCGCAACTGGACATCATAGGCAAAAGTAAGACTTGACCTTAACCTCACACCATATAACGTAAGTTGTGACCTTAACCTCACATCGTCTGAACAAATTAATTCAAAATGGATCATTAACTTAAATATAAAATATCAAACTATAAAATATTTAGAAGAAAACATAGGAGAAAATCTTCAGGACTTAGGGTAGGCAAAGCATTCTTAGCCATGACACCAAAAACCATGATCTATAAGTGAAAAAATTTGATAAATAGAACTTCACCAAAATTTATAACTTTTCCTCTGCAAAAAGAAATAAAAATAAAAATAAAAACCTATAAGAGGGTAAAAGAATCAAGCTACATACTGGGAGAATATATTTACAAACCACACATTTCATATTAAAGAAGCTAAAAGTCCTCGGTATACAACAACCTTACAAACAGAAAGCAGGGAAGAAGCCATGAATTCTAAATGCTGAATACAGATGAGGACTCCACTTGCACGTCTACTGCCAACCCTAGTCTCATATTAGTTTCTCTTAAGATAGCTTTCTTTCTTGACTGTATCAGGGATTGTTAGTCAATGGATTCATTAATTGCACCTCAGAATTATGTGCTAATCCTATGTTAGAAAACAGAGCTCTGAGGTCAGTGAGTACTTCCACATGACAGCTTAAAAAAGATGCCTATGTCCTGCATGCCATGTGTCTTTTGAAGGACAAGCTTCCCTTGGTTATTCCTAGAGTGGAAAAAAACTGTTAACATCTAGGACACTACCCCAGGGCTGGCCAACGAAGCATCTTGGGAGCCAAGGCTTACCCAATGCACTCTGTGTCCTGGGAAGGGCATCAGAGAGGGTCAGCAGACAGCATAGAAAAAAAACCCAGCAATGATGCCAGCAAAGACTGAGACACCACCTTGGCCTGTCACACTCTAGGGACTCACCAATGCTCTACTGGGGAAAAACTGAGGATAGCAATCAGTACATTACCTATGTTGCTCTGTGTCATACAATTATGTATGTGTGCCTGTCTACTCGTTTTATCAATTAACACTATAATAAACAGTGGCTAGTTCATTCCATGGTGTAGGTTGGGTTTCTCTCCGTCTCCCCAAAAGCTTTGTTATATTTTAAAGTGTCTCCTTGCTAAGTGCAGTGCTAAGGACCCACCAGACATCAGCAGTCATCAGCCAGGTGCATAGAAGGCACCACCTAGGTGAACAGCCCTCTCACAAACAGGGCCTGAACAGAGCCTGCCAGATCATGGCCGCCTGCCACTCCATGCATTCCTTCTTTGCTCCATGCACCAAAATGCTTTCCTGGCTCTGACAATGGAAGCTGCTAATGCATCCCAGAAAGTGTTTACAGAGCATGCAGCATAAGTGCTCTGCCTCTGGAGCTATGAACAATGATGCTTGCCACATGCTGGACCTCCCAGGGACGGGAAGGAGAGCTCCAAGGTCAGCTCAAAGCCACCGGTTTACCTCCAAGATGCAAGCCCACAAAGCCTGTCCTAAGAAGTAAGGCCACTGCTCAGGCCCCCAGCAAAGGCCTGACTGGGCTCTGGGAAGGTCTGTTTCTCTTGGAGAGTCATGGCACAAGGGAGCAACGTTGCAAATGTCCCACTTATCCCTGTTCCTTGGAAAGGAGGCTCTGCATTCTAAGTGTGAAGTGTTTGCTTTGAAAGGAATTTGGGTTGAACAGTAAAGGGCGTTGGACTTGTTTCATCTGCCCATCCCACGCCTCTTTTCTCTTCTCTCTCAACTGGAGGAATAATGACTACAAATGACTGCCAACAAATGGGCAACTTTCCTCCAGAAGGGCAGGCACGTCCTCACATTCAGGCAGGCTTCTTTCTGCTACGATCTATAATCTGCACACCCAGCAAATGGGCAGTCATCCCTCAGCATCACAGAGAATACCCATCCAGGCAGGAAAAGCCTCTTCACAGGCCTTGCCTTCACCTTAGCAAAAGATGCCAATAGTGCGTTCTCCTTTCCAAACACACTTTGAATCCTATCTTCCAGACCCCCTGGAGTACCAGCAAGCTTTGCTTATGATTTACAGCCCTGCTTCACTGACACCTTATTTTTGCATTCTAACATATATGGGTCACCCTTTTCACAAACTATAGACTCACAGAGTATCCATTTTATAACATAGCTTAAAATGTCCTCCTAAATGAGCTATACCAACCCTCAGAATTCTCTACTCTGATTCCCAAGGTGGTCACTTCTATTTGGATTTAAGGGTGACAGGGTTTAAAATGCCCAGGCTTCTATGGAGTTAACATTTTATTAGTGACATCAAACGCGAGTGAGCATAAGTCGCAAGACAGGCTACTAATGGTACAACTTAGTAATAAAGAGAAATGCTTGCTGCACAAAGGCATTAAATATCCTTTATTGATAATATCGTAAAAACTAAAAAGCAACCCAGAGGCAAAATCAGCAAATTGGAAAACGGAATTTAATCTTACCCAACAGCTAGGCCCATTATTCCTCGTAAGGAGAGAAGTATCTTTGCTTACAAAAACAGCTAGGCAAGCATTTGTTGGCAGAGCTCCTGAGGACACAGATCAATAGGAGAAAAGAAAACAAAAGAGTTAGATTGCTAAAGGGGAATTAGTGTGGGAGTGGAAAAGCAGAGAGAGACAACTAGTAAAGAAGAGTCAGGGACAGCAGAACAATATTCTTCAATGCAGAGAATATAATTTATTGTCAAATAGCTGTGAAAATTTACAAAATGTCCAACCTATCAAATATCCTTGGGACATACATAAAATTGAGCACCTTACTACATTTCAAAAAATGAAACTAAATAAAACCCACATTCTCTGAAGAGAGAATAAATTAAAATATCACTGCAAAATAACTTGAAAATATTTTGAAATAGTACAAAATATTTGCCTTTGCTGTCCAGAAGGCTTCTAGGAAAATACAAATTATCTTTTTGTATTTTATATTAATCAAATTGGATTAAAGAATCTGGAGAAATCCCGAACACACCAACAATTGTATAAAAAGTAAAGAGGACGTCAAAGAAGTACTGCCCCCAAAAAGTTCTGTGCCCTCTTTATTTTATTGGCAAGTTCTTTCCAACCTTCAAGGAACAGGTTATTTCTGTGCAATTTAAACAGACCAAGGAAAGGAAAATTATGAAAAGCACCCAATGTATTTTATGAGGTTACTGAAAATCTTGATATAAAAACCTGAAAAATATAGTACAAACCAACATCTTATGAATACAGATGTAGTAATTTTCAATAAAATATTTGCAAACCAAATCCAGCTGAATATAAAAAAATATATATATCATGGCCAAGTACAGTTAATGCCAGGAACACAAGGATGATTCAATATTCAGAAACCTATTACTATGATTCCTCATGTTACTAGGTCAAAGGAGTGAAAGAATATGAACATCTAGATAGCTCTGAAGAACGCTAATAACTAAGCATGCTGGAAATTATAGTTTTATCTGCACACCATTGGCAATAGTTGGTTTAGCCCAGGAGATACCATCCCAGGAAAAAAGAGTTACAATAGACATCAGTTGACCAGAATCAGGCAGTTGTGCTAAGTGTCTCAGTTACCAGATACCAACCTCAACACACACACAGGTAGACAGAGAATGGGGTCTATTAACCAGAGCAGTATTTTTTCACACTGTGAATACATTCCATTAGTGGGTTATAAAATGAATTGATTAGGTCTTAGCCATTTTTTCATGGAATCAATTGGAATAGAATGAAATGAAATAGAATGGAAAAGAAAAACAAATAGGATAAGTATTATTTCCCAAAACTTTTGTTTAAGTAATATGAAAAACATATGTGTGCGTGTGTGTGTGTGTGTGTGTGTGTGTGTGTGTGTGTGTGGTCATAATATAAAATGCATTTCTTCCCGTGAGTCACTGTCAAAAAATTTAAATAACACCACTGACCTAGGGGATTAAGAGGAATTATTTTCTGGATTTCTACTGCTATAGACTTCAGTCTAGGGTTAGAGTTAGGATTATGAGTGAGATAGTGAATAAAGAATCAAAGCCTCTTCCTATAATTTATGAACATCTTTCTCTTTTTCTTTTTTCTTTTTTTTTTTTTTTTTTTTTGGAGACAGAGTCTCCCACTGTCACCCAGGCTGGAGTGCAGTGGCGCAATCTCAGCTCACTGCAACCTCTGCCTCCCAGGTTCAAATAATTCTCCTGCCTCAGCCTCCCAATTAGCTGGAACTACAGACGTGCACCACCAAGCTTGGCTAATTTTTGTATTTTTAGTAGAGATGAGAATTCACCATGTTGGCCAGGCTGGTCTCGAACTCCCGACCTCAGGTGATCTGCCCGCCTTGGCCTCCCAAAGTGCTAGGATTACAAGCGTGAGCCACCATGCTCAGCCCCTATGTTGTATAAACATCTATTTAATGAAGTAAGGCTGTGGCAGATCACGGAGACCTGATTTGTGTCAACTCCTCCCAAAGTCATAATTTCATTTATGAGGGTTGCGAGAGCGTAGTGATTAAAGCATGCTCTCTGGAACTAGGCTGCCTTAAAGAAAAGCCTGCCGCAACAGTAGAGTAGATTATTTTTCAAAAATACTCACTCCTGGCCTGGCACGGTGGCTCACACCTGTAATCCCAGCACTTTGGGAGGCCGAGGCAGGCAGATCACAAGGTCAGGAGATTGAGACCATCCTGGCTAACACAGCGAAACCCCATCTCTACTAAAAATACAAAAAAATTAGCCGGGCATGGTGGCAGGCGCCTGTAGTCCCAGCTACTCAGGAGGCTGAGGCAGGAGAGTGGAGTGAACCTGGGAGGTGGAGCTTGCAGTGAGCCGAGATCGCACCACAGCACTCCAGCCTGGGTGACAGAGTGAGACTCCGTCTCAAAAAAAAAAAAAAAAAAAAATTCACTTCTGGCCAGGTGCAGTGGCTCATGCCTGTAATCTCAGTACTCTGGGAGGCTGATGCGGACGGATCACAAGGTCAGGAGTTCGAGACCAGCCTGGCCAATATGGTGAAACCCTGTCTCTACTAAAAATACAAAAATTAGCCATGTGTGGTGGCACACAACTGTAATCCCAGCTACCGGAGTGGCTAAGGCAGGAGAATCGCTTGAACCCAGGAGGCGGAGGTTGCAGTGAGCCAAGATTGCGCCACTGCACTCCAGCCTGGGCAGCCGAATGAGACTCCGTCAAAAATAAATAAATAAATACTCACTCCTCCAGCACACAGAGATACAGAAAATCTCCATGGGAGGAGCACACTCCCCTGCCCTAATAACGTTGGACAAGGCTGTATAATTTGCTCTGCCCTCTGGCCTCATAGTAGGTAAGGATGCTTCCCTATTCCCTGACTATGGCTTCAGCTGTGTGAGCTACTTTGGCCAGTGGGATATTAGCAGAAATGACATAAGCAGAAGCTTAAAAGACTCATGTGCATTTGGGTTTTTTGTATCTCTATCATCACCAAGAAAAAAAATATGTTCTGGTTAGTCTCTTGGTCCAAGGAGGATGGGAGACATACAGAGCAGAGTCCCATTAAGAAGAGAATACCCATCAGAACAGAATGTTCACAAGATTGATGCACACAAATTTTTAAAAATAGCAAGAAACAGAACCAAAATGTAGTAAAAAAACATGTATTACTAAATAAATTACTCCAAAAAAAAGTCAAAAATACATTATGGACAACTTGATCTCCCTTTTTAAAAGCTCAGGTAGAAATAAGAGTTTAAAGGAAACATTTCAAGACAACAGAAAAAGTGAGCTTAGGAAAAGAATGGTAAAAATAAAAATGAAAACATTACATATTTGATGACCCCATTTTTTAAAGTTCCTGAAACAGAAACACACACACACAGATAAAAAATAATTTACATAAAAATTGTTTATATCATGTCCTGATATGACACTTCAGAATAAGAAATCATGTCGGTATAGTGTCAAAGTGAGAAAAAAAAAACAGAGAAAATATCAGATTGAGCACAGACTTCTCTTCAGTAATACTCAATACCAAAAAAACAGAATCAATATTTACAATGACCTGAAGAAAAAGAGTGAGAAAAGTTTTCCTTAATTATATTGTTGAGTATTTTCTGTTCTCTTTTTCAAAAATATTAACTATGCATATGTTGGGCCTCCTTTGTCATCATTTTTCTATCACCATTTGTATATTTTTGTTTTTTATATTTCATCTTGTTGGATGCATATTTTGTCTAGCATGTTCCCAATTGCTTATTCCATGGCACTTATTTTTGTTGTTTCTAGCTGAAGAGCAGCATAAAGAGGACATGGGGTATGAGACAGAGAATGAATAAAGTAGGCCCTAACTTCCACTATGCTTTGGTGTTTGGTTAATCTTATCACTAAATATGTTATTTTCTTTTCTCTGGAGTCCTATCTTCTCTTCATTTTCAGCATTCAAATGTCATCAGGGATCTCAAGAGAGCCCCTAACCTACAGGCTCTTTGTTATGGAAAGGGTTGCTCTTCCACCCACCGACCCCTTCATCCCATTTCATCTGCACCAATCTCCCTCTGTAGGAGGCTGTTTTGTACACATGGACAATACAACTTTTGGTCAATAAGGGTTCCCTTTCAATTCTATGTACCTTGTCATTTTTGGTGTCAAACTGGGCCTTTTTGGGGACAATACCTGCTTTTTCCAAGTCCCACTCAGGGCCACCAATTTCACTGTTCTTACAAAAGTCTATTACATAGGATATCCTTACAGAAATCTCTGTCCTGCTCAGAATCCAAGGAAACACATGTCCGTCTTCAGGATCCTCCCTCCCCTACATCCAGACTTCACAGTACTCAAAAAAAAAAAAAAAACTTTCATAATTTGTGTTTGGAAGCTGGCACCATTTCCATGCTTCATTAGAGATACACTGTTCTTTTTGTTGTTTGTTTTACAAAGTTTTGAGAGAAGGAACTTTTGTTACTCCTCCATTATACCATATGCCATTTAAGACAAGAGAACTTTTTGTTCCTGGAATGTGACCAAAAATTTAAAGACCTGGACTAGTCAAAACTGTAATAATGAAGGGAGGTCTTGCCTTAGTGGATACCAACACATTACAAAGGTACAATAACTTTAAAAGTATGAATCAGCACAGGAAAAGACTGAAAGATTAACTGACTAAATATATTCTAAAATAAAGATTTAAATATTTAAAAAGAAATATAAGACTAGGTGATAATATAGATATCCATACATTTTCTCCCAACATGAAGTTACTTCTAAGCATGACAAAAGTAGAGAGTTAAAAAATTAAGAGACTCCTAGAGTAGACTACTTAAAATTTTTTAATGGCAGTATATCCAAAACATAAACAAAAATAAAATGTAAATGACAAAATGGGAAAATTATTTGCAACGTAAGACAAAAAATTAATACTCTTTGTATATGAGGAGTACTTACAAATTAATAAGATTCTCATAGAAAAATGGGCATACATATGAAGATGAAAATTTATTTTTCTTTTTCTTTTTTTTTTTTGAGACAGGGTCTTGCTCTGTCACCCAGGCTGGAGTGTAGTGGCACAATCAGAGCTCACTGCAGCCTCAACCTCCCGAATTCAAGTGATCCTCTTGCTTCAGCCTCTCAAGTAGCTGGCACCACAGGCACACACACCACCACGCCCAGATAATTTATCTTTATCTGTTGTAGGGATGGGGGTCTCCCTATATTGTGCAGACTGCTCTTGAACTCCTGGGGTCAAGCAACCCTTCCACCTCAGCCTCCTAAAGTTCTGGGAATACAGGTGTGGCCATTGTGCCCAGTCCTGTTATTCCATTTCTAATGCCTTAAAGAGACAATACACAAAAAAGCAGTAATACAAATGGCCCAAAGTATTTTTAATAACCTCCTACTAATAAAATTTCCTTAATCTAACAGTGCCAACTATTGCAAGGTAAGCATAGACATTAATGGAACTTTCTAAAAGACAATTTGTAGTATATATTAAAGGTCTTAAAATTTCACAAACTTCTTGACCCAAAAATTATATGTCTTAACAAACATTTCTTTGAATACATTTCAATGCTCAGTAGTGAAGAATTGGTTAATAAAGCATGACACATCCAAATGATGTAACAGCAGGAATACATTTAATATTATTATAGGAAAATATTTAATGACATGTAAAAAGTATTCCTCATGTTAAATTTTTTTAAATAATTATCAAAATGGAGTATAGTCACTGTTTAAAAGATATATATTTGTTAATATTCTAAGAAGAATATCGGAAATCTATACAACAAAATCCTAACAATTAGTAGAATTAAAGGTGATGCTTATTTTCATCATTGTCCCTTCCTGTGTTTTCTACATTTTTATAATGAATATGTGCTGTTTTTAAATTTAAAAAAAGGTAATTTCAAAAGAGAGTAAAGAGAATTTTGAGTCCTTTAATACTGTAAATATTCTTTTATTAGTAAAATAGTTACTCTTCTTTGTTTTTAAATTATTTTCAAAATAAAATGTCATTTATTTGTAAATGAAGGCTTGGATAATAAAAGCATTTCTGAGTATTTGACCACAATAATTTATAGCATACATTGGCTGGAGCTGTTCAGTGCTGACAAATTCCAGAAAGTAATTGCATGAAATACTTGGAGAGGAAACTGCTTTATGCTTCCATGCTATTTATGGAAATTAGCATCTTTGTAAAAATAAACTGAAAGCAATCACAATCATAAACCTTGAAATGTGGTTTCCATAAGATGTTAGCTTTGGTGCTTTAAGATACATTAGTAATGCAATGGAGGAATACTGCCTAAGTTTTTTCTGTTATGAAACAATTACAAGTAATTGGTTTTTTCCTCTTCTATCTTCAATCTCTCCCTTTCTCCTGGCTGCTTTCCTTTTAGAGTATGAATATACTGAATACACTCTGCTAAGGAAAACCTCTCTAATGACCCTGTTTCTCTCTCAAAGAGTAGTATACACTTCCTTTATTCAGTGCCTCACCTTCCCCCAAAGGTGAGACTCCATGTAGTCCCCCAAACTACTCCTTCAAATGTAACCAATTATTTCCCAAGATCAGGGTGAATTTCCACCCTCATGTGTCCCTAACACTTGTTCAGAACCTGAAGGAATTTTGATTCCTCCCCCTCTCTCTCTCAAGCCCATGTAATCACTTACCAAGTTCCACTCCTTCAGGTTCTAACATCATACCCACATTCATACCCTCTTGTCTACAGCTAACTCTCCATCCAGTTTGCTCTTGAAAACTGAGTTTAAAGTCTCATCATTGCCCACCTGGAAGAGGTCTCCCAATTATGTTTTGCTGAAGTGTGTCCCCAGTGGTCCAATGGTGTCGCAATGGTGCCTCCACCACCTCCTGATCAGCAGCCACAGAACTCCATGTTACTAACTGAGTAAAGTCCTTTACATGCTCTTCAAGGTCGTCCCCAGGGTAGCCACAAACTGCCTGGGCTTACGCGACCCTCCCACCTCAGCCTCCCAAGTAGCTGGGACTACAAGCACAGCTATCATAACCGGCTATTTTTTTACATTTTTGGTAGGGATGAGGTCTTGCTATGTTTTCCAACCTGATCTCAAGCTTCTGGCCTCAACTAATCCTACTGCCTTGGTCTCCCAAGGTGCTCAGATCACAGGCATGAGCCACTGTGCCCAGACACAGACTATCTTTGTTCATCCTTATCTCATACTCCATGCTGCCATGTCCCTACTCTTCAAACACACAGCATCAATGCAAACTGAGAGGAGGATACATTTAAAAGACATTTCTGAGATGCGACAAATGGGAGTTAGTGGCTGAAATGGGTACAGGGCAGGTGGAATAAAGAAGAAGGCATCTACAGTGATGCCAGGATCTGGCTCAAATGGCTGGGTGATGGAGAATCTAGGCACAGCAAGAGAGTGCGGTGAGAGGTAAGGACTTTGGTTTGAAAAGCATTTGTGCTTGACACCACCAAGGAACATTCTGGTGTATGGTAGCTCATGGATATATTGGTCTGCAGCTCATTGAAGAGGCAAACAGAAGCCCCTCTGAGGTGCTGAGCCTCTTCCATTTTGGAGGGGCCCTTGAGTTAAAAAAAAGAAAAGAAAATGAAAAAGAAAGAAACAAGAAAAGCCAAAACAGAGTTATGAAGATTGTGTTTATTTTTAACGTTTACATTTAACAGTTAATGTAAAATAATGGACAACTTTTTATCTTTTCGGTATATATAATACTATTTGAAGAAAACCTCAAAAGTTTACATTTGAGAGACGACATCAACATGAGACCTGGGTCTCCACCTGATAACCCCCAGGCAGGAGCCTCTGCAGAGATGGAGGCTGCCTGGGAGAGCATGTGGAGGGAGAGAGGGAGGGCAAAGGCAGAGCTCTGGAATTGAGGAGCATTTTTTAAAAGCCAGAGAAGAGCCAAAGAAGGAGAGTGAGATGGAAAGGTCAGAGAGGTAGAAAGAGAAAAAGGAGTGCAGGGATCACAGGCAACACACAAGGAGAGAGCTCCCATTCATTCTCCCACCAGATTCTCACTGGATCTAGCCAATAACTCTGTCTTGCAGATTTTCAGCCTTCAGGGCAACTTGGTAATAAAGTGGAGTCTGCATCCAGGACGACCCAAGATCTTCCTGCTCAGACTCCATCACCAGTGTCAACACAGACTGGAATATTGATCCAAAATCACTTGGGGACAAGGTCATGGGAAGTACATTTATGACATAAAACCCGGAGTGCTGGAAAAGCTCTACACAGAACTGAAACAGGGTGAAACGGGAAGGCCACAATGTGTATCAATGTGCAGCAAAGCACAGTACACTAAGAAAGGATTATTCTAAGGAAATACTGAAACAAGTAAGCAAAGATGTGAGCATAAGATGTTCATTTCAGGTGTCTGATGGTAAACATGAGTGAACAAACCATCCAGGAAGCAACCCAAACATTCAATAAAGAAATAATGGGTTTAAATAACACATAATGCCACTTATGCCATTATGGTATATCCGTAAGCACAATGGAACACAGCCATTAGAAATGAAAATGAAAAACCGAGAAACACTCATAGAGATTGGGGGTGGCTGCAAGGAGAGAATGTCCGTCCACTCTACAGATGAACATCTGCTTAAACTGTGGGTCTGCTGATCTCTCCCTGGGTCTATCAGAACAAGGAAAGGAGAACTGAAGGGAGTTGGCAGGACAGAGAGAGGAGGCAGCACTGAAGCATTCCATCTTCCCACTGTCTGGCACAGTAAGAAGCATGCGTTTCCTATGGGTCAGGTAGACTACACCAAAGGGAGCTGGGTTTGAGCTCTCCAGCCAACACTCCATGCAATAAGGCTGCCCGCTAGGTGAGAAGACCCCGGCAGCAAGTGGCAAGCTGAAGCTGGACTACCTGCTGCAGGAAGTGTCCTGTGGAGCCCTCCAAAGAACTCACATCTGCTACCCAGAGGGCAGAGGGTTGAGGGAGAGCTGGAGCGGCAGTGACAACTACCAGAGAGAGGTATCCAGTTAAGTAAAGAGCTGATAGCCCTTATCCCCTTCCCCTTTCCTTGTTTCCTACCCTTGGAAAGCTGGATCCAGAAGAAACAAAAGGAAGAAGTATCTCAGAACCAGTGCCCACCACACCTTTACCATTCCATGCTAGAAGGAAAAGAGCTCTGTGCAACTTCAGGTACCTGAAGCCATCTGTCAATCCCTGACTAGAGGAAAGGGAGATGAGATTTAAATCGAGTTGAGAATCAAAGCTTTAAATGAACTGAACTTTTAATAACCAAAATTCGATCTTCCTAAGATTCCATTAAGGGATGGGAAAAGGCAATTTCACGAGGCATGGCTGGACCAGTGATTGGCTCCATATTTATACCTTACTGAAATGAGACTTCTCAATTAATCTGTGTCTTTCAGAGGCCCCAACTCTCCCAGATCACCCAGCATGGGGCAACACTCAGACAGAAGGTTATGACTTGTCAAGGGGCCAAACCCAGCCAAATCTAGGCTGACCTAAAAGGAATTATGTGCCATGTCAGAGTCAGGGCTACCTTGAGCTGAGTTACCCACAGAGAAAGTTCCCTGAATCCTGACCCAGGACTGCCTTCCTTAGGATTCCATCCTCACTGCCCATGATTGACATGATCGAGGGTGATAGCAATAGCAGGGGTAATTGAGGGAACTTGGATGGTGAAATTGCTATGGAGTGTGGGATTGTTGTAGAAGGTGAATAAGAGGCCTGGACTAAGCCACCAACACTCAAATGGCACTTCTTTTGTCCTCATATCAATTATGTGACTTTGCCAGCCTCTCTCAGCACCTATGATTGCACCTGGGTTACTGGAGGTGGAGAAAGGATGCCTGTGTTGGTGGCAGCAAAGAGGTTAAGATTCGAAGCCCACCCTTGACATCCTGTATTAGTTTCCTCTTGGTGCTGTCACAAATTACCACAAATTTAGGTCTTAAAACAAGTTTATTCTTTTACAGTTCTAAAGGTCAGAAATCTGAAATGCATTTTTACAGGACTAAAATCAAGGTGTCACTACAGCCAGTTACATCTGAAGATTTGAGCAGAAAATCCATTCCTTATCTCTTCCAACTTCTAGAGGTTGCTGGCATGCATTAGCTCCTGGCTACATTCTCCCAGTCTCTGGCTTCCATGGTAGCATCTTCTACTTCCTCTGCCTCTGACTCTCCTGTGGCTCTCTTATAAGGACTGTTGTGATTGCATAATCCAGGATAGTCTCCCCAATTCAATATTCTTAATCACATCTGCCAAGTCCTTTTTGCCATATAAGGGAACATTTATGAGTTTCAGGGATTAGGATATGGACATATCTGGGGGTCATTAGGCAACCTACCACATATCCCAAGGACATCCACGCTCTCAGCCTGGGAGCTCCATCAAATATTATGATGAAGGCAAAAGGAGCTCAAAGGGCATCTACCCGAGGCCACCTGGCCTTCCATTCCCACCCTACCTCAAAGCTCTCTGCAAGATCAGCCTTCTACACTAGCCTCCAGCCTCAGGATCAGAAAAAAAAAGTTAAATAATTCTGTCCTATACTTAACGCACCAACAAGACCCAGGGGACAGGATTAGAGCCAACCCAGATATTGCTTATTTTACAAGTTGTGTTTTGAAATTTTCAAAATCCTCCCTGCAGAGGAGGTCACCACAGACTTATAAGACCTCCCAGGACTTCTTCATCCAAATATCTCCTGCCTTTCAAAACTGTGGCCTCGAGGGATCTGTTCCAGTAGATATCTATGAACTTGGCAGTGGAGACGGTCAAAGATCAAGTCATTCTTCTGAAAAGGCTATTCCATCCAGAGTCACAGGAAATGGGAGAGGACAGAATTTGCCAGAGAATCTAAACAGTACAGCACCTCCCGAGGGGAAAACATGGTGGAGGGCCATTCAGATATACATGAAGCCATCTTGACATGGTTGTTTAAAGAGATAATCGCAAGCCACATGACCAATGTTGAAACAGTTTCTAAAGGCACTTGGCCAGAGAGCTAGGAAGCCATCCTATGACAATTAAATTAGTGAACAGATAAGGTTGTTTATTCTTCTCATGGGCAAGAGAAAAAAAGCGGGGGGAGGCAAGTTGCAATTCAGGGCACAGTCAACACAGGACTCATCTTCAAGGTGTTCAGGATAAAGTTTGGAAAGCTCTCAAATACTCCAGGCTGGATAAAAGTTTGGAAAGCTCTCAAATACTCCAAGCTGGATAAAGTTTGAAAAGCTTTCAAATACTCCAGGCTGGAAGAGAGAGTAGGAACAGCAGCTGCTGTCTTCTCTGGGAAAATCAGATCCCTAAGGAGAAGCCTGGAGCAACAGGAAGCTTCCAGGGCCTGTGAGACAGGAAGAAGGGAGGCCGCTCCAGCTGCCTGGATGAGGAGAACAGTGAGCTCCTCCAGGAATGGTCAAGAACAAGTTACAAAAACAAGGAACTGCCAGCTTCATACCTTGTTCTACAATCTATCACAATTATTTGTGGGCAGTGAATATAAGAGTTTACATTTTAGCTCATTCAATAAAGAAAATATATTTGTGGACGGGCGCAGTGGCTCACATCTGTAATCTCAGCACTTTGGGAGGCCGAGGTGGGTGGATCACTTGAGGTTAGGAGTTCGAGACCAGCCTGGCCAACATGGCAAAACCTCATCTCTACTGATAATACAAAAATTAGCTGGATGTGGTAGTGTACGCCTACAGTCCCAGCTACTCAGAGGCTGAGGCACGAGAATTGCTTGAACCCAGGAGGCAGAGGTTGCAGTGAGCCGAGATCATGCCACTGCATTCTAGCCTGAGCAACAGCGTGAAACCATGTCTCAAAAAAAAAAAAAAAAAGAAAGAAAGAAAAGAAACTCTATTTGTTATTAATTAGTTGGCACATCCCTTGCTCCTCACAGCTCAGCCTCACGCATCTGGTAGTTTTCTAACAACCATCTGGTGGCAGCACATAAGAAGCAAGGGTAGATGCTAGGGAACACCTGAAGCCCCACCCAAACACCAAAATCACAACATACTTCAGAAAGGGGCGGCTTTGAGTCAAACCCAGGCTGACCCTACGGAAAAAACAGAGCGTCGAACCCATGGACAGGGACACAGGGCTGACCTACCACCCTTCATTAGAACCTTCTCTCAGGGCCGCTGGTGAGACAGACCTAGCCACGCCCACCCACACTCCCTGAAGATCAGGCCCTCCACAGCTGATACCTCTTGAGTGCCCCCTACAGGCTCTACACCAGAAAATACAGGCACTGCGCTTGCTTCAAGCTTCTAATGCTGACAAGCAGCAGCAACAGCAGAATGCTGACATTTATTGTACACTTACTACGTGCCAGACACTGTTTGGTGTGGTTTTTCACTTTTTCCCACTTCACAATGGATTAACTCTTCCAAACAATTCTGAGGTCTATACTAATATTATCTCCTCTGTATAGATGTGAAAACTGAGATGCGATGCAAAGACGTTTACGTGACACAGTAATGAAGTGGTAGAGATGGGATCTGAACAGTGAGTGGTGAATGATGAAGACCGCTGGTCTGAAATCTCCTTTTATGACCTTCTATGCACACTGCCTCAATACATGGAAACAGCACTGCCACAGGCACACAGATACGGAAAAATCCAAAAGAGGTCAGTGAGTGATTCAAGCTGGGCAAACACTGCCCTTGGCCAAAGGTCAAAGACTGCCTCAAAGCATATTTAAATTTTATAAGGTGAAAGAAGGCAAAATGAAACACTGTGCCTTGAAGCCTCAGCCCCATTTGACCAGGAACAAATCTCTGAAGCTCTCAAAGCCTGTTTCAGATCCACTGATGAGACAGAAACGGAAGTCTCCACGCTTTTACCTCAACAGTCATCTCGCCGGCCAGAGAACCCTAACATCATCCTGAAAAGACTTAACTTTTGTTCTAACAAAAGAGCTCTATTAATATGATTATGGGATAGCATCGATAAAATGGGATAATGGGGAGAAGATGTACCTTGCTGACCAGTTCTTTGTGCATCACAGAATTCACAGGGCATTGGAGTCGAAAGAGGCTTTAGAGGCACTAAGTCCAAGAAAGTGAAACAAGAGGCAGAGAAGTCTGATTAATTTATCCTAGGGTATATATCTTCACTCATGGATGCATGTTTATTTAACAGACATTTAAGCCCTTAAGTGACAAGTCCCTTCCTAGACCCTGAGGGTACACAGGCCACCAAGCCATGTATTTCAGAAGCTATGTCTGCAGGGAGGGATTGCCTTGTTCTAATTCATAAGACACTGTACAGAGCCAGCAGCAGCCCTTGGGACCCAATACTAAGATGTGCCCTGCCTTTACATCTGGGGCTGCAAACTGCTTGGCTGAATCCAGGCTGCAAACACATTTATCTGCCTTTCAATACTTTAAAAACTGGGAAATTTTGTAAGAAATCTAGATGATCCAGCTATCTTGAAAAATAAGATCTGGCAATCCTGGGCTTGTGTCTCCACTTAGCAACAATCAGATGGAATTGAGTACAGGCTGCTCTTAATTGATGGAGCATGCGTTCTGCACTTTGCCACTGTCTCCATTACTCCCTATTGTCTCTTAGGCAATGCTAGCCTCATCCCTTTGAGTCTGTCCTATAGGCAAATAAGGATGCAATTCATGAGCCGGGTCCTCTCAAGTTGGTTGGAAAAGACAGCAGAAGTCTAAAGAGAGGACTGTGGGATAAAACAGTGGGATATGTGATGATAGATGTAAACTCAGAATATTTATTTAGCAGCTTAGCTAGGGCCAGAACCTGGCTCTGCCCATTAATTGTTTCCTGGTCTCCAGCAACCCAGCCTCTACTGGGCACATGCAGACAGCCATTCTAGTCTGAAATGACAGGGTCCATCACAGTCCCAGGTCATCACCGGTGTATGGTATCCACAGTGCTATTAAGGCCCTACTCAGGATTCAGAGAGTATCCAAGAGATATGGATAATCCTTACAGCTAAGCCAACCAGAAATACCATCGGCTGGAGATAGGAAAGAAAGTTTGGTTCTCTGGTGTAGGATTAACACTAATCATGCCACATCTTAGGTGGTCTACAATAATGCCTCTGAGTAAACAGAGGGATGTCCACCATTTCCCTTCCCCTCCCTATGACCTTACCTGCAGGAGGGTAGAGTGCATGAAGACCATCCCTATCAGCAGCCACCAGGGGCTCGTCCAGGAAGCCATGGGGTCTGGTCTCCTCCGGGTCTCAGTTGTAGCCTACAAACGAGGAACGAGTTCATTGCCAACCAGCTCTGGCCCCCATGGCAGTAAACCATGACTTAAGAGACCCATTAGATGGAGGGACCCTGAAGCCCAGATACTGTTTAGGAAAGGTTTGTGTTGGCCCAGGTTGCGGCTGCCTACCGCAGGGTGCAGGCTAACTGGGCTCCCTTTAGAAGGTCCACATCAAAGTCAGGCGAGGGCTGGACCTGTCTCCAGTGGGCAACTCATACCTCCAGCTCTTCAGAAGCTGAGATATCCCTGCCCCAGCCACCTCCCAGCCTATCTGTCAGCAGCAGGGTGTGGCTATTGGCATTTGACTCAGGAAGCCAGCACAGAGCCAAGGTTTAGGCCAGCTTCTGCTGCTCGCGGCAAAAATGAGTCTAAGACAACAAAGCCGCCCAGAGAGGGAAAGGACCTGCCTAAGGTCACACAGCAAGATAGTGACATTTTAGGGCTGAAACGCAGATCTTCTGATAATTCAAGGCTTTCCTCGGTAGATGACACCGTGTGCCCTCGAGGTCCGGGACCCACAACCAGAGAAATGCCTGAGAGCTAAGTTCAGGGAGGTTTGGAGGACACAGCCCCTGAGCCAGCCTAACAAAATCTCCTAAAAGTAGGTGAGGGCGAGCCACCAGAGGTCAGCTGAAACAAGGAGGGAAGCGGGGACTTTCTCCCTTACTTTTCCTGTCAATTTACAGGGAAATCAGTATGAGTCGAGACTGGAAAAGCCGAGGTCACACTCGACTCCCGCTTCGCCTCGCGGGCGCCTTGGCGGAGCTGGTGTCCGGGGGCGGGTCGGTGGCTTCTCTCCATCTGGAGAAGGCATTAAGGGCCTGGTCTAATGCGATCCGCAAATGTGCTGCTGTTTCCGACCTGAGGCGGCGACTCCTGGCTGAAGGGAGGCGGTCAGTGCGGGGCCCTGGGACTCTGCGCCACCCTCGCCCGCTCGCACCAGCCTTCCGAGTGCACACTCCCTCGACTACCCGCTGCCTCGAAGTCGCTCCTCCAGTGCCTCCGCCGCGTCCCGGTCACCCCCACGCCCACTTTCCACAATCGCGCGCCGCCTCAACCCCCGGCGTTCTGGGCGCTCGCTACCCAGTGGCCAACCGGCCGGACCTTCGAACGCGCGAGGTTTCTGCTTAGTAACTCCCAATCCTGAAAAACTCCAACCCTGTGGAGTCCCCCATAATCAAGAACGCCCCTCAGCCCGCGAACTGCCCCCCGAAAGACTCTCCCTGAACCTTCCAGGACGCCACGGAGCGCGCCCGACCCGAGGTGCCCAGCAATGAGCAGCATCCCAGTCCTGAGGCCCCCTGGGGCCCGCGTGGCACGCCCCGACTCTGCTTGGAGACCCCCAACTTGCTTAGAGAGGCCACTGCTCCAAGTCTTACTCCCCCTGGGGAGCGCCTTCCCCCGACCCCTGAGGGGCCGCCCTGCGCAGAGCTCGGTGCACCCACCTTGCGCCGCAGAAGTAGCTGGGACGTGCAGCCCCGGGGCCGCGCGGGCTCGGCGCGCGCTGAGGAGAAGCTGGCAGAAGCCGCCCGTCAACACCTCGTGCGGAATCCGGCACCAGGACCTTCCCCGACGCCGGCCTCCAGCCCGCGGCGCCGCAGTCGCCGCCGCCGCCGCGAAGTTAAATGGGGCTGGGACGGGGGCTGCCCCGCCTCTCCCGCCCCCTCCGGGCGCGCAGAGCGCTGCGCTGGCCCCGGCCCAGAGGCGGAGGGCGCGCGCCGCCACCTGCACCGCCCGGCAAGTGCACGGCGCGCCCAGGCGCCCGTCAGCCTGCGCGCCGGCACCGCGCCCTCGGCTTGAGCCGGAGGCGCCGGGGGCGCGAAGAGACCCGGTGTGGGGCCGGGCCCGGGCCGCTCGGAGCGCGCGGGGCCGCGGCGACGGCGAGACTCGGCTGGAACGCTCCTCCGCCCGCTTCCTGGAAGCCACTCCTCGCCCTGGGCCGGCCGCCAGGCGTTGTGCCAAGAGCCGGGATTGCCGACGCCGCCACCGCTGCCGCCGGCAGGCGCGCTGGGGAAAGGCGGCCGCTGCTCCGCAAGCCAGCCTGGCCGCCCCGCCTCAACCCGAGCCGGAGCAGGGATGCCGTCGCTCCCCCCAAGCCCACCCCCGGCCCCACCTCCCATAGCCTCCACCCACCCCGCCCAGACCCGGGCGCCAGCTCTGCAAAGTCAGGCCCGGCAGCCACACAGAGGTTTGCCCGGAACCGCTGGCTCGTGCCTAAGAGCCATAGGCACTCCTGGCCAGGCAGGACCATAGTCGGAGACCAATGGCCCTCTCCTGGCCTGCGCCTCCTCCGCGCAGCATAGACGCCACACAAGGGACCCTGGACTGTAGAGCGCTCACCGCCCAGAGGCCTCGGACCTTTGGCACCCAGGGACCACAAGGATCTTGCAGGAGCGCCTCTTAACTGAGTACCTGGCGCCCCCCTGTCTGAGCCGGGCTTGGGGAACTGAGAGCTCCACAGGTGCCAGAATTATGCAGTGTCCAGGCCTGGGATTTGGGGTTGGGGGGAAGAGTGTCGCGGACAAGAGACTGGGGTGAGTTGCCTGTGTACTTCTGGAAGTGAAGTAAAAGGAAATGTTTGTCCCTGGCCTTGTCCTAGTCCCAGCAGGATAAGCCAAGGGCCAGGAGATTGATCTTAAAGCCTGCATTATGCCCCCACCTAAGTCCTACCACAGTCATCATTTACTTGGGTGTCTGTCGAGTACCAAGCTCTTTGTGTCTATCTGATCTTCACAGCGGCAGTAGTTCGAGCATTATCCCATTTCACCTAGGATAAATTCACCTAGGATAAATCTGAGGCTGGGAGGATAACTTGCCCACCATGAGTGGAGAAGCCAGGACTGGAACCCCTATCTGCCTCTCTCTAGAGCCTGGACTGTTCACCCGTAAAGTTGTTCTCCTGCCTTCTCTGTGGTTGCTGCATTCCAGTTACTGTTAGAGCTTTGCCAAGAGCAATTGGCCCTGCCTGCTTTCCTCACTCATTCTTCCCTTACTTACTCTGGTGACTTCCTCTGACCAAAAAGAGGATCTTCAAGGCTGTCTCTCCACTCTATGTAAAATGACTGGACTTGTGGCAAGTGAGCAGAGGACAAGTCAGTGTGGAGACAGGGGAGGGAAGAGTAGCCAGTGAAGGGTAGGGAGGGCTGGGCTAAACTAGAACTAACTCATCTATGGACAATCGATCCTCTTCATTCACTGTAGTTGTGGTCTATAAAGTCACAGAACAACGAATTTGTGAATATGGAGCCCATGTTCCTAGGGGAAATATAGAGTTAGGTTCCTGCAAGCTCACAATATTTTTGTCAATCAGTCAACACATTGCCTTATTTTATGCATGTTTCTGTTTAAAGGCGCCTTACTTAACATCTATTGTTGATTCCTGAGCACTGAGCTCACAGCCTACGGTGCTGTAACTCATGCCTGAATTAAGCTTATCTAACTTATATATTTTGTCTGCAATGCACATCCCAGCCTTCTTCCACTTAGGAACGCTAGAGTTCACTTCAGCACTGTGCCTGGGGGGTGCTTTAAGCAGCAAAATCAACAAAAAAGACAAAAAAAAAATGTGAAAACATGGCAATGAAGAGAACTTTTGGGCCACTCATTTACAGTGTGAAAGCTGAAACAAGAAGACAGAGGGTTGACTGGTTGGACTTTAGCTTCCACCATGTGTCTCGAGAGACTCAAAATGTTCACCACTGGTTCAATGACTTTGAAAGTGCTGCAGCTATTGATTATGAGGTGTTAAAATAAAAACGTTAGACAAATTTAACAGAGGTTAATTGAGCAAAGAACAATTTGGAAATTGGGCAGCCCCCCCTCAGCCCCAAAACAAAATAGATTCAGAGCAACTCTGGGGCTTCCACATGATCAGATAATATTTATGGACAGAAAACGGAATATGATGGACAGAAAACGGAAATGAGGTACAGAAACAGCTGGATTGGTTACAGCTCGGCATTTGCCTTATTTAAACATGGTTTGAACAATTGACCGCCTGTGATTGGCCAAAACTCTGTGACTGCTTCAAGAGTAGGTTACAGTCTGTTTACACATCATTAGGTTACAGTTTACTATGTACAGAGAGACCTTTAGGCCGAACTTAAAATATGTAAGAAGGCAGCTTTAGGCTAAACTTAATTTAACAGAGATGACAAATAAATTTTACCAAGTAGCTGAATTCACAATAGGGAATCTGCAAATAATGAGAACTGATTTTTCGTGCTTCTCGTATCAGAGTATCAGTAAAGGAATAGCCACATTAACGTTTCAAAACACTTAGGATGTGGCAGGCACAGTTCCAGATACTTTGCTTGTACCGAGTCATCCCGTCATCACAACAGCCTATGGGGTAGATATTATTTTTATTCCCATTTTGCAAATGAGGAAACTGAAGTGGAAAGGTTTAAATACCACATGTTCTTAGGAACTAGACGATACCACTCCTCATCATTCATATTCTAAAACCAGCCCTGCCATATCATGGAGTCAAATGCAAAAAAGTCACATGAATATGCAAGATGAAATGGAGAATTCAAAGAAATATTATGCTTGTGCAGTGGCGGCTGCATTAAGCAGAGCTCCCAGTGTCTGCAACTCAAGAAGGCACTGAGAATGCCTCTGGAGTTGGGGGACTTTGCTGGCAACATCTGAGATGCACTGCTCTGCTTTAAGGTATTAATGGCTCAGCAGGACTTCCTGTCTCATCTCCCTTGGGCAATCCGATTCCTGAGCCAACCTCCAAGGAGTGCCCCACACCAAGTGCTAAGACCAGAACTGAGCCTTTCTCTCCCACAGGTTCCATCTAGCAGGAGGCCAGCCCCCTCAAAGAGCAGGTGTTGCAGTAACGAAAAGTAGTAGAGAAAACATCACCAATACCTTTATAGAACTTTTGCCTTCCAGTTAACCCTAGCAGGTCAAGCAAACTGTGTGAGTGGTCAAGGCACTGTAAGTTAGGACAACCAAGAGCTGCAGAGGACAGCCTCCACTGGGGGTGCTGGCGGGACTTCACAGATGTTGTGCACAGAACCATGGCCTCAACACCCCTCAGTCACCTCTTCCCTCACCCCTTCCCTCAGTCACTCACCCACACTTCCGTCCCATCCTTACTCCCTCACCTGAGGCTTGGCCCAAATGTTTAAATAAGACATCGCCAAAGGCAGGGTGTGGTGGGAGATCAGGAAGTGGGAAGAACAGGAATGAATAAACCCCAAAGCAGCTAATCTGGCTGATTTGGCTGTTGAGTGTGGCCACCTACCCAATCACTATCTGGGGAGGTTCAGGCCCCTCCCTGCCTACCTCCTGGACTCCCTCCCTGTGAGAACACCCACCACCTGGGGACAATGGCAATGCATTTAGACTCTGAAGGGTCGAGGAAACTGAGTTCCATTTCCTCCCTAAGATCCATCTTCTTGGCTTCCTGGTTTTCACTACCTGTCTCAGGACCTGCTTCTTCCTAGATGAATTTCAGAGATTCCTACCCTCACTCCCAGCTTTGCCTGTTGACCCCAACCCAACAAGAACACAGTACAACATTCACATGAGAGATACACATTGAAGACCAGGAAAGGAGCTATTGATGATGGTGGTGTTGGGGTGTGTTTAGGTTTTACCCTTAGAGACAAGAAATATCAATTCGGGCATCAGCCTTAATTTGTTCTTGAAACAGAAATGCTCTTTCTGGTTACAGAGTTGTGAAGTGGGCTTGGGAAGCACACTCAAGAAGGCTGTGTTGGAGGCTTGGAGAAAAAGAGTACTTGGAGGCAAGTACTCCAATAGAAGGTACCATTGACTGCAGCAGACACCAAAGATACACTCTCAGCCAAGGCCACTAAAAGATAACACATCTGGGGCCGGGTGCAGTGGCTTATGTCTGTAATCCCAACACTTTGGGAGGCCGAGGCAGGCGGATCATTTGAAGTCAGGAGTTCGAACCCAACCTGGCCAACATGGTGAAACCCCATCTCTGCTAAAAAATACAAAAATTAGCCAGACATAGTGGCATGCAAATGTGGTCCCAGCTACTCGGGAGGCTGAAGCAGGAGAATCACTTGAACTGGGAGGTGGAGGTCGCAGTGAGCTGAGATCACACCACTGCACTCCAGCCTGGGCAACAGAATGAGACTCCATCTCAAAAAAAAAAAAAAAAACACATCTGGGTGTTAGGTGAACATGTGCCTTAGGGGCACAAAATTAGCTAGCGAGTGTTCTTCAGGAAAAACCTATAAAGGAGTGAGGGAAGCAGCATAGGTAAGGGGCAAGGCTAGAGCAAGCTGTGACTGAGGTCAAGTCTAACCTTCATGTGATCCTCGGGGATCCTGGAACAGAAGCCACACCATAGATTTGCCCTGACTTGAAGCACCAGAACCAACTGCTGACCCAGGTGCCAGTAAGTCACTGCCTCCACTGGAGCTGGGTGGTGGTATATGGTGGTATAACCTCCAAGGTGGCTCCCTGTGGCCAAGGACAATGCTCCAGGAATGTATCAGCTGTAAGCCTTTAGCTGCTGCACCAAATATATGCTGGGGATAGGTGTGCCTGCTGGTAAAGAAATCGGACAGGGCATCCTCTCCAACGGCATCTACCATGCCTGGTTTTCAGGACGTATCCCTAGTCCCACACAGGAAATATGCTCAGCTAGCACTGATGGTTTTCTGACCAGAGTGGGTCCTTCTTTTGAATAGAAATTTGCTTTATAAAATTTGTTCAAGTCTTCATCCAGTTGCTCATAAGCAAGAACAGCCCTTGGGAGGGAAGTGTAGTGACAGGAAGTATTTCTGCTGAGTGAGGGGCGCTGTGTGCTTTAGCAGAGCCTCACTTTTGGTTTTTCCCCTTAGCCTGCACTTAGATCCCCAGGTCTTCAGGAGTCTTAGAGGTGCCAGGTCTATGATTTCAAGTCAGGAGCTTAGGAATTAGTACTGCTGCAGCACTGGAGGTCTGAGCCTATCAGAATCTCTGTCAGGAGGGCTAAGGTGGTGTTGGACGATCTCTTTCTAAAAAGTCCCCAGTCTTCAGGGTGGGGCAGGGGGAGCTAGAGTCCCCTGAAGTTCTGTGAAGGATAGCGTTGGGAATTGTCGAGCCTTGCCAGGACCAGCAAACTCTCCAGACCCCAAATCTGAGGCCAATTCCCCTCTGGCCTTCAGGGCTAGGAAGGTGCTGATAAGCATGCATGTGTACACCTGCCCATCTCTAGGTAGATTCCACCGTAGAACATGAGCAGAACACAAATACTCTGAGGAGAATAGGTTGGCTAGTGCCTTGGAACTTATCTCACTCTGCCCTTCACAAGACCCTTATCTTCCCCTTAGACGTTCAAGGCAAGTGTAGAGAGTACTGGAACTATAGTCCGGAAATCCAGCTCCAGTGCGGGCGTGGCCACAGATTGAGGGCTTCTAGGGAGGCCATTTTGCCTCTCTGAACATCGACTTTCTCCTTTATATTGTGAAACTGTAAAAATTAGAAAGTTTTGGCCAGGCGCAGTGGCTCACACCTATAATTCCAGCACTTTGGGAGGCCGAGGCAGGCGGATCATGAGGTCAGGAGTTCAAGACCAGCCCGACCAACATGGTGAAACCCCATCTCTACTAAAAATACAAAAATTAGCCGGGTGTGGTGGCATGTGCCTGTAAACCCAGCTACTCAGGAGGCTGAGGCAGGAGAATGAATCGCTGGAAGTGGAGGTTGCAGTGAGCCAAGATCGTGCCACTGCACTCCAGCCTGGGCGACAGAGAGAGACTCCATCCCAAAAAAACAAACAAACAAAAAAAAAGATTCCTTCTGGTGTAATTTGTGAGGTTGTTTTTATACTTTGCTTGTGTATTACAGCAATACCTTGCAAATCTAGAACTCAACCCTGGGAGCCTCTCCTAGTTTCACTACAACCAGATTAGTAATAGAAAACACCTCTCAGCATCCAACCAACATCACAGATTTGAGCATATTGCATATTAGCAGACACTTGGGTCTCACTCAAGACTACTGATTCTTACTTTGCACATAGTTTTAACGAGTTTGTTCATCTGGGTAAATCAGAAGCTACAAATTAAAAAGGGACAGAAAGCCTGCTAAGAGGCATACTGACAGGATAAAGGTGCTACAGAAAAACATAAAAGGCACCCAAAAAGTCAAAAATCACCATTGTTTGGTGCAGCTTAGTTCACCTCAGAGGAGCCTGAGAAGAAGGCACAGTACCGTGTTCATGCTCACGAAACCAGGTTATGAACCCATTTGTCCATTAGATTCTGTTTATGAATGTGTGAAAGTATGTGTTACATTTTAGAAAAATATTCGCATGCAAAAGAGTTAAATTGAAGAAAAGGAAAACAAAAACCAAGCTATACATATTCCTGTAAATATTCACCTTGGTTTACCCAAAAACTCCCATCTAGAACATCATCTCTGACAACTCTAGATCACCAGGATTTTATTCCGGAATTAATTTGAGCAAAAGGGCAGAGTGTAAAGTAAGAAATCATATTCCTCTAAAGACAGCACCCATTACTGTTTAAAAATGTGATACCGGTTTTCTGACAAATCATCAAGAAGAGTCACGCACAAAAGCATTTTCTCTGGTGCCGCCTTGCATGTCATTCCCTGTGCACCACAAAATGAGACTCGCCTGTTTAGTCTGCTTTCCTATGTGTTCCTTACGCTCTCCACTTGGCAATATTTGGGTTGGAAGCACCACAAAGGAATACTTGAAAAGTAGTTTTTCAAATATAAATTCAATAAAAACATTTCTATGTATTAAGTTTTGCAAAACACATTAACTTTGGGAGGGTTTTGATAGCCAATTAAGCATTTCTATCCCTTCTTTTCCCAGACTAGGACAAAAATGTTCTATGGATGAGTGAAGAACCAATTTTCTTCAGACCCCACCATTTGGGGTCTGAAGATCTGGTCAGCTTTAGATCTAAAGAACAATTCGATTCAACACAGTATAATGCCGTATATATTTACTGACTATCTACCTTGTGTCAGACACGTGCAAAGTCTTGGGAATACAATGACATGACAAGAGATAGCACCTGCCCTGCAGAAGCAAATGAGATACAGTGTGATAAGTGTTCTCAGAGGTTTAAGAGCAGGAAGCTATAGATGCACTGGGTAAAACAGCAACTAATTCAGTTGTGAGGGTATTAGACGTTTCTTAGGAAAATATTTCAATTGAGAACTAAAGTTTAAGTACAAGCACAGGATTTTCTCATTTCAATTTCATTAAAAATTGTATTCTCCTTCTGTGATTTTTCTCCAGTCAAAACAATCTACAATCCCAAATACATGATTTAAAGTAATGTAAATGGGCAAGGCTCGGTGGCTCACGCCTGTAATTCCAAAACTTTGGGAGGTCAAAGCTGGAGGATCACTTGAGCTCAGGAGTTTGAGACCAGCCTGGGGAACCCAGCGAAACCCTGTCTTTACAAAAAGACAAAAATTAGCTGGGTGTGGTGGTGCACACCTGTAGTCCCAACTACTTGGGAGGCAGAGGCAGGAGAATTGTTTGAGCCTGGGACACGGAGGCTACAGTGAGCCGAGATTACACCATTGCACTCCAGCCTGGGTGATGGGAGTAAAATCCTGTCTCAAAAAAAATAAATAAAACAAAATAAATGGCTGGGAGGTGGGGTATGTCTAGGAAAGAATGAATTTGTTCTAGAACAAATCCTATCTGCTCGCTTTCATATTGTTCCCATATATGGGTTTGTGTGCACACACCTTCAGCCTAATAAGGAATTGAGGGAATATTGCAGGGTATCTGTGGTAAACAGATTCTAGCAGGGCCCCAATGACTATCATCTCCTGGTATTCATACCGTTGTCTTTAGTGTGGCAGAGGCAAAGCGAAGTGTTCACCAAATCTCTTTGGTATGGCTCCTTTCCAGGTGCTTTAGGAAGGTTACAATTCCCAGTCTTCTTGCAGTTAGGCAGAGCCATTGAGTCATTCTAGCCAATAAAATAAAAATGGAAGTGATCCGTATCACTTTCTGGTTGAGGCAATGAAAAGCTCACTGTGGATTCTCCAGGCTCTCTCTTCCCCTTGGGCAGTTAACACAGAGGCTGTGTGTTGGCATGCAGAGCCACAAGATCAAAGGGTCCTGGCTCCCTGAACCACCCCATGAAGGAGAGCTACCATGGGCCGTCAGCCAACCTATGCCAGATTTCACATGCATAAGACATTAACTTTATGTGTTAAGCATCTGAAATTTTTATTTGTTACTGCAGCACAAACCTAGTCTATACTAATGCATTTGAATCACAAAGTGAAAATGGAATTGGCAAAAGGTAAGTAGACAGTCCAGACACGGTGGCTCACGCCTGTAATCCCAGCACTTTGGAAGGCCAAGGCAGGCAGATCACTTGAGTCCAGGAGTTCGAGACCAGCCCGGGCAACATGGTGAAACCCCATCTCTACAAAAATACAAAAATTAGCCAGGCGTGGTGGTATGCACCTGTAGTCCCAGCTACTTGGGAGGCTGAGACATGAGAATCACTTGAGCTGGGGAGGCAGAGCCAAGATCACACCACTACACCCCAGCCTGGGCAACAGAGCGAGACTCTGTCTCCAAAAAAAAAAGTAAGTAGACAGAGGTAGGCAGGGGCCAAGTTTTGAAGGCCACATATACCATGCTCTCGGGTTTCAAACTTTAAGAGTAAAGGGTTGCTTAGGATAATATTTAGCAGAGCAATGACATAATAAGACTGGCCCTTCGGAATGATTTCTCTGGCGGTGTTTCTAGTAATATAAGCAAGAGCTCATGATAGCCTAACCTAGCATGAGTGACAGTGGGAATACAAGAAAATAGATGGATTTGAGAGTTGCTAGAAAGGTAGAATTGATAAGATGTGGTGAATGATTTAAAGAGTAGGGCACTAGGACAAGTTAAGGCTCACTTCTTGATTTCTGACATGTGAAATGGGCAGCTTGGTGTCATTCATTGATATACGGTACATAGGAGGAGGCATGTGTTAGGTAGGAGGGGGCACACAGAGATGATGGCTTCACTTGGGGCATTTTGAATTGGAAATGCCTTTAGATCTAGAACCAGGAAGTTGCCTGGGCTGGAGATGTATATTGATGACTCATCAGCACATATGGTTGATGCATGAAACCATGGAAGTTCATGGTGTGGGTAAAAATAGCTAGCTACCTTCATCTGTCATCTATTCATATGTCTACCAGGAAAGGAATTTCTAAATGTTATATAATGTGCAAGTAATATGTGTATAATTCCCCCTAAACAGTGACAATATCAACATTTATTTCTCTTTCTCAAAAACCAAAATCAAGATGCAATCATTGTGAGCCACTTTTGATTTCAGCCTGGGTCTTCACCGTTTGCTCATATGGCTCAGAGGCTCTGGCTTGAAGGAAGCTTTCCCCAGCTCTGTTCTTTTGCTCTTCCATTGTGAACTTCAATTTAAAGTTACATCCAGAAGGCACTGATTCCTCCAAGGCAAATTTGATATTTAATCTGAGCCTGAGTCTCTGGTTAACCATCAAAGCAAGAGTGGGACTTACTCGGCATTTCCCATGAAATTGGTAAGTGCTGTTTCATCAAATGTGTTCCAGAGCAGTGTATTTTTATTGTTGTTTTTAAAGACTAAGAAAGAAATCAAAAGACTTTATGAAAAAAGTATCCCCAAATTCATATATGGGGCCAGGAAAATTGAGAACAAACTATTCAGTGTTCTGCAAAGCCTAAATAAGGAAAATGGAAAAGAAATTTTAAAAAACTGATACTGACATGAAATTTCAGGTCACGTGGAGACTTCTGATCCCAGAGGATGATCTGAGCATTAACATTTTACTCAAACCAGCCATTCCCCACTGAAATTATCAAATAGATAAGATAAAAAAAATTCCATATGAATGCTGGAAACTGGGGAAGATGATCATTCCTAGAACTGCAACTCAGGGAGGATTGATGAGATACAGCCCTGGTCATTGCTCTGGCATGACCATGATGATATGAAGAGAGAAGATGACAGAAGAGAGCTGTGCACTGTGAGTGTCCTTCTTTTACTCTACCAGGAAGGTAGGGAGAGCACTCTGGAAATAAATAGTGTAACAAGGATTGAAATAGAGAGAGTAACTAATACAGGTTTGCAATATTGCTTTTTCCTTCTGCCTTTAAAGATAGAATGATTCTTTAGTTGTTCAATCAGCCATGATTCTTTTCTTGGGATTAGAGTGAATCAGATTAATTTCTTACTTAAAAAATGTATGAAATCACCTAAAGAAGAAAGGATCTAGGAGACCAGAAAAAAGAGAAACAGCCAGGCAGATGAAAGCAGTTTGTAGAGTTTGAGAGATCAGAAGATCAGAGGAACAGTTGCTGTGATAACTGGGATTTTGCAGAGAAGAATGTGAAAAGACAGCTTTAAGAAGACTTGAGAGAGTGATGTTAGCAAGATGGGAGAATAGGAGGTTCCAGCTCTCATCCCCCAACAGAATACAGGGTTTGGCAACTGCCCACAGATGAGAATAACTTTGTGGGAGCCCCAGAGCCTAGCTGAGGTCCCAGCACCCTGGTGGAGCAAAGAATCTGTGCATAAACACATTTAAAGGGATAAAAACAGTTTCACTTTATCCGCATCACTGCTCCCCCAAAGTGGCACAGCTTGATGCCAAGAGAGGCCCCCTTGGCCCATGACTTCTTCCATAGGGGAAAGGGAGAATGAAGTGAGTGCTCAGCTTCCCCGTCCTTGCAAAATGCTGCCTAGGAGGCCCACTTCTATCTGCCCCACCTAGAACACTGAGGGGATCAGCATGACTGAATTGTCTGTGGACAGCTAGAAGCCAGGAGAAGGGGAGGAAGTGCAGAACAACTGGCACACAGTTTTCAACAGCCAGTCATGGATCTTGTGAACTAACACATAAACTCTACCAAGCAACCCTCCCAAGACCGCTCCAGGACAACTCACTCGAGGACTCCCCTGAACCAGCCAACACACTTCCTGAGCACCTCATGCAGCTCCCCATGGGGTGGCACCGTATGCATCCCTGTGCACAGCCTGCATGAGTTCTCACAGACAGCACAAGGATCTCAACAGCAGGTGTGGATTTTAGCAATCATCTCAACTTCACTGGCTTGGGTGAACCACCACAATCTTGATATTTCAGGACACTGCCCTGGGGAAAATAAACAGGAGAATTTCAATACAAAATGTAGTTCTGCAGGATCAAGAGAAGATACACAATCCTAAGGCTTGTCCTCTAAGAGGGAACAGTGTGGGTGTATCCATAAAAAAAGAGATCTAAGAGACACCCAAGATCTTTAGCCAGGCTCACCGGTGAAGTAAAGACTGGAAGACATGACTGCTTCTTCAAATGCAAAGATAGCAATGCAAAGCTTCAATGAATATGAAGAATCAAGGAAATATGATACCACCAAAGGAATAAAATAAAGCTTCATGGCTGACCCCAGAGAAATGTAGATCTATGAATTGCCTGACAAAAATTGAAAATAATCATCTTAAGCCCAGTGATCTACAAAACAACTAAATGAAATCAGAGAAACAACTAAATGAAATCAGGAAAACAGTACATGAACAAAATGAGAAGTTCAACAATAAGATAGGAATCATAAAAAAAGAACCAAACATAAAAGACTGGAGCTGAGGAATAAAATGTGTGAAAATTTCAATAGAAAGCTTCAATAGTAGACTCAGTCAAGCAGAAGAAAGAATCAGCAAACTCTAGGACAGATCATTTAAAATTATCCAGCTCAAGGAACAAAAAGAAAGAAAGAGACTTAGGAAAACTGACAGAATTTATGGGACATTATCAAGTGAATCAATATATGCATTACAGGAATTCTAGAAGGATCAGGGCAGAAGAAAGGAGTGGAAAGCTTATTTAAAGAAAATGGGCTGGGCGCAGTGGCTCACGCCTGTAATCCTAGCACTTTGTGAGGCCAAGGCGGGTGGATTGCCTGAGCTCAGGAGTTTGAGACCAGCTTGGGCAACACAGTGAAACCCCGTCTCTACTAAAATACAAAAAATTAGCTGGGCATGGTGGTGCACACCTGTTGTCCCAGCTACTCAGGAGGCTGAGGCAGAAGAATTGCTTGAACCTAGGAGGCGGAGGTTCCAGTGAGTCGAGATAGCGCCACTGCACTCCAGCCTGGGTGACAGAGTGAGACTCCATCTTCCCCCACCAAAGAAAAAAATAGATGACAGAATGTCGCCCAAATCTGGAGAGGAAAATGAATATCCATGTCTATGAGGCCCAAAGAACTCCAAATAGTTCAGCATCAAGAAGTCTTCACTGAGACACATGATCAGATTGTCAAAAGTCAAAGAAACTGAGAATTTTGAAAGCAGCAACAGAAAAGTGACATCACCACCCCCCGCCCCATTAAGATGATAAGCAGATTCTCAGCAGGTTGGGACAGTGGGATGATATTTGCAAAGTGCTGAAAGAAAAAAACTGCAAACCAAGAATACTATACCTGGCAAAATTGTCCTTCAAAAATGAAGAAGAGATGGACTTTCTTAGACAAGCAAAGGCTGAGAGAGTTTATCACAAATAGATCTGCTTTATAAGAAATGTTAAAAAGAGCTCTTCAAGTTGAGACAAAAGGACACTAATCAGCACTGTGAAAATATATAAAGGTATAAAATTCACGGGTAAGTTTAAAGTCAAATTCAGAATATTCTAATATTGTAATGGTGGTGCATAAATCACTTTTAACTCTAATGTAAGGTTAAAAGACAAAAATATTAAAATATGCAGTGATTTGTTAATGGTTACACAATGTAAAAAGCTGGAAATTGTGACCCTAATAAATAAAATTCGGGGGGATAAAAGTGTAGGGATTTTGTATGCAATAAAAATTAAGTTTTCAACTAAAATAGGCCATTATAACTATAATATGTTTTATGAAAACCTCATGGTAATCACAAAGAAAAAAACTAAAAGCTGGTTTTTTGAAAAGTAAGCAAAATTGACAAACTTTAACTAAGTTAAGAAAGAGACAACCCAAACAAAATTATACATGAAGGAGACATTACTATTGAAATTACAGAAATACAAAGGATCATAAGAGATTATGATGAACAATTACATGGCAGCAAATTGGATAACCTAAAAGAAATAGATAAATTCCTAGAAATATACACCTACCAAGAATGAACCATGAAGAAAGAGAAAATACAAACAGATCAGTAATGAGTAAATAGGTTTAATCAGTAATCAAAGATTTCCAAAAAAACAAAAGCCCAAGACCAGATTGTTTTGATGTTACCAATCATTTTTAAAGAATTAATTCCCATTCTTCTCAAACTCTTCTAAAATATTAAAAATGAAGGAACACATCCAAACTCATTCAATGAGGCCAGCATTACCTTGCTACCAAAGCCAGCCAAGGACACTACAAGAAAAGGAGAGCATGGGCCAATATTCCTAATTAATACTGATGCAAAAATCCTCAACAAAATCCCAGCAAACTGAATTCAACTGCCCACTAAAAGAATCATACACCATGATCAAGTGGAATGGTTCAACATATGCAAATCAATCAATGTGATATATCATATACTGCTGCAATTGCCCTGGCCAAGGGACCAAGCCCAGCAGTCTTGGCAGTTTGTGGATGGCTGACCCACCACTCCTTTCCTTCTCACCTCCCTGAAGCCATCTGAGCTGCCACCTAGAGCCACAAGACTGTTGCTGCTGCAGTGGCTCCATCTGGATATCCAGCCCAAAAGCCTTGGGAGTCTCTGGGTGCTTGACCCACCACCCCTCTCCATCACCCCTCCCTGAAACCACCTGAGCTGCTCCTGCCATGATCCCCCTAGCCCAGGGTCTCACCCTAGTGGCCTTTGCATTCTCTAGGTGCCCAGAACCACTCTAGCTGCTGCCTCCATGGGTGATTTGGCCCTGGGACACAGCATAGCTACTACATGTGTGCCTGCAAACAGCTCCATAGCCCCCCAGCACAGGACCCTATCCCATTGCCATGTGTACCCTAGGCTAACCACTGCAGCCAGGTTGCTGCATGCTATCAGCCCTGGCTCCACAGCTGTACATGCATAAGCAGTTGGCCCTGCCCCCTGGCTCCTTCCCCCATTGCTATGTTTGCACCCACAGCTGGCCCTTGCAGCTGTACGTGCACATACATATCCAGTGTGCCTCCCAGTTGCACCCTTCTACACACATACAGACAGCCTCTAACCCCCTTCACCAGCATGTACTTGGCCCCTGCACTTATGCATGTGCAATCTGCCAGCCCACCCTGCCATCTGTGCACTCATAGTTGGTCCCAGGCCCTTCCTCTTACCCCAGTTCTTGCCACCATGCATGAGATGAGCCTGCAACTGGCCTAGGCTGTCATAGATGTGCCTGCAGCCAGCTATCATAGCATAGCATGTGCACACCACTGGCCCTGGCTCCTGGCCACTGGACCCAGAGGTGCAGCTGAGGACCCTAACAGCCCTCACAGCCTTAACATAATGAAGGATAAAAATCATATGATCATCTCAGTAGATGCAGAAAAATTTTAACAAAATTCAGTATTTTTTAATGATAAAGACTCTCAATAAATTAGGTATAGAAAGAATGTGCCACATCATATATGGTAATAAAAATCATACATGATAAGCCCAAAGCTAGCATTATACTCAACAGTGAAAAGCTGAAAACTTTTCATCTAAGATCAGGAAGAAGACAAGAATGCCCACTCTCACCACTTGTATTTAACATAGTACTGGTAGTCCCAGCCAGAGCAATTAGGCAAGAAAAAGAAATAAAAGACATTTAAATTGGAAAATAAGAAGTAAAATTGTCTTTGTTTGCTGATGACATAATTTTATACATAGACTACACACACTGTTAGAACTAATAAATGAATTCAGTAAATTTGAGAAATATAAAATCAACATACAAAAATTGGTTGCATAATATACACTACCGATGATCAATCAAAAAAAAGAAATTAAGAAAACAATTCCATTTGCAATAGTATCAAAATGAATAAAATACTTAGGCATAGATTTAACTAAGGAGGTGAAATATCTCTACACTGAAAACTATAAAACACTGATGAAAGAAATTAAAGTCGACACAAATAAATGGAAAGATAACACATATTCATGGATTAGAAAAATCAATATTGTTAAAATGTCTGTATTATCCAAAGTGATCTACAAATTCAATGCAACCACTATCAAAATTCCAATAGAATTTTTCACAGAAACATAAGAAGATTCCTAAAATTCATATGGAACCACAAAAGACCCCAAATAGCCAAAAAATCTTCAGTAAGAAGAACAAAGTTGAAACAAAATAGAGAATTCAGAATTAAAACCACATATATATGGCCAACTAATTTCTGACAAGGGCACCAAGAATACACAATGGGAAAAGGATAGTCTCTTTAACAAATGGTGCTGAGAAAACTGTACATCTACAAGCAAAAGAATGAAATTGGACCATAACCTTACACTATACATAAAAATCAACTCAAAATAGATTAAAGAATTAAATGTAAGATCTAAAACCATTAAAGAAAACATAGGAAAAAGTTCCTTGACATTGGTCTTGGCAAGAATTTTTTGGCTATGACACCAAAAGTACAGGTAACAAAAGCAAAAATAAATAAGCGAGATTACATCAAACTAAAAAACATTTGCACAAAAAAAATGAAAAACATATGATTTGGGAGAAAATACTTGCAAACCATATATTGGATAAGGGGTTAACACCTAAAATATATAAGGAACTCATACAACTTAAAAGCAGAAAAATAATCTGATTTTTAAATGGGCAAAGGACATGAATAGACATTTTTCCAAAGAAGATATGCAAATGGCCAAAAGGTACAAGAAAATGTGCTCAGCAACACTAATCATCAGGAAGGCAAATCAAAACCACAATGTGATATCACCTCACACCTATTAGGATGGCTATGCAGTGACAGTGCAATTAAAAATAATGATCATGCCACAGTTCTCTTAAAAAAAAAAAAACAAGAGATAACAAAAGTTGACAAGGATGTGAAGAATAAGGAACTCTTTTACACTCTTAGTGGGAATATAAATTAGTACAGCCACTATGGAAAACAGTATGGAAGTTCCCTCCGAAATTAAAAATAAAACTCACATGATTCAGCAATTCCATTTCATATTCATTCAAAGGATATGAAATCTGTATGTCAAAGAGATACCTGCACTCCTAGGTTCATCACAACATTATGCACAAAGCCAAGATATGGAAACAACCTAAATGTCCATCAACAGATGAATGGATAAGAACACTATGGTATATGGCATATACTGGAATAGTATTCAGCCATAAAAAGAAGGAAATCTATGGGTGGATTATGTTAACTTAATGTTCACTTAACATTATGTTAAGTGAAATAAGCCAGACACCAAAAGACAAATACTGTATGATTTCACTTATATGTAGAATCTAAAATAGTCAAATTCATAGAAGCAGACAGTAGAATGGTAATTGGCAGGGGCTTGTGGAAGGGAGAACTAGAGAGGTGATGGTTAAAGGCTGCGAACTTTCGGTTATGCAAGATGAGTAAGTTCTGGAGATCTACTCTGTAGCGTAGTGCCTATAGTTAACAATCTTGTGTTGCACACTTAAAATTGCTAAAAGAATAGATCTTGTATTGTGTTCTTACCAAAGCAACAATGCTACTAATAATAAAGGGAATGGGAGGAAAAAATACATAATGAAACAGAAAGAGTAAGTAATTATATCTAAATATATTTGAAAAATCAGTATGTGTTAAAGGTAACATTTTAATTCAGTGAAAAAAAGTGTAAATTATTGGCTAGCTATTTAGTGAGAAATGTTACATATCAACTTCCTTCATTTCTATAAGATAAATTCCAAATGAGTTAAGGATTAGTGTGCAAAAAGAAAAAAGTGAATTAGAAAGCTCAGTGATTTTATAATATTAGAGTTGAGAATAATGCTAGAAAATAGGAAGGAAATGAATGATCAGTTTGATTATATGCATTTTTAAAATATTGGTATAACAGTCAAACAACACACACACGTGTGCATACACACACATGAAGGCAGTCGGCAAACTAGAGAATATATTTTAAATTCACATAATAGATAAGGGACCAAAGATAGTAATACATAACTCATTAATCAGAGGTAAATGCTAATAGAAAATTAGGCAACGAATATAGTAAGAACTAAAAATTGCCAATAACTATATGAAAAGATCAATGTCTCTAGTAAGCAAAGAAATGCAAATTAAACAATAGGGGTATATCTTTTTACCTGTCAGATAGACAAATTTCAATAATTATTTTTACCCAGAATTAATAAGACTAGAAGCAAATGAATATCCACACATTGATATAAGAAATATAAACTGATGTAACCATCAGGAAGTTCAAGTATAATATGGAAGAGATTAATTAATATACACATTTAAATATATCTAAGTTCAATATGTTTGTCATTTTGACCCATTTTTTTCTATTTCTAGAAATGTATCATAAGGAAATAATTGAAGTTATATATATAGATGATTGTTACCAGTTTGTCTATAATGTAAGAAAACTGGAAATGTGTAACAGTAGGAGGTTAGTTAGATAAGTTATGATATAGACATACAATAAAATAACATGTAGCCAACAAACCATAAGACTTAGGTCTACAGTTATTAATATAGAAAGATAAAATTATGATATGGAAGTCTCATTTGTGTGAATGAATATATATATAAATACATAAAATAGATATAATTATGCAAGGACAAAACTGGAAGAATATAATGAAAACGTTGATAATAGTAATTATTTTGAGGTTGTGGGATTAAAGTTGATTTTCACTTTCTTATGATTTTACTTGCATTCTGAATTTTTCTACAATATGCCTGTATTACTTTTATAATTAGAAAAATAAAGCTATTTTAATTTTAAAAATTGTTTTGACATCTAAAAAGTCATGGATATGTTTTGGCTGGGGGCGGTGGCTCATGCCTATAATCCCTGCACTTCGGGAGGCTAAGGCGGGTGGGTCACCTGAGGTCAGGAGTTCTAGATCAGCCTGGCCAACATGATGAAACCCCATCTCTATTAAAAGTACAAAAAATTAGCTGAGCATGGTGGTGCACACCAGTAATCCCAGCTACTCGGGAGTCTGAGGCAGGAGAATCGCTTGAACCCAGGAGGCGGAGTTTGCAGTGAGCCGAGATCGCGCCACTGCACTCCATCCAGCCTGGGCAACAAGAGCAAAACTCTGTCTCAAAAAAAAAAAAAAATGTCATGGATATATTTTACAAAAAAGATAAAATTTTCATGACTCTTTCTAGAGACTGAAAAAAAAAGATTATTTGATCAAAGTTGTACAACAAACTTTTGGATGTAAAACTGTGAGAGCCTTAAGGCAGGAGCACACAGTGCAGTTTTCTTTCTGACAGTTTGTTGGAAGTCAACGGGTGCCAACCCAGTGCCAGGAACCAGGCTAAAGATGCTGCCTGTGACCTTTTCCCTGGGTATCTTGTTGAAGGTTCAGCATCTACTCATGCTAGATGAAGCCCTAGACCAATATCTACAGCTGTAGACCCAGATTATTGACCAGGTCTTGGAGCAAAAGTTGACTGCCCTGACTCTAGAGAGTATCGCTGCCAAAGGTTACAGGCCTGCTTGTTTTCAGAGTTCCAATTGTCCTGCAATTGTCCTGGTGACAGAATAACTCGTACCAGGATATTTTTTCTTTTAGTCGGAGTCTTAACCATTTCTATAAATTCTGCTTTCTCCTGTTGCAGGCAATCCTGGTGGCAGAGCTTGTGGCTTTACAATGTGAATAATGTCATCATCTGGCCTCTCAAGAGGGCTCTGGGCTCATCTAATCATGTTTGATTGTCTTTGGTTTCCTGGAGTTTCTAAAATTTTATCAACCCAATTCTGTCTATCTCTCTATCTTGGCCATTGCCCTTGCATTTCCCTTGGGGCTGCTCTGATCTATCTATGTATGTATGTATGTATCTATCTATCTATCTATCTATCTATCTATCTATCTACCTATCTATCTATCTATCATCTATCATCTATCTATATCTATCTATCTATCTATCTATCTATCTATCATCTATCTATCACCTATCATCTATTCTTTGTTCTAAACTATAGGCATGTAGCTAGGCATGAGCTATATAGCTATTTCTTATTCTGAACTATAGGCTAGCCCTATCTTCTCTCAGTTCACAGATAAAAATATATTTCAACATATTTGTGTTTCCAATATATTAATCCAAATTTAGCCTAGTGGAGTCACCTACAGAAAGACAGAAGTAAAATTTACAAAAGTAAAAATTCTAGGACTGCCAATGGCCTCCATTATTCAGTCAGTGGAGACAGTCTGCCTTTCTCTTTCTGAATTTTATCTAAAGTGTGGCAGAGACTGCAAGGGGCCCCCCAAAATCTGTTATTCCTTTCTTCTAAAGAAATAGAGTTTGAGCTGGTCACCTGTTTTCCCAGTAAGACTAGATTTCCCAGACTCACTTGCATTTAGGTGTAGTGATGTAACTAAGTTCTTGCCAATGAACTGTGAGTAGAAATGATGATTCTGTTTCCAGATATGATGCATAATTCATTGAATGTACATAAATTCGCTCCTCTTCTCCCTAGCTGAAATGTTGATATGACAGCAACCCAACTTTGACCATGCAGATGATGATAACAACTTAGAGAATAGTAAGAAGAAAGGAACCTGAGAGCCTGAATGACTACATGAAGCAGTTTAGCTCTCATATCTGGAGTGCCTGTATCAGGAGAGAAAAATGAAGTTCTATATCTTTTAGTAGGAATATTATTGAATCTTTTTTTTTTACAGCAACTTAACTTTCACCCTTGTTAATATACACAGGGCATAGGTTTCTCTCAGTCCCACATCTAGCCCAGACCTGCCTGTCTCCCCTCTAGTTTGAGTCATCCTGTAATGGAAACACAGGTTCAGTTGCTCAGCATTTGCAGAGTCCAATTAACAGGAGTAAGATCTAGTATAAAGAAAGTAACTTTTTATCCCAAAGCTAGGTTAGGGGGAGAAATACAGGCTTCCTGCCTTAAGGGAAACACCTTGCTTCTAAGGCACAAAGCAGGGGCTTTTAAAGGGGGGACTTGGTATGAATGGCATACAGAGGAAACAGCAAGCAGGTGGGGGCCTCCATGACTTGCTTTGGTGCCACTGGGTAGTTGAACTGGCGCCTTTGCAGTCAGAACTAGGTTATAAAAGTGACCCTTGCGGTGGAGCCAAGATGGCCGAATAGGAACAGCTCCGGTCTCCAGCTCCCAGCCCCAGCGACACAGAAGACGGATGATTTCTGCATTTCTGTTTGAGGTACCGGTTTCATCTCACTAGGGAGTGCCTAACAGTGGGTGCAGGACAGTCGGTGAAGCGCACTGTGCGCGAGCCGAAGCAGGGCGAGGCATTGCCTCACTCGGGAAGCGCAAGGGGTCAGGGAGTTCCCTTTCCTAGTCAAAGAAAGGGGAAACAGACGGCACCTGGAATATCGGGTCAGTCCCACCCCAATACTGCGCTTTTCCAACGGGCCTGGAAAACGGCACACTAGGAGATTGTGTCCCGCACCTGGCTCGGAGGGTCCTGTGCCCACGGAGTCTCGCTGATTGCTAGCACAGCAGGCTGAGATCAAGCTGCAAGGCGGCAGCGAGGCTGGGGGAGGGGCGCCTGCCATGGCCCAGGCTTGCTTAGGTAAACAAAGCAGCCAGGAAGCTCGAACTGGGTGGAGCCCACCACAGCTCAAGGAGGCCTGCCTGCCTCTGTAGGCTCCACCTCTGGGGGCAGGGCACAGACAAACAAAAACTCAGCAAGAACCTCCACAGACTTAAAGGTCCCTGTCTGACTGACAGCTTTGAAAAGAGTAGTGGTTCTCCCAGCACGCAGCTGGAGATCTGAGAACGGACAGACTGCCTCCTAAAGTGGGTCCCTCACCCCTGAGCAGCCTAACTGGGAGGCACCCCCCCAGTAGGGACAGACTGACACCTCATTCAACCGGGTACTCCTCTGAGACAAAACTTTCAGACGAACTATCAGACAGCTGAATTTGTGGTCTCACGAAAATCCGCTGTTCTGCAGCCACCGCTGCTGACACCCAGCCAAACAGGGTCTGGAGTGGACCTCTAGTAAACTCCAACAGACCTGCAGCTGAGGGTCCTGTCTGGTAGAAGGAAAACTAACAAACAGAAAGGACATCCACACCAAAAACCCATCTGTACATCACCACCATCAAAGACAAAAAGTAGATAAAACCACAAAGATGGGGAAAAAACAGAGCAAAAAAAATGGAAACTCTAAAAAACAGAGCACCTCTCCTCCTCCAAAGGAACGCAGTTCCTCACCAGCAACGGAACAAAGCTGGATGGAGGATGACTTTGATGAGTTGAGAGAAGAAGGCTTCAGACGATCAAACTACTCTGAGCTACGAGAGGAAATTCAAAACAATAGCAAAGAAGTTAAAAACTTTGAAAAAATATTAGAAGAATGGATAACTAGAATAACCAAGGGAGAGAAGGGCTTAAAGGAGCTGATGGAGCTGAAAGCCAAGTTTCGAGAACTACGCGAAGATTGCAGAAGCCTCAGTAGCAGATGCGATCAACTGGAAGAAAGGGTATCGCAGATGGAAGATGAAATGAATGAAATGAAGAGAGAAGGGAAGTTTAGAGAAAAAAGAATAAAAAGAAATGAACAAAGCCTCCAAGAAATTTGGGACTATGTGAAAAGACCAAACCTACGTCTGATTGGTGTACCTGAAAATGATGGGGAGAATGGAACCAAGTTGGAAAACACTCTGCAAGATATTATCCAGGAGAACTTCCCCAATCTAGCAAGGCAGGCCAGCATTCAGATTCAGGAAATACAGAGAACGCCACAAAGATACTCCTCAAGAAGGGCAACTCCAAGACACATAATTGTCAGATTCACCAAAGTTGAAATGAAGGAAAAAATGTTAAGGGCAGCCAGAGAGAAAGGTCGGGTTACCCACAAAGGGAAGCCCATCAGACTAACAGCTGATCTCTCAGCAGAAACTCTACAAGCCAGAAGAGAGTGGGGGCCGATATTCAACATTCTTAAAGAAAAGAATTTTCAACCCAGAATTTGCTATCCCGCCAAACTAAGCTTCATAAGTGAAGGAGAAATAAAATACTTTACAGACAAGCAAACGCTGAGTGATTTTGTCACCACCAGGCCTGCCCTAAAAGAGCTCCTGAAGGAAGCACTAAACATGGAAAGGAACAACCGGTACCAGCCACTGCAAAAACATGCCAAATTGTAAAGACCAGCGAGGCTAGGAAGAAACAATAGCAACTAACGAGCAAAATAACCAACTAACATCATAATGACAGGATCAGATTCACACATAACAATATTAATGTTAAATGTCAATGGGCTAAATGCTCCAATCAAAAGACACAGACTGGCAAACTGGATAAGGAGTCAGGACCCATCAGTGTGCTGTATTCAGGAAACCCATCTCACGTGCAGAGACACACATAGACTCAAAATAAAGGGATGGAGGAAGATCTATCAAGCAACTGGAAAACAAAAAAAGGCAGGGGTTGCAATCCTAGTCTCTGATAAAATAGACTTTAAACCAACAAAGATCAAAAGAGACAAAGAAGGCCATTACATAATGGTAAAGGGATCAATTCAACAAGAAGAGCTAACTATCCTAAATATATATGCACCCAACACAGGAGCACCCAGATTCATAAAGCAAGTCCTCAGTGACCTACAAAGGGACTTAAACTCCCACACAATAATAATGGGAGATTTTAACACCCCACTGTCAGCATTAGACAGATCAACGAGACAGAAAGTTAACAAGGATATCCAGGAATTGAACTCAGCTCTACATAAAGTGGACCTAATAGACATCTACAGAACTCTCCACCCCAAGTCAACAGAATATACATTTTTTTCAGCACCACACCACACCTATTCCAAAATTGACCACATAGTTGGAAGTAAAGCTCTCCTCAGCAAATGTAAAAGAACAGAAATTATAACAAACTGTCTCTCAGACCACAGTGCAATCAAACTAGAACTCAGGATTAAGAAACTCACTCAAAACCGCTCAACTACATGGAAACTGAACAACCTGCTCCTGAATGACTATTGGGTACATAATGAAATGAAGGCAGAAATAAAGATGTTCTTTGAAACCAACGAGAACAAAGACACGACATACCAGAATCTCTGGGACACATTCAAAGCAGTGTGTAGAGGGAAATTTATAGCACTAAATGCCCACAAGAGAAAGCAGGAAAGATCCAAAATTGACACTCTAACATCACAATTAAAAGAACTAGAAAAGCAAGAGCAAACACATTCAAAAGCTAGCAGAAGGCTAGAAATAACTAAAATCAGAGCAGAACTGAAGGAAATAGAGACACAAAAAACCCTTCAAAAAATTAATGAATCCAGGAGCTGGTTTTTTGAAAAGATAACAAAATTGATGGACCGCTAGCAAGACTAATAAAGAAGAGAGAAGAATCAAATAGATGCAATAAAAAATGAAAAAGGGGATATCACCACCGATCCCACAGAAATACAATCTACCGTCAGAGAATACTACAAACACCTCTATGCAAATAAACTGGAAAATCTAGAAGAAATGGATAAATTCCTTGACAAATACACCCTCCCAAGACTCAACCAGGAAGAAGTTGAATCTCTGAATAGACCAATAACAGGTTCTGAAATTGTGGCAATAATCAATAGCTTACCAACCAAAAAGAGTCCAGGACCTGATGGATTCACAGCTGAATTCTACCAGAGGTACAAGGAGGAACTGGTACCATTCCTTCTGAAACTATTCCAATCGATAGAAAAAGAGGGAATCCTCCCTAACACATTTTATGAAGCCAGCATCGTCCTGATACCAAAACCTGGCAGAGACATAACCAAAAAAGAGAATTTCAGACCAATATCCTTGATGAACATTGATGCAAAAATCCTCAATAAAATACTGGCAAACCGAATCCAGCAGCACATCAAAAAGCTTATCCACCATGATCAAGTGGGCTTCATCCCTGGGATGCAAGGCTGGTTCAACATACGCAAATCAATAAATGTAATCCAGCATATAAACAGAACCAAAGACAAAAACCACATGATTATCTCAATAGATGCAGAAAAGGCTTTTGACAAAATTCAACAACCCTTCATGCTAAAAACTCTCAATAAATTAGGTATTGATGGGACGTATCTCAAAATAATAAGAGCTATCTACGACAAACCCACAGCCAATATCATACTGAATGGGCAAAAACTGGAAGCATTCCCTCTGAAAACTGGCACAAGACAGGGATGCCCTCTCTCACGGCTCCTATTCAACATAGTGCTGGAAGTTCTGGCCAGAGCAATCAGGCAGGAGAAGGAAATAAAGGGTATTCAACTAGGAAAAGAGGAAGTCAAATTGTCCCTGTTTGCAGATGACATGATTGTATATCTAGAAAACCCCATTGTCTCAGCCCAAAATCTCCTTAAGCTGATTAGCAACTTCAGCAAAGTCTCAGGATACAAAATTAATGTACAAAAATCACAAGCATTCTTGTACACCAATAACAGACAAACAGAGAGCCAAATCATGAGTGAACTCCCATTCACAATTGCTTCAAAGAGAATAAAATACCTAGGAAACCAACTTACAAGGGATGTGAAGGACCTCTTCAAGGAGAACTACAAACCACTGCTCAATGAAATAAAAGAGGATACAAACAAATGGAAGAACATTCCATGCTCATGGGTTGGAAGAATCAATATCGTGAAAATGGCCATACTGCCCAAGGTCATTTATAGATTCAATGCCATCCCCATCAAGCTACCAATGACTTTCTTCACAGAATTGGAAAAAACTACTTTAAAGTTCATATGGAACCAAAAAAGAGCCCGCATCGCCAAGTCAATCCTAAGCCAAAAGAACAAAGCTGGAGGCATCACGCTACCTGACTTTAAACTATACTACAAGGCTACAGTAACCAAAACAGCATGGTACTGGTACCACAACAGAGACATAGATCAATGGAACAGAACAGAGCCCTCAGAAATGATGCCGCATAGCTACAACTATCTGATCTTTGACAAACCTGACAAAAACAAGCAATGGAGAAAGGATTCCCTATTTAATAAATGGTGCTGGGAAAACTGGCTAGCCATATGTAGAAAGCTGCAACTGGATCCCTTCCTTACACCTTATACAAAAATTAATTCAAGATGGATTAAAGACTTATATGTTAGACCTAAAACCATTAAAATCCTACAAGAAAACCTAGGCAATACCATTCAGGACATAGGCATGGGCAAGGACTTCATGTCTAAAACACCAAAAGCAATGGCAACAAAAGCAAAAATCGACAAATGGGATCTCATTAAACTAAAGAGCTTCTGCACAGCAAAAGAAACTATCATCAGAGTGAACAGGCAACCTACAGAATGGGAGAAAATTTTTGCAACCTACTCATCTGACAAAGGGCTAATATCCAGAATCTACAATGAACTCAAACAAATTTACAAGAAAAAAACAAACAACCCCATCAAAAAGTAGGCAGAGGACATGAACAGACACTTCTCAAAAGAAGACATTTATGCAGCCAAAAAACACATGAAGAAATGCTCATCATCACTGGCCATCAGAGAAATGCAAATCAAAACCACAGTGAGATACCATCTCACACCAGTTAGAATGGCCATTGTTAAAAAATCAGGAAACAACAGGTGCTGGAGAGGATGTGGCGAAATAGGAACACTTTTACACTGTTGGTGGGACTGTAAACTAGTTCAACCATTGTGGAAGTCAGTGTGGCGATTCCTCAGGGATCTCGAACTAGAAATACCATTTGACCCAGCCATCCCATTACTGGGTATATACCCAAGGGACTATAAATCATGCTGCTATAAAGACACATGCACACGTATGTTTATTGCAGCACTATTCACAATAGCAAAGAGTTGGAACCAACCCAAATGTCCAACAACGATAGACAGGATTAAGAAAATGTGGCACATATACACCATGGAATACTATGCAGCCATAAAAAATGATGAGTTCGTGTCCTTTGTAGGGACATGGATGAAACTGGAAAACATCATTCTCAGTAAACTATCGCAAGGACAAAAAACCAAACACCGCATGTTCTCACTCATAGGTGGGAATTGAACAATGAGAACTCATGGACACAGGAAGGGGAACATCACACTCCGGGGACCGTTGTGGGGTGAGGGGAGGGCGGAGGGACAGCATTAGGAGATACACCTAATGCTAAATGACGAGTTAATGGGTGCAGGAAATCAACATGGCACATGGATACATATGTAACAAACCTGCACATTGTGCACATGTACCCTAAAACCCTAAAGTATAATAAAAAAAATAAAATAAAATAAAAAAAAAAAAAAAAAAAAAAAATAAAAAAAAGTGACCCTTGCTTCCAGATATTCTCCAGGTGGGAGAGAGTTTCATAGCAGGCATACCATGGGTTGTAAGTTAACAGTTGTCTCTAGAGGCGATCTTCTGGTGGAAGAGGTTTCTACTCTGGAGCTTCTAAGCACATCATTAGATAGCTTGCCCTGTAGGGAGTGTTTGATGAGGAGAAGGTAAAGGGTCATAATTGCATTTATAAAGAGTTAAGTAGGAAGTGGGAAAAGGAGGAAAGAGAAAAGAAGAAAAATAATAAGTTTTAAAACATTAATTCTCTTTCTCTTAGAAAAATGGGGATACTTGGTTACAATCGCTTAGCATCCTAATCCTACTAATTTCTTACTATGTTCTCTCATAGCCCAGAGTGATATTTGCATTTTCTATAATACCAAATCACCTTAAAACCTGCCGATAATGCCTTGAGTATTTTGCATCGGTTTTCCTATCGTGCTTTTCATATCCATTTACATTGTGTCATTTTACATTGCCAGCAGTGTATGAAAATTTCAGTTACTCCATTTCCTATCCAGTACTTGGTATGGTAAATCTTCCCCATTTTTGCAATTTTGGTAGGTGTGAGGGTTAACTTGTGATTTTAATTTGCATTTTTCTGATGATGATTAGTGATGTTGCACACTTTTTCATGTGCTTAGTGAACATTTATATCTTCTTTTGTGACGTGTCTCTCCAAATCTTTTGACCATTTTAAATTGCTTATTATGAGAATTCTGTATAAATTTGGTACAGAAGTCTATTGTCCCTGATACGGTTTGTCTGTGTCCCCACACAAATCTCATCTTGAATTATAGTTCCCATAATCCCTACATGTCGTGGGACTCAGTGGGAGGTAATTGAATCATGGGGGTGCTTACCCTCATGCTTTTCTTATGACAGTGAGTTCTCACAAGATCTGATGGTTTTATAAGCGGCTTTTCCCTGACCTTCGCTCATACTTCTCCTTCCTGCCACCATTTGAAGGACATGTTTGCTTCCCCTTCCACCATGATTGTGAGTTTCCTGAGGCCTTGCCAGTCCTGTGGAAATGTGAGTCAACTAAACCTCTTTCCTTTATAAATTATCCAGTCTCTGGCAGTTCTTTATAGCAGTGTGAGTACAGACTAATACATTAAATTGGTACTGCAGAAAGTGGGGTGCTTCTGCACACCCCTACAGGGCAAGCTATCTAATGATGTGCTTAGAAGCTCCAGAGTAGAAACCTCTTCCACCAGGAGATTGCGTCTAGAGACAAGAGTCAACTTACAATACCAAAAAATGTAGAAGCAATTTTGGAACTGGGTAACAGGCAGAGGCTGGAACAGTTTGGAGGGCTCAGAAGATGACAGGAAAATGTGGGAAAGTTTGGAACTTGCTAGAGACTTGTTGAATGGCTTTGACCAAAATGCTGATAGTGATATGGACAATGAAGTCCGGGCTGAGGTGGTCTTGGAGATGAGGACCTTTTTGGGAACTGAAATAAAGGTGATTCTTGCTATGCTTTAGCAAAGAGACTGGTGGCATTTTACTCCTGCCCTAGAGATCTGTGGAACTTTAAACTTGAGAGAGATGATTTAGTATATCTAGTGGAAGAGATTTCTAAGTGGCAAAGAGTTCAAGAGGAAGCAGAGCATGAAAGTTTGGAAACTTTGCAGCCTGACAATACAATAGAAAAGAAAAATCCATTTTCTGGGGAGAAATTCAAGCCACCTTCAGAAATTTGTATAAGCAATAAGGAGCCGAATGTTAATCACCAAGACAGTGGGGATAATGTCTCCAGGGCATGTCAGAGATCTTCATGGCAGCCCCTCCCATCACAGGCCCATTACAGGCCCAGAGGCCTAGGAGAGAGAAATGGTTTCATGGGCTAGGCCCAGGGCCCCTCTGCTCTATGCAGCCTCAGGATGTGATGCCCTGAGTTCCAGCTGCTTCAGCTCCAGCTGTGGCTAAAGGGTGCCAAGGTAGAGCTCAGGGTGTTGCTTAAGAGGGTGCAAGCCCCAACCCTTGGTGGCTTACACATGGTGTTGGGCCTGGGGTGCACAGAAGTCAAGAGTTGAGGTTTGGGAACCTCCACCTAGATTTTAGAGGAAGTATGGAACCTCCTGGCTGTCCAGGCATAAGTACACAGCAGGGATGGGGCTCTCATGGAGAACCTCTGCTAGGGCAGGGCAAAAGGGAAATGTGGAGTTGGAGCCCCCACACAGAGTCCCCACTGAGTCACTGCCTAGTGGAGGTGTGAGAAGAGGACCGCCATTCTCCAGACCCCAGAATCCACTGACAGCTTGCACCATGCACCTGGAAAAGCTGCAGGCACTCAATGCCAGCTGTGAAAGTAGCCAGGAGGGGTGCTATACCCTGAAAAGCCACAAGGATGGAGCTGCCCAAGGCTGTGGGAGCCCACCTCTTGCATCAGTGTGATTTGGATGTGAGACATGGAATCAAATGAGATCATTTCGGAACTTTAAGATTTAATGACTGCCCTGTTGGATTTTGGACTTGCATTGGTCCTTTAGCCCCTTTGTTTTGGCCTATTTATCTTATTTGGAACAGGCGTATTTACCCAATGCCTATACCCATTAGTTACTAGGAAGTAACTAACTTGTTTTTATTTTGCAGGATCATAGGTGAAAGGGACTTGCCTTGTCTCAAATGAGACTTTGGACTTGTACTTTTGAGTTAATGCTGGAATGCCGTAAGACTTTGGGGGACTGTTGGAAGGGCATGATTGTGGTTTGAGCTGTGAAGACTTGAGATTTGGGAAGGGGCCAGGGGCAGAATGGTATGGTTTGGCTGTGTTCCCACCCAAATCTCATCTTGAATTGTAGTTCCCATACTGCCCACATGTCTTGGGAGGGACCAAGTAGGAGGTAATTGAATTATGGAGGCAGTTACCCTCATGCTGTTCTCATGATAGTGAGTGAGTTCTCTCAGCATCTGATGGTTTTATAAGGGGTTTTCCCCCACTTTGCTCATAGTTCTTCCTGCAGCCATGTGAAGAAGGACATGTTTGTTTCCCCTTCTGCTGTGAGTGTAAGTTTCCTGAGGCCTCCCCAGCCCCCAGGAACTGTGAGTCAATTAAACCTCTTTCCTTTATAAATTACCCAGTCTTGGGCAGTTCTTTACAGCGGCATGAGAACATACTAATACAGTCACAGATATGTATTATGAATGTTTTTTCCCATCTATCTTTTTATTTTTCTAATGTATCTTTCTTTAGAGGAGCAGAAATGTTTAATTTTAATGAAGTCCAATTGATCAATTTTATCTTTTGGGGTTAGTGCTTTTTATGGCCTAAGAAATTATGAAGATATTTTCCTATTGTATTAGTCCATTCTCACATGCTAATAAATCATACCTGAGATTGCGTAATTTATAAAGGAAAGAGGTTTAATTGACTCGCAGTTTCACATGGCTGGGAAGGCCTCACAATCATGGTGGAATGCAAATCAGGAAGTCAGTCTTACATGGTGGCAGGCCAGAGAGCATGTGCAGGGGAACTTCTTTTTATAAAACCATCAGATCTTGTGAGACTTATTCACTTCATGTGAAGAGCATGGGAAAGACCCAACCCTATGATTCAATTACCTCCCACTGGGTCCCTCCCATGACATGTGGAAATTATGGAAGCTACAGTTTAACATGAGATTTGGCTGGGGACACAGCCAAACCATATCACCTATATTTTCTTCCAAAAGCTTTAAGATTTTAGCCTGTATGTCTAGGTCTATGATACTTTATTTATTTATTTACTTATTTATTTATTTATTTATTTATTTGAGACAGGGTCTTGCTCTGGCATCCAGGCTGGAGTGTAGTGTTGTGATTATAGCTCACTGCAGCCTCAAACTCTTGGGCTCAAGTAATCCTCCCACCTAAACCTCCTAAGTAGCTAGTACTATAGATGCATGCCACCATACCTGGATAATTTTTAACTTTTTTGTAGGGATGGGATCTCACTGTATTGGCCAGCCTGGTCTTGAACTCCTGGCCTGAAGTGATCCTCCTGCCTTGGACTCCCAAAGTGCTGGGTTTACAGGCATTAGCCACTGCACCCAGGCTATGATACATTTTGAAATAATTTTTATGTATGGTATGAAGTAAAGGTCAAGGTTTATTTTTAGTTTGCAAAAAACAACTTTTATTTCCCCACTGAATTACCTGAGTACTTTTGTTGGAAATAAATTGACTGTGATTTTACATGTAAGTCTATTTCTAGACTCTTTGGTTCCACTGAACTATGTAACATAATGCTAATTCCACACTGATTTGATGACTGTATTTTACACATCAGATAGTATAAGTTGTCTAACTTTGTTCTTCTCTTTGTTTTGGCTATTCTAGGACTTTCGTATTTCTGTATAATTTTAGAATAATCTGGTCAATTTTGACAAAAAGCCCTGTTGGGATTTTTATTTGAATTACATTGAATGTATATATCAATTTAGTAAGAATGGATAGTTTAACAATATATAGTACATCTCCATTTATTTAGGTCTTTGTTTTTTACATACAATGTTTTATAGTTTTCAGTATAAAAGTCTTGCATATCTTTTGTTAAAATACTTTGTATTTTGTACTTTCTGAAGGCATTGTAAATGGCACTGCTTTTTATAGTTTTAATATTAAATGCTATATTTAATAATTGTTCCTGGTACATAGAAACATAATTGATTTTTGTATGTTGACTTTCTATCCCATGACCTTCGTAAATTTGCTTATAAGTTCTATTAGTTTTTTGGGTTTTTTTTTTAACAGATTCTTGGGATTTTCTACATATTCTCTCTTGTTTTCTGCACATAAACACAGTTTTATTTCTTGCTTTTGTTTTGTTTTTGTTTTTGAGACTGAGTCTCACTCTGTCACCCAGGGTAGAGAGCAGTGAATGGCATGATCTCGGCTCACTATATTCTCCACCTCCCAGGTTCAAGCAATTCTCCTGCCTCAGCTTCCTGAGTAGCTGGGATTACAGGCACCTGCCACCACGCATCGCTAATTTTTGTATTTTTAGTAGAAATAGGGTTTCACCATGTTGGCCAAGCTGGTCTTGGACTCCTGATCTCATGTGATCCACCTACGTTGGCCTCCCAAAGTGCTGGGATTACAGATGTGAGCCACCACGCTCAGCCTATTTCTTGCTTTATAGTCATTACTCCATGTATTGCTTTTTCTTGCTTTATCACACTGATGTAAACTTAAAAAGCAGTTATAAAGAATATGTCTTATATATAGATATTCCTTTTTCTCTTTCATATAGGTGTATGTTGGCCTCTGAAAACTTGAGTCTTCTCTGAAGTGTTACATGTTCCTCATCTTCATTCTCCAGAATTAGAGAAATACCTCTTCCCATTCTTCTAGTTTCTATGAGGGATTTTCTCGAAACATTTCTGGCTAGTTGGATAGGTGGATGGAATTACCCGACTTGTGAGTTGGCTTAGAAACTGGGCATGTGTATCATAGCCCCCTCTCCCACTTAGAAGCTGGGCAGCCTGCAGAAAATGTGTGTTTGAGTGCCCTGAACCCTGTGGTAAGCTCAATGTTATAGGCTCTGTCCCTGTAGCAAGAGATTGTGGTAGTTCAGCTATTTTTGGAATAGGTAGGTGTATCTGATTACTTTGGGGTTCATTTAGTAGATTCTATAGGCTCTCATCCTAAGTAGCATACTATAACAACATTTTACAGCTCAGATCATATATTGACTGTCATTTGTTCTAATCCTTGTTTTATGCCTCAGTTTGTTTAGAACTCAGATGAAAAAGAGGGGTGACTTTATTGGAACAAGACACTCACAGTCAGTACTTCCCTATTTTATCGCCCAGTATTGCCTAAGGCACCATCCTCTGTTTATCTAAAGACTTTTTCTCAATCATGGATGTACCTTAGGATCATTTGGGGGGCTTTAAAAACATATCAAGGCCCAAGGCCCTAGCCTATCCCAGTAAATTAAATCAAAATGTAGGGGTTAGGACCAGACATACCATTAAAAAAAAAGTTGTCTAGATTCTAATGAACAGGAAGATCTGAGAACCACTCATCTAAACCATTTAAACTATTCTGCAGTGCTTCTGTCTCTACCTTAGATCCTTGAATAGTTTTTGGGTCACCCTAATTTCCAACACTAGGACATATGAAATACAGCCTTTTTACTAGTTAAGTAGAACATCCCTTTTCTTTCTTTTTTTTTTTTTTTTTGAGATGGCATCTTGCTCTCTTGCCCAGTCTGGACTGCAGTGGCGCAATCTCGGCTCACTGCAAGCTCTGCCTCCCGGGTTCAAGCCATTCTCCTGCCTCGGCCTCCCGAGTAGCTGGGACTACAGGCGCCTGCCACCACGCCTGGCTAATTTTTTGTATTTTTAGTAGAGATGGGGTTTCACCATGTTAGCCCGGATGGTCTTTATCTGCTGACCTCGTGATCCGCCCGCCCCAGCCTCCCAAAGTGCTGGGATTACAAGGCGTGAGCCACCGCGCCCAGCCCCTTTTCTTTTTATCTGATAATAAAGTCTACCACATTTCTATAGGTAAAGCTATAATCTGCATCTTCAGGACTGATAAGTATAATTAGTATGTGGGAGAATTAGAGCCACAGAAGGAATGTTGATACAGAAGGTCATGATATTTCTGGATCAACCTGCCTTAGACCTGAATGAAAATCAGTGTTTATCATCCAGAAGAGAAAAATACCCTAATTATTGATGGGCCTAACTGACAAAACACAATAGAGGGAGTAAAAATTGCTCAACTTGTATCATGTTTGACAGCTGAACACAGAAGCTATTCCAAAGTGGGCCTTAATGGAAATTACAGAAAGCTGTCAAGGACAAAGAGACAAGTGCCACATGCTAATGTCCAAAAACACATGCCCTAATCTCACTGTGAGCCTCTACCAAGTGCTACTCTAATCCCTGAATTCCCTCCTACTTCATTGTCAAAGTTTCTGCACAAACATGCCAGTTGTTAGCATTTAACAAGGCCCCAATTAAGAACCAACTGAGAAGTAAGGCAAACGATAAGAAATCTGGAAACCAAAATACCACCTTATTCCTGGAGAAGCCAATACTGGAAAATGTGACTCAGATCTCCAGGCAAAGGGGCTTCCGTATTCTGAACCTCAGAAACAGGCAGACTTACCCCCCCAGTCATAAAAGGCTTCAGACCACCCCTGGCTTCACCCACAGAGCAGAATCTTTATCACTAAAGTCATGGCGTGGTCAGGAGTGATTCAGAACATGAGCTGTGCAGTTAGAGAAGAAGAGGAGAGGAAGTGACTGGTTGGTACATGATGCTGTCTCTAAACCAATGAATCAGATTGTTACTTCTTCTGCTCCGGGATAGAGTTAGTGGGAGATGGGGAGAAGCAGGAGTCTTGCGGTAATGGAGATCTTTAGGAGAAAAATCTGGGACCTTTTAATGGTACAAAAAAAAGTGAAAGTCACACAGTGTTAAAAAACAAAATATTGGTTGGGTGCAGTAGCTCATGCCTGTAATCCCAGCACTTTGGGAGGCCAACACGCGCAGATCACCTGAGGTCAGGAGTTCAAGGCCAGCCTGGCCAACATGGCGAAACCCCGTCTCTACTAAAAATATAAAAATTAGCCAGGTATGGTGGTGGGTGCCTGTAATCCCAGCTGCTTGGGAGGCTGAGACAGGAGAATCGTTTGAACCCAGGAGACAGAGGTTGCAGTGAGCCAAGATCGTGCCACTGCACTCCAGTCTGGGTGACAGAGCAAGACTCCATCTCAAAAAACAAAGAAACAAATTAATTCCAACAGAAATAAGTTTAAAATTTAAGAAAAATAAATTTTAAGTGATAGAAATAAAGGCTAAAATTAGTCGTTATATATACCTAAAGAGGAGAAAAAATGGATAAAATCCCAATAAAATGACTTAAAATAAAAAATAACAGTAGATAAGCTATAAAAATAAAATATAAAATTGAAATTTAGGTAGTTACGTAAAAGAGAACAGAGGGAAAAAATGCTGGAATCAAACTTGGCATAATTATATAACCACAACAGCAAATGGAAAATTCTACATTCCCGGGGAAGAATTTGACTGGCCTTCTCTGGTTTGGCTGCATGTCCTTGGTCCAATTAGCTGTGGCCAGTGGGATAGGGCCACAATGTACAATGTGGCTGATAGTTTCCCTCTACAGTGGGTAAAGTAGAAGTTACATGCAGAACAGACACTATAAAAAGGTAAATATGACAGAGTGATAAATTGGTACAGAAATAGCATGGCTTTAGAGCACAGTTCTGACATTCAACAAGTTGCTTAACATCTCTAAGCCTCAATTTCTTCACCTGCAAATAGAAACATTACAACCTGACTTACAGTGTTAGTAGGAACATTAAACAAGAAAATGCATATAAAATAAATAACACGGCTTCTCTGGGAATGTGCTGCCTCAGCCTCCCAAGTAGCTGGGATTGCAGGCACGTGCCACCATGCCTGGCTAATTTTTGTATTTTTAGTAGAAATGGGGTTTCAACATCTTGGCCAGGCTGGTCTTGAACTCCTGACCTCACAATCCGCCCGCCTCAGCCTCCCAAATCCAATCCTAAAAGTGCTAGGATTACAGGCGTGAGCCACCGCGCCCAGCCTGGTGCTCTCTTCTTATGGAAGTGAACATAACAAATCCTTCCTTCAGGTGGAGTGGGAGATGAAAGGCGGCTCCTAAAAGGAACACTTCAGGCCTGAATTGCTCCAAGTCCAAAGGTTCCCAGGGTTCCTTGGTCCCAGAACAATCCCAGAAGTTGGAACAACTGTTGCTTGCACACCACCATGCCTGGCTAATTTTTAACTTTTTTGTAGGGATGGAATCTCACAACGTTGCCCAGCCTGGTCTCAAAGTCCTGGCCTCCTAAGGAGCCTTAACATCCCAGATATTTTATTCCTAGACCCCTGCCCTCGGCTTACCTCTGAAGCAGAGAAGAATCTTTATGTCAAAGGCCCAGTAATTCAGCATCTTAAAACACTAGTACTTCTTTCTACTAGATCCACTTCATTGTACTTGTCCTCAATCAGTCCCCTGACTCTATGCTCTGACATCTCTTTAATGGTCCTGCTTCTGCCCTCTGCAACTCACCTTGGTGTTAATATTTGTCCCCGTTAGCTCATCTCTTGTTGTTCCTCATATAAATAGGTTTTTATCCCCGCTTCCTGCTCTTTGTGCTTTCACCTGCGTCAAGTAGGATCACACTCTCCCTATCAGCCCCTTGAGCTGAACCCTGGTGTTGCTCATTGGTCAGATCTGTAGCTAGCCCTGCTCAGTGCTGTAGGGGGAGATTTGAATGAAATCCAGTTATACACTGGGGCTGGGCGTGGTCTCATAAGGACAGACATTGGATGAGTCTACTGGGACCCAATCTATTTGCCTCAATAGCAAAACAAGAGAAGAGAATCGAAGAAGGGGGTGGAAATGTGAGGGATTAGATACCAATTTGAAGCTAAGCAGTGCCCATACTGAGGGCCAAACACATCCGGCAACATATGTAGAGTTGGAAGATGTGCCTGTCAAGAGCCTATTTGGCCTATAATCCCAGCACTTTGGGAGGCCGAGGCGGGCGGATCACCTGAGGTCAGGAGTTCGAGACCAGCCCGGCCAACATGGTGAAACCCCGTCTCCACTAAAAATACAAAAAATTAGCCAGGTGTGGTGGTGGGCACCTGTAATCCCAGCTACTTGGGAGACTAAGGCAGGAGAATCGCTTGAACCCAGGAGGAGGAGGTTGCAGTGAGTCAAGACTGTGCCATTGCACTCCAGCCTTGGTGACAAGATCAAAACTCCATCTCAAAAAAAAAAGCCTATTTGTTTGAGGGACAGGAACCTCAGAAGAAAAGAACATATCCTCAAGGAAGAAGAAACCAGAGCGATAAGCTTGATGTAAGAATAGCTAATGCCTATTCATATTAGAACTGCGATATATTAATGTCCCTACTTCTTTACCCTTTACCAGGTAATGCTGAAAAACCCTCCCACTCCGATGCTGGGCCCAGCCTGTGAGACGGTAGCAGGCTGGATGTAAACAGGGACTTGAGAAAGCATTTTGGCCTTTCCACCTGTGCTCTTGCAGCTCTGCCTTCGCCATGAGACCATGCCCAGGCTAGCCTGCTGGAGGGAGAATGTAGAGCAGAACTGAGTCCCGCAGCCAACCTCCAGACCTGTGCAGCCCCAACCAACAGCCAGCTATCCCCCAGTCCTGTGAGTGAGCCCAGCTGAGACCTGAAGAGCTACCCAGACTACATCGCCAAGTTGCAGACTTGTGAGCTGAGTAAATATGTATCATATGTTAAGTCACTGATTTGGGGGGTGGCTTTTTACACAGCATTGTGTGGCAATAGGTAATTGAAACAGAGCACAATCTTATGAGAGAAAGGTTAAGGATTGGTGGTATCTACCACCCATATTCATTTTCTGGTCTAGCTTCTATCTGGACTCACACTTGAAACCTATATTGAGGACATTTTTAAGGCAGAACTGATAGAATTATTTGTTATTAGTCTGGGGGAATAGCAGAGGATAAGCAAACTTGCTTTGGGATCCCATCTCCAGGAAGCAATGCAGGCAGCAGGAGGGGCGTTCTGCACTTTCCAACAGAATATGGTGTCACTTTGATGTGTCAAAGTCTCCATTGCCTCAGGAGAAATGCCCTGTGGGCACCATCAGTCCGTGTCCAACAGAAGGGAGAGAAGCCAGTAGGAGAGGCGATGCCAGAAGAAGTGATGTGCAAGGGTATAATGGAATGAGGAGTAGTAGAGCCGGGTGAAGGGAAGACAGTGGCTAATGCCGTGCTGCAACTGGCCCAATTTTTCCCTAAGCATGTGTGAGACACTATTTGGGTGCAGACTCTGTAGAGACAACATCCTGCCCTATAGCTGAGGCCACAAGCCAGGGAAGAAACACTGTACATACAAACACTTCCATTTCCACTCACTGCCAGGTCATGATCCTTGCATCTCCTCCTTGGCAGCTATCTGTCAACAGACACAAGTCTCATTTCAATTCCATGTCAGTAATCTGATGTAAATTGCTGAACCTTTTTGTTGTTGCTATCATTACAGTTTAATCTATAGCTCCCAATAAACTTCACTTACTATGTATTAACCAAACAAGACAGCTAAGCATATTATGGGCATTGGGAATAGTCCTGCATTTCTCATGCCCTTTGGTAAATTCCTAATGTGACATCTAGAGAATGAAAGCTGATGGAAAAGGGCTGCTTTGTGAATATACGTGAACAGACACATTGTGGGATGTAGTAAAGCAGAAAGGCAAAGACCGTGGGTATGGGAGGGAAGCTGGATTAGAGTCCTAGCTCTGCCACTTGATTAACTGTATGACTGTGGACAAGTTACTCAGTTCCCTTATCTGAAAAACGGGCATAAGATCTTCCTCAGAGGATTGTTAGTGAGAATTAAATGGGTTTATTCAGGTAAAATGTTTGGAACAGCATCTGGCACATAGTAAGCACACAAGACTTAGCCATTATTATTATCGTTATTTGATTACAGACATTGAATGTACAACTGTTCTGGAGAAGTGGGGTGTGTGTGTGTGTGTGTGTGTGTGTGTGTGTGTAGCTGGCTGGAGGGAAAACATATTGTCGTGAATTTACTGATGTATCATGGAATCAGAAGACTGGGAAACCTGGCTTAGGTTACCTGATTTAGGTGATCAGTCTGGCTTCCGGGCATTTGTTACAAAAGCCAGTGATCAGCAGTGCCTTTCCAAGTGACCTGGGTGAACACTTAAGTGTGCAGTGAGGTACAGCAGACAATCTGATTTCAGACTCTGCCTCTGCCACAACAGGGACACCTCTTTTCATTGCACTTCACAGGTATTGTGATTTTTAGAAAGGTTTGTAAACTCTTTGAAGGTTTGTGGTAACCCTATTTTTATTGGCGTTATTTTTCCAACAGCACGTGCTTTCTGTCTCTGTCACACTTTGGTAATTCTTACAATATATTAAACTTTTTCATTATCATATCGGTTATGGTAATCTGTGATCAGTGATCTTTGATGTTACTATTTTAACTGTTTTGGGGCACCACAAACAATGCCCATATAAGATGGTGAACTTGACTGATAAATGTTGTGTGTGTTTTGACTGCTCCACTGCCTGGCCATTCCCCTCTCAGGCTTCCCTATTTCCTGAGATACAACAATTATTGAAATTAGGCCAATTAGTAGCCCTACAATGGCCTCTAAGTGTTCAACTGAAAGAAGAGTCACAGGTCTCTCACTTTACATCAGAAGCTAGAAATGATTAAGCTTAGTGAGGAAGGCTTTTTGAAAGCCAGGGGAGGCTGAAAGTTAGGCCTCTTGCCTCAGTTAGCTAAGTCGTGAATGCAAAGGAAAAGTCCTTGAAGGAAATTAAAAGTGCTGCCCCAGTGAATACATGAATGATAAGAAAGTGAAGCAGATTTCTTGCTGATATGAAGAAAGTTTGAGTGGTCTGATGATCAACCAGCCGCATTACCTGAAGCCAAAGCCTAATCCAGAGTTGAGAGGTGAGAAAGCCGTGTAAGAAAAGTCTGAGGCTAGCAGAGGTGGGTTCATAAGGTTTAAGAATCCACCTCCATAACATAAATGTACGAGGTGAAGCAGCAGGTGCTGATGGAGAAGTAAGTTATCCAGAAGATCCAGCTAAGATTATTGATGAAGTTGGCTACACTAAACAACAGATTTTCAATGTAGACTACAGCCTTACATTGGAAGATGTCATCTGTGACTTTCCTAGTTAAAGAAGTCAATCTCTGGCTTCAAAGCTTCAAAGGACAGATTACCCTGTTAGGTGTTGATACAACTAGTGACTTTAAATTGAAGCCAATGCGCACTGACCATTCCAAAAATTTTAGGGTCCTTAAGAATGATGCTAAATCTGCTCTGCTTGTGCTCTATAAATGGAACAAAGCCTGGATGACAGTATGTCTGTTTATAGCATGGCTTACTAAATATTATAAGCCTACTGTTGAGATCTACTGTTCAGAGAAAAAGATTCCTTTCACAATATCTCTGCTAACAATGCACCTTGTCATCCAGGAGCTCTGATAGAGATATGCAAGGAGATGAATGTTGTTTTCATGCCTACTAACATAACATCCATTCTTCAGCCCATGGATCAAGGAGTAATTTCTATTTTCAAGTCTATTACTCAAGAAATACATCTCGTAAGGCTACAGCTACCATAGATAGTGATTCTATTGATGGATCTGGGCAAAGTGAAAACCTTCTGGAAAGGACTCAGTATTCTAGATGCCTTTAAGAATATTTGTGATTCATGGGAGGAAGTCAAAATACCAACATTAAGAGGAGTTTAGAAGAAGTTGATTTCAACCCTCTTGGATGACTTTGAAGGGCTTAAGACTTCAGTGGAGAAAGTAATTGCAGATGTGGTGGAAATAACAGGAGAACTAGAATTAGAAGTGGAGACTGAAGATGTGACTGAATTCCTGCAATCTCATAAAAAAGCTTGAATAGATGAGGAATTGCTTCTTACAGTTGAACAAAGAAAATGATTTCTTGAGATAGAATCTACTCTTGGTGAAGATGCTGTGAACATTATTGTAATGGCAACAAAGGATTTAGAATATTACATAAACTTAATCGATAAAGCAGTGGTAGGATGAGAGGACTGACTCAAATTTTGAAAGAAGTTCTGTGTGTAAAATGCTATCAAGCAACATTGCATGTGACAGAGAAATCTTTTGTGAAAGGAAGAGTCAACCCATACAGCAAACTTCAGTGTTGTCTTATTTTAAGAAATTGGCATAGACACCCCAACCTTCAGCAACCCCACCATGATCAGTCAGTGGCCATCAATATCAAGAACTTCCAGCAGGAAAAATATTACCACTTGCTGAAGGCTCAGATAATCATTAGCATTTTTTAGTAGTAAAGTATTTTAAATTAAGGTGTGTACTTTGGTTTTTTAAGACATATGCTCCTACACATTTAACAGACTACAGCATAGTGTAAACACAACTCTTCTTAAGTTCCAGGGTACACGTGCAGGATGTGCAGGTTTGTTACATAGGTAAATGTGTGCCACTGTGATTTGCTGCACCTACCAACCCATCACCTAGGTATTAAGCCCGACACGCATTAGCTATGTTCCTGATGCTCTCCCTCCTCCCCTGCCCCGGCAACAGGCCCCAGTGTGTGTTGTTCCCCTCCTCGTGTTTATGTGTAAGCACAACTTTTCTATACACTGGGAAACCCCCAAAATTTGTGTGACTTGTTTTATTGCAATATTTGCTTTATTGCAGTAAGTAGCCAGGAACAGAACCTGCAGTGTCTCTGAGGTGTGCCTGTATGTGGTCGTTTGATCCTAGGTAAGTCAGTCGATGAGCCTCCTTCTTTTCAAATGGGAAATAATACCTGCCCCTTCCCATAATAGGACTGTAGACTCCAGTGGGCCAAAGCATGTGACTAGTGCGTACTGTAGGCAAGGTCAGGGGCTGGTTCACTGAGCCTAAGAGGATGTTATTGGGGACTCAGCCAACTCTTGACCACACTACTTCCATAACACAACTTTCTCGAAAAACCTATCCCAAATGTGGCAGCAGCAAAAGCTTGATGTGGGGTCTTTTATAAATAAACTTGAAGGTAGGTAGAAGGGCTTTCCATCTCCCAACTGGAAGGAGGATTAATGTCATGTTTGAATCAGGTGGAAAGTGAAGGCTCCCATCAGGAGGCATCATTTAAGCATCCGTGCTTTGATACTTTGGTTGGCCATGGGGTGTGAGTTTGCAGCTGGAAGACTGCGCTTAAAAATCAACAATTCAACGTTAAAAATAACCAAGGCCTTTTGCCAACACAGCGTGTCATGTTTATTGGGCTATTCACAGGTAAGCTTAAAATACAATGAAGAAAGACCAGCCGTCATCAGGAATGTCGAGAAACAAAATATTTAGCATTTCTTAGTTTCAAATGTTAACATTTCATTGCAGCTGAGGAATATAGGCCATTCATTGACATAACTGCAATGGGTGAGACTTATTTTTAACAACAGGAAGCAAATACATTTAACCAATGACTTTTAGGACAAGAAGCAAAAAAGAAAACAATATTTTCATGTAGCAAGGACAAGAAAATCATTTATACAAATTAAAGTGATATAAAATACATTATAAAGAGAACACACATACGAAAGTCATTAAGTTGGTCAGAGAGCAAAGGATGTCACAGAACACCACACTGAGAGCACACTGGTGTGAATTCATTTCAGTTATGAAAGTATGTCCAGGGTTTGTGTTACACATTTACTGAGGTAAAGGCACGATCACTTCAACATAATTAATGGGGAAGAATCCGGATTCCCCGTGTATCATTCCTTCATACCAGTTTTCATCTATTTGATTGGTTAATGTAATGATGTCCCCTTCTTTAAATCCTAATTCTCCTTGGTTTTCTGGCTCAAAGTCATAGAGACCACGACAGCAGGGCTGGTCCATGGGAATGTTAGAACCTGTCCGCATGATATGGAGACAAAAAGTACAGGTTAACATGATCGATTATCCATGGGAAATTGGAAATGTGGAAAAGCTCAGAGAGATCCTTACCAGCAGGCCCTGCTTCCTTCCCACAACAAGGCCAGCTCCACCCAGCTCACGGGTGCTGTTTGTGGTCTCTGGCTGCCTCAGCTCTCCCAGCTGCCTGCGCTGACCCCGAGCCCAGTGTCTATCTTTTCAATACTCCCAGGCAGAGAAGTCATGCCCAGCCCATCTCCCAAAAGCAGCCAGTCAGCTCCACCTGGAGCCCTAAGGGAGCAACAGAGGAATCACAAGGCCCACCTCCTTCTCTCTGGGAGCTTACAGTTTCTTTGTGGGGATTGGAAAACACAAGAGAAACTTTTATTATTTATTTATCTATTTTTGAGACACTCTTGCTCTGTTGCCCAGGCTGGAGTGCAATGGTGCAATCCTGGCTTACTGCAACTTCTGCCTCCCAGGTTCAAGCAATTCTCATGCCTCAGCCTCCCAAGCAGCTGAGACTACAAGCGTGCACCACCACGCCCAGCTAATTTTTGTATTTTTAGTACAGGTGGGGTTTCACCATATTGGCCAGTCTGGTCTCGAACTCCTGGCCTTAAGTGATCTGCTCACCTCGACCTCCCAAAGTGTTGGGATTACAGGTATGATCCACTGTGCACAGCCAAAAAACTTTTAAAGAACAAATATGAAGTGTGTATCACTCATGGCTCAGGAGCTCTGGGGAGAGGGTAGTAGGGAAGACCTTGGTGGTCAGCAAGATCTTCCTAGTGCATGGGCAGGATGAAGGCCAGGAGGAGAGAAAACCAGGACAAGAAAGGCAAGAATATTTACAGACCAGAATTTACAGACAAGAATATTTACTGACGTCTAGTCCCAGAATAACATCAAAAACAATTTTTTCAAAACAAAATCATGCTAATTGTAAACAAAAAATACATGTATGCAAAATGGAGAAAGAAAAGTCAGAGCTGTAACCCATTACCCCAGAGATAACTGGGTTAGCTTTCAGATTCCAGATGTCTTCATGATTATATTTGTGCATATATTTACATATAGTTGTTTTCATAAAAGATTCTTCTTGTACACGCTAGGGTGAGTATCTTTCAATTTTACTTTTAGTTACTGACTAGCTGTCAGCTCTCACAATGTAACATTTCTTCAACTAATCTCCTATTGTTGGACATTTACGGTTCTTCTTTCTTTTCCTTCCTTCTCTTCCTTTCATCTCTTCTTTTCCTTCCTTCCTTCATTCTTTCCTTCCTTCTCCTTCCCTGTTTTTCTCGATTTCTCTTCCTTTTTCTTCATTTCTTTCTGTTGTCTCTTTTATTCCCTCTTGGCTTTTATAGACAATCTTTGGGAAAAAAAGCTTATTCATAAATATCTACAAATGTGCACAATTAATTCCTGAGGATAAATTCCAAGAAAAGGATTTCATGGTCATAGAACATGAATTCTTTCTAAAATATCTGACATTTAGTGTCAATTTATTTTTCTATTAGGTTGGTGCAAAAGCAATCACAGTGGCTGGGTGCGGTGGCTCATGCTTATAATCCCAGCACTTTGGGAGGCTGAGGTGGGCGGATCACGAGGTCAGGAGATCGAGACCACAGTGAAACCCCATCTCTACTAAAAATACAAAAAAATTAGCCGGGCATGGTGGCGGGCACCTGTAGTTCCAGGTACTCGGAGAGGCTGAGGCAAGAGAATGGTGTGAACCCAGAAGGCGGAGGTTGCAGTGAGCCAAGATCGTGCCACTGCACTCCAGCCTGGGTGACAGTGCAAAACTCCCATCTCCAAAAAAAAAAAAAAAAAAAAAAAAAAAAAAGCAATCACAGTTTTTGCCATTACTTTTAGTGGCAAAACCCGCCAATTATTTTACACCAACCTAATATCACTATTTTTCTTAAAATGTTTAGAAGTCCCTTTATACTACACATATTTACCCTTTATCTGTCATTTCTGGTACAAACATTATTCCCAACTTATCATCTGCTCTTTTTGTTTCTCATTTTGTTTTTGAAGTTTGTGCTGGCAGTGGGGCGGGGAAAGGGGTTTCTATTTTGTTTTGGCATGAATGCACAAATTTAAGAGTATAAGCAGTCAAACTAATCAAACTTTCTATTCATGGTTTATTCTTCACAGTCCTATATAAATACTCAATTTTATTCCAGGATTTTTATTTAATTTTTTTCATGTTAGAACTTTTACTTTTATAATCCATTTGGATTTTGGCAAAATGAGGTAAATAGCTATTATATTTAATAATGCTTATGCAGTTATAACAACATAATTAAATAATCCATATTTTCTCAAGTGATTTCAAGTATTGCCTTTATCTTTATCATATATTTAATTATCATGGGACTTAGATCTATTTTTGGATTTTCTGTTTTGTCCCACTGACTCATTTTGGTAACAGTACCATATCATTTTAAATACTGTGGCTTTACAATAAACGTTAACAGGCTGGGTGTGGTGGCTCACACCTGTAATCCCAGCACTTTGACAGGCCAAGGCGGGCAGTTCACTTGAGGCCAGGAGTTTGAGACCACCCTGGCCAACATGGTGAAACCCCATCTCTAAAAATACAAAAGTTAGCCAGGCGTGGTAGCGCATGTCTGTAATCCCAGCTACTCAAGAGGTTGAGGCAGAAGGATCACTTGAACCTGGGAGGCGGAGGTTGCAGTGAGCCGAGATCACACCACTACACTCCAGCCTGGGTGACAGAGTGAGATTCCATCTCAAAAATAAATAAATAAATAAAATGTTAATTAGTAAAACTAGTTCATAGTCATTACTCTTCTATTTCAATCTTTCCTTGCTATTCTCACGAATTCATTTAACTAGGTATATTTCAGTATTAATGTGACATATTTCTCTCACAAAAATCTCACTTCAATTTTGACTGGTTCATACTTTTTTTCTTTGAGTATTAATAAGATTAATCTTAGGAGTTTTTTTTCTTAATAAGTGACTTTTGCCATCTTATTTGATCATTTCCATTTTTATTTCCTTTTTCTGTTATAAGACATTTTCCTCCTTCTAGACTTCAAGTGAGAGTTGAAGCAAGTTCTGCTAGAGATTATGTTCTTTCTCCACCACGTCTTCTAGGTCCAAGTAAACAGAAAAGGTACATTGAGGTATTTCTGTGGCTGGCCAAATGAGATGCCCCTTTGTCCTGGGGAGGGGTAGAGAGGTGACAGCATTGTGGGAGGAGGAAGAGAAGAGTTGGAGCAGTGGAGATTCCTGTTGTGAGAAGGATTATATTATATTTGTTTAGACAGCTTGAAATTCACGGAGTAGCGCCTATTTCTCTAAGGAACAGGGCACTCTAAGGAGCCTTCATCAGCGAAGTTCCCCAGGTTGTACCAAGGTGGCTTCCTGTTGCCTTCCTATGGCAGTGGTTCTCAACTTGGTGGCACACTAAACAGCCCACTGCCCAGGTTGAACCCCAAACCAATGAAATCAGAAGCTCCGGCATCAGTATTTTTTGTTTCTCAGGTCCTTCCAATGTCTAGGGGAGGTTGACAACCAGCAGTGAAATGATCTTCCCCTCTCCTTCCCCTAAGGAAGCGTTAAAGAGACTCAGCTGGCAAGGAAAGGGCAGGGGGTAATGGTAGGGGAGCTCTTCTTCCTCTTCAGGGAGGCAGCTCCTGTCCTGGGTGGTGACTTTGAAACTCTGAATCCACCTGCAATATAACCTCTACGAACTACATGATGTTTCTAGCCTCTGGACGGCTCCTTCCATGACAGACCCCACCCCTGCCTAAGTCTGTGTATTCCTCTTGTCATAATGATGAAAGCTAGGGGGTAGAAGGCTGTAAATATTGGGGCTTAGTTCACTATTTTGAATTTGAACAGAACAACATTCAACGATTTCAAACAAAGCATAGGGGAATACAGGGCTTACAGTACAGAACTTTTCATTTTCCTTGGGTCATGGAGGGTGTATATGGGTGGGCAGGCAGGGGCTGAGCACTGAAAACCAAGGGCAACCTGAGCCATGAGTCAAAGTCTATTTTATTAATGTATAACTGTTTTAATGTGGATTATAAAAATAATTCTTATTCTTTTAGCATTTCTCCCACTACTAGTTTTTAACAGAGAAGGGATCGGGTGCCAAACCACATGGTAGTCTCGGGAAGCATTTGCTTGAACACAGAATGTTAATGCTAGAATGGAATTTGGCCGTCCTCCATGAGTCCCTTTTCAAAGAGAAGCCATCAATGCCTCTGAGAGGTCATAATGGCCTGGCCCCAGGGCTACTGGCTGAGCCAGAAACAGGAGGGCTCCAGACCCTAGGCCATCACCTACCTTGCTCCATGTCACCTCCTACTTGATCTATGACACCACTAAGGGTTGCCAAGACATTTCATAGGCTTACACACTGACTACAGGGCTAATGATAGATAGATAGATAGATGATAGATAGATAGATAGATAGATAGATAGATAGATAGATAGATAGATAGACAGATAGATACATTTATATATTTCCCTCCCATTTACTCTATAAGCCACCTGCAATGACCAAAATGCTTAGTGGCAGGCATACATTTGTCCAAGTGTATGTACCACCTCCATGTGTAAACCAGGCCACCACCTCCATGTGTAAACCTGGGTTCTTGCTGCACACACACACAGAACAAATCATGGAAAAGCTGCATTACTCATTTCTCATGTCATTCATTCTTGGCAAGGAACCACTGCCACATTGCCCACTTTGATATTATGAGAGCTGGAAAGAGACCAGCACTCATATCGCACTCCCTCAGCACCTAAACCCAAGGTAGGGCATCTCTCCAGAGACCACTGAGTAGAAAGACCCTGTTCAAGAACTCCCTGACTCAGGCAGTGCAAGTGCACCTGGCCCTCCAGCCACCACTGGGCTGGCTACAACACTAAGAGCAATTGGCACTTGCTAAGTAGGCAGTTGGTAAATCCACCCCAACCAGAGATCAGACTGGCTGCCCTGAATTATACATGCAGCTGGACGATATTCTGAAGTATCAATGCATTTTTCATTCTGGGTCATTTCTGTTGCCTGGGGCCCCCAACCCAAGGAGCTGGGGCTTGCCTCCCTTACTTGAGGGGGAGGGTGGAACCCAGACATGAACAAAGCAGTCAATGTTTAGCTTTTAAATTCCCAAATAATACCATTCCAGTTGTGAAACATTGTGAAAGCCAAGGCTTTTAGGCTTTCACGCTAGAGCCAGGTAGGCTTTTATAAGATTTAAGAGCGAGAGAGAGAGAGAGAGAAACTCCTGGGTTCCAAGGAACTAGAGCTTGAAGAACTCAGAGCCTAGCATTTTGATTACAAGCCATGGAGAGGGAGGAGCTGTTTCCTGCCATCCAGAGAAGAGATACAAGCTCTTCCTGGAGGCAGGGAAGCAGGGAAGGGGCCTGGAGTGAGAAGAGAGTGAGCAAATGCTCCTTGGAAGCCACCCTGGGGAAGGGGGTCTTAGACTCCACTTTCCACAGAAATTCTGGGATAAGGCAGCTGTCAAAGTTCTCTGGACTAACACGGGGGCTGGAGCCCAGTGGAAACCATGTGGTGTCACTAAGTACAGATGGGGCCTGAAGGCTGGTCACTCCCTGTGAACTGTGAACAAATACCCTCAAGTCCCCAGCAGGAAATGCTGAGGGGCCACTGAGGCCAGAGGCTGCCTGGGGGCGGTGACACAGGGCTCCGAATACAGAGATTCAGCAACCCAGAGAGGGACGCCTAAGCCACAGATGTCAGCAGGTCCTGGCCCAGGCCCCAGGCCTCCTGTGACAAGTCACCTCAGCTGTGGAAGCAAGCCTCCCTACCTGCCACCATGATGTTCTGTAAACCCCCCTCACATCTAGGCAACATCTTAGGACTAGACCAGGGGAAGGAGAGAAACTTCAAGAAAAACCAACAGCTCTGATAAGAAATTCCTACTCTGAATTGACCATGTTTAAACCCGAAATCGCCTAAGTCATAAATGGATAGTCTATGCTTTCTATTGGAAGAGACTGAGCTACCTTGAAATGGCAAGATTATGCTTTTTTCCACCATTAGAAGAAATGGAAAAAAGATTTTAAAACTTTTTTTTTTTTTTTTTTTTTTTTGGTCAACAGCAGAAATGGAAAAAAGATTAAGTTGTTTCCGCCATTGGTCTACATAGAAGCTTGCAAGCAAGTTCAGTTCAGCTAAAGAGAAATTGAGTTGCTGCCCGCCTGAGTGACAGTGTGTGAATTTTCCCTTGACACAAAAATCACCATGATGGAGCCCCAAAGTCCAGGCAGAATGGGCTGGATTTCCTCAATGGAGGCTTTCCAACTCTGTTAGATATAAGCCTCTCCAAGCGACCTGAATGCCTGGTTTCCCACCATCAGAAGTCAGCACCTCAGCTGAAAACGTCTCATAAGAAAAGACTGGTCCTACCCCGCATCTCATCTCTGTTGACAACCCCCTCCCCTTGCCCCTGTGGTCCTGCAGCTGGCAGTTCCTCGTCCACCCCCACCTCCTTGCTCTCTCGCATTCAGTAGCTGGCACCTGGAATCGCTGGGCATAGTTGCCTAGGAGCTCCCAGCTGGCTGCTGTGGATCTGGGTGTCCTTGAACAGGCGGCTGAAACCCCTGACCCTGGGCTGTCCAGTGAGACGAATTCAGCCAGCACTGCCCTCCCCAAGTGGTCCTGTGTTTATTTTCTCTTACTCCTGAGACCTGGCTTCAACGAAACGTGAGAGCAGAGGTGGGAAAACACAGTCTTCCTTGTTAAAGTATTGAAACAAAGATTATTTTAACAGAGAAAAGGGAGTGTCCCTGTTAAATATTTATTATTCAAGCTCTGTTCCACACCATTAGGAAAAAGAGAAAGAGAGAGAGAGAGAGACCCTATCACGAGAGTTTAAGACGGCTGGTCAGTAAGTACTGCATCAGTAACACAGTAGGAGGTAGGAAAACCACGTTCCCCCTGAAATAAACTGAACTTCCCTCTTGGCATTAATATGGTTCAGTCCCTCTTATTTTAACAGCAGGAAAATTATTTGCAGCGCCCCTCCCCCAACTCCACTTATTTTATATATATATATATATAGACACACACACACATACATTTATACACACACACACACACATATATATATATTGACTGAAGTCTCTGCTGCTGCAAAGGGTTACCTGCATATGCAGAAATGCTGAGCACATTTTATTAAGGTAGAGGCGGTCCAATCCTACAATTCCTCAGCCCCACTCAGCTACAGGGACGAAATAATAACTCTCAGGTGTTAGTGTTTACCACGTGCCAGGACAATATTTTAAGTGTCTCAGAGACATTAGTGAATTTTTGGATTTAATTCCCAGAGAAATCCTATGAGTAGGTACCACTATTTCCCCCAATGTGAGGGATGGAGAAATTGAGGATACAAATTTAACACAATTAAGCCACAACACTGAGACTTGACCTCGGGCCAGGTGGAGAGTCCACGTTCTTGATCCCTATGCAATATACCCCCTCTGAAAATTGTTAGTTTGTGGTTTTATCCCCACTCTTTTTTTTCTTTCTTTTCTTTTCTTTCCTTTTCCTTTTTTCTTTTTTGAGACTGTCTTGCTCTGTTCCTCGAGCTGCAGTACAGTGCCCTGCTATCGGCCTGCAGCCTTGACCTCCTGGGCTTAAGCAATCCTTCCACCTTAGCCTCCTGAGTACCTGGGACTACAGGCACCATCATGCCCGGATAATTTTGGTATTTTCTATAGAGGTGGGGTCTCACTATGTTGCCCAGGCTGGTCTCAAACTTCAGGGCTTAAGTGATCCTCCTGCTTTGGCCTCTCAGAGTGATGGAATTACAGGCATGAGCTACCACGCCCAGCCTTCTCCCACACCATTTCTGAGCCAATCCCAGCCAATGGGGTGGCCCATCAGCGGGGCTTGGAATGAGCCTTTGGGTCCTCAGCTCAGCATACCTCAGGATACTCCCAGGCCTTGGAAGGCTCTCCAAGAGCATTCTCTACCTCAATCCTTCCCAGATCCCCAGGAAGGTCTGTCCAGGTCCCATCTAGCCTTGCCTGTCGCACTTGAGGGATAACTTCCAGGCACTTAGTCTCTGTCCTGCCTTCTTCAGCCTGAGTTCCAGCTTCAAAGTGAGCAGCTCAGGCTTCAGTTAAAAACAGTGCCCACTCCGGGTGGTGGATTAGACACCAGAGTAGAGATGGCATCAGAAGGGACTGGCATGTCTGCAGCCTAGCCTTCTCATTTTCTCTCTCTCTCCCATATGCCAGGATCTGGAAGCCTGTTCTCCAGGGCTCCATCTCTAACCTTGACTTTAAGGGAGGTGAAGGTGGAAGGAGTGGTCAGTGGTGCAAGGGGCATCCTTCTCTCTGTTGCACTAAAACTCACAGCTCTTTTGTGGGACTTGGGTTCTTTTCAGACCACCGAAGGAGCCCACTGTGCTTGCTCCTTTGCTGGCCTTGACTTTGGGAACTTCATGACCTGGAAGCATTCGGTCAGAGCAACCCCACTGAAAGGCAAACTATGACCCCACCCCCACAGCTATTTCGAGGGGCAAAGGGGATGGAGAGAGAAGTAATTCATATAACGCTGTCAACATAAGTCCCTGTTGGAGTGCCCAGAAGCTACTGACCTGAGTAGGGCTCTTTGTCTTTTAGTAAATCCCCCAGACTGCTGTGTCTTTTGAGTGTTTTTGTTCCTGCTTTTTATAGTTTTTCTCTTGCCTCCCTTGTAGTCTGGCTGCGACCTGTCACTTTTTCCTGCCGTCAATGGCCTTCCCGAAGCAGTCCCTTGGGCCTTCCTAATCTGCTGGTTCCAGTCTGCTGTAGGCTGGGAAATCAGATAACCGATTATGTAAACATTAACAGCACTGCATTGTGGGCTCTTACTCTGTACCGAGTCCCTTGCCCAGCACCCCTAATTCACAAGATCTAATTTAATCCTTAGAATAATCCTGTGAGGTAGCAATGAGAATCCACACTCGTCAGATGACAAAATTGAGACCCAAAGGTATGAACTGAGCCAGGATTTGGGCTTCCCTCTGACTCCAAAGCCCACTTTGCAGTAAGGCAGGTAACATCCCTTTGGGCTGAGTGGGCTCATATTCCGCTCACTTCCTGGCCTGAAGTCAGGAAATCCAAACATGTTCCCTTATTACTTACACCACTTGCAGAGCAGCTGATGAACAGAAAGGAAGGTAACCGTTGATGGGGGGAGTCCACGCCCCAGTCAGGAATGGGACCCCAAGTCTCCTAGAAGCTTCGGTTCCAGAACCCAGGTTACCTTGAGGTTTGACTGTACCTGCACCATCCAACTAGACAGTTCATCTACCATGGTGGGGGTAGAAACCCGATTTGGAACTTTCAGGTTTATTTCTGGTTCCAATTCATTTTCAAACTCTCACCGAGTGTTTGAAAGCATGGAGCCAGGCACCATGCTCAATCTGTGAGATACCATCTCCTCTGAGTTCAAACAAGCAGATCTGGTTTAAACTCCCTTCAAAAGTTTCTTTTTTCCCATTTATAATCTCAAATTCTTATAGCAGAATTCATTTGAAGCACATACTTTCTCTCTATCTGACCCAGATAAACACTGGTGTCTAATGCTGATAGATACCACAGACACTATCTGGTTCAACATCTCCAACATATTGTTTTCGTCCATGGGTAAGAGCGCAGTGGGCAGAAGCTTCAGATCCCTGCATCTTTGCTGTGGATTAGGTCATCTTTGGGTCCTGATTTCCTTATCTGGAAATTTTAAGTGTTGGTCTATGAGGGTTAGGTTGTACACTACCAAGTACGATCTAGTAAAAGTCTATGAACTGCTGTCTTTCTAGAAATAACAGCCCTGTATTTATCCACAGGAGATGTGATTTATTGAAACTACTTGTCAATGGAACTCAAGCTTAATCATTGAAATCTGTAAAAATAAGCACGTGTGATTTATGTTAACCTTAATGCCAATCTTCCTCAATTTACTCCGGTTATACTAGATGGGTTTAACTAATAAAGTTGCGCCCTCCCCCACCTTACAAAACAATGACTTGTCTACTGAGATGACTTTTGCAGATACCTCAAAACCTGCGGCCCATTTATTTATCAAAATAAACTTTCTGGCAGGTGACCCCTCTATTGCAACCAGGTCCAATCTGTGTGGGTTGTTTTTTGTTGTTGTTGTTGTTGTTGTTTGTATTATTATTATTATTTTTTGCCACTCTGAGTTCTGGAAAATGGAAATGCAAACAGCTGCCTTAATTAGAGTTGGCTTTCTGGCCATTGGCATAGATCAGCTTGCAGATGATACCTTATCTGGCCTGCTCCTTGCTTTTTCACAATGTGGATTAGTTGCCAACATCTAAAAGTCAGGACATGTCACATAAACATACGGTTTCTGGCTTCTCTTGAAAAATCAGAAAGGCTAGCTATGATGGGCTCACATTCTCAGGCAAGGGGCGCTTGCCGTAGACTATCAGCCACCCCCTTCAGAAAGAACAAGTGTTTTCTAGTTGTTGAAGACACACCTCTCTCTGTCATGATCCTGACTTGGAAGCTTAGAGTCAGCCATTTATCACCAGCCTTGCACTATTTTCTTACACTTTTCCTATGTCTCTCATTCCTATAATCTGGCATTCAAGTTTGCACTTGCAGCCACATCCACTGGACAACTCTAGGGGGTGTCATTCATATGGACTCAGCGTCCTCTGGATGGTGCAGCATCACTGTTGCCTGGTTTGTGATCCCGGGAAACAACTGACTTCTACTGTATTTTTTAAAACAAGTACATACATTAATATTTAGATGATGGTATTTGACATTTTAGCTTACAGATCAAATGTATCATTGTAGAGTATATGTTAAGATTTTAAAATATGCAGCATTTGAGATCATTTCAGCAAAGTCAAAATTCCCACAACTAAGTTAGAATTTATGTCTTATGGCTTTTCAAAACTCTTTTTACAGACTATTTAGAATAATTACAGAAAACCATTCCCTGCAGTGAGGAAAACTTCCCTCTCTAAATCTTCCTTCAGATTGGAAAATAAGAGACTTTTTCTGTTCACCGCACCAATGGCTACTGATCAACAATAATAATCATATTTCACATTTTAATTTTTAAAATATTTTTTAAAATACAGAAAATATTAAATGTTCAACCTGTCCACGTTTCAAATTATTAAGAATGCTAAGTACTCACAAAAGATAACTACTGCAGCCACAGAATTTAGAGCTAGAAAGTACCTTGGAATGTATTAAGTCCAATCACTTCCTCTAGGAACAAGTTCAAATCGGTCTAAAGGTGCTAAGAAACTCACCCCAACTCATACAACTAAGAAGTTCCAGAATCTGAACTATAACATGGGACTCTTGTTTCCTTATTTATTTCTCTCTTGTCAATAACTCTGACTCTGAAGCACTACTTATACAGAAATGGATCTGGGGGGAAGGCTATTAGTGGGGAAGGGGAATAGAAGAAAAGAGGAGGAAGGAAAGAAGAGAAATGTAAGAAACAACCTGCTGACCGAACAATCACCATTGTCACTGCTCTGTGAAATTCTAATTTCCTCTTCAGAAATGTAGGTTCAAAAAATTGCATATATTTCTATTTGCAAAGTGTTCATCTTCTTTAATTTTCAGACTTCACATTTCACTTTTGAATAAATGTTTATTTTCTAATGTAATCCTAGACATTTTGTGCCAATGAGGGGAATGACTTAGGCTCTAGAAATTATTTCCAAGCTGCCTTAGAAGTGTCAAGAAATTTATAAAAGTCTCTTTTATACCTAAAGAGAGTTAGAAGGTCTTAATACAAGCCATTTGGGAGATTTATTTCACCTCACTCTGATGTGCCTGTAGCACACATTTGGACTGCATATTTGTTAACTAATTTCAGCCCCCTATATGTTTAAAGCAGGTCCCAGTTTGGGGCATATTAACCCTTAGTTGTGATTACACAAAGTGGTACCCCTTTTAAGAGTTTCAGCAAGAAAAAAAAAAAACTTCATAAAAAATGAGTTGATAAAATACACTTTGTCCTCTGGTCTTTAAATATATAAGTCAGGAGGTGACAACCTGGGACCCGATACAAATTCCCCACGGGTGAGGAAGATACTTGAGCATGGGTCACAAATTCCTACACTATTTTCTTCAAAATCAGTGGTTTTCTGGGAGCTACACAGGCACATGTTTCAGCTCAAGGACGTTTCTTGGCCTCCTTTTCTCTTTGGGGAAAAAGGGGCAGCTTACACTGATGAAACAGCATGACCCCACACTCGCGGGCTTGGACAGGCACTCCTTTCTCCCAGCCAGGACCTAGAGTTGGATTTTGTCTGCAATTTGTCATTTCAAGATGTGATTCTCCCCTTTCTCCATTTTGGCTCACTTTATTCATTCTCTTAACTACCTAGCAATGATATTATCAAAGATTCCATCTCAGTCCCACGATGCATTCTGCTTAATTGACTTGTGTTCTTTCATCTCTCTCTTTTTTTCTTTAGAAAGAAGAAATGATGAAGAAAATGTTCTTGGAATTCATTTCTGGCAGAGTCTCATGAGCTTTGCTTTCATTTGTTAGTGAAATGCTTGACATTTTTCCTTCATTTTATAAACATCATGTGCAAATCATTCAGAATCCTAATGGAAAGTAATTTCCCATTAATGCAGGCTGTAAATGTCATTTTCTCTTGAAACTGTGCCTCAGAAACAAACAGTACAGGACCCCCTTTACACTCACAAATTCCACCCACAAATCAAGGAAGCCCAATGCTGGGTGTGTGAGATGGGGACTTGAAGCTACTGACGAGGGAAACTTGGAAGAGGCAGCCTGGGACAGGCACAGGCAAAAGACACACAGTGGCACACAGTAGAGTTTGCTGCAGGGGAGAATATGGGACACTGAGCCTTCTTAAAAGCCAGCTTCTGCACGTCTGTCTGAACATCGCCCTTCTAGGAACTTAATCTGTCTAGGGACCCAGCTACTGGCCAAGAAAGAGGGGACAAAGCACTGACCTGTGCGGCCTCAATGAGGAAGCCAAAGACCTCACTGTCCTCTGTTTTTCCCCTCCAAGTCAGATGCATTTAGCAGGCTCCCTGTGCAACCACTTGCTGACCACAGATTCCCTGTAATCATGAATCTTGGAAATAAATAATTCCCAATGCTCTTGGCCATTTCATAACATTCCCCTAGTATTCCTTCTTAATGATATAACATGAACTATCTATAAGGTAAAGTACCCAGCTCTGCTACTTCCTGGCTCTGTGATCTTGAGAAGATCTCACTTAACCTCTCAGAGCCTCTAGTTTCTCATCTGTAAAATGGGAACTAAAAATAGTATTAGAGATGTATACAAAGTATTTATACAATATCTAACCCACATTAAGTAGTCAATAAGTGTAGTTGCTATTGTCATTACCCTATTATGTATTACTTTTTATTATTACTTCCTTGGAGTACTGTTATGAGGATGAAATGAGTTATGTCTATGTCTACAAAGCACCAAATAATAACTCCTGGCATACTGTTGGCCCTCAAATGCTAGGTCCCTATGACCTTAAGGGATACTTTAATTCAAATACCTTTTCATTTTTATAAGGCTTAACACTCTCTACACTGCCAGTCTGTGAGCTCAAATCAAAGGAAAGCTGAGTTCTCTTTGGTGGCAAATGAGAGAATGGTGTCTTGGGAGCTTGACTTGAGGTCCTGTCTCTAAGAACTACTTGGGTGCAAGCTGGAAAGATAGAGACAGTGGGGCAATGACTGAGCCCTGGGGTCCTGGGTTCTCCCTTCCTCAAATATACTGGCATTGAAGGAGGGAGGCCGAGGTTGAACTCACTGTCAAAAGTTTTAGTTAATTTGCTTATACCCAGCTTCTTGTTTTGTTTTGTTTTGTTTTGTTTTGTTTTTTTAGACAGAGTTTCACTCTTGTTGCCCAGCCTGCCTGGAGTGCAATGGTGCGATCTCGGCTTACCACAACCTCACCGCAACCTCTGCCTCCCGGGTTTCAAGGGATTCTCCTGCCTCAGCCTCCCAAGTAGCTGGGATTACAGGCATGCACCACCATGCCCAGCTAATTTTGTATTTTTAGTAGAGATGGGGTTTCTCCATGTTGGTCAGGCTGGTCTCAAACTCCCGAACTCAGGTGATCCACCCGCCTTGGCCTCCCAAAGTGCTGGGATTACAGGCATGAGCCACCACACCAGGCTGAAACCCAGTGACCTGTTAGATTATGGCAAAACATTTGAAAAACTTTTTGCCTATAGTAACTCTTAAAGCAGACCATACACCAGTAGCTCTAAAGAAAGAAGGTGAATAAAGCCAGAAGTTTGGATGTTAGCTAAACCTTGGTGTGCGTAGCAAGTTATTATAAGAAAGACACAAGTTGCCCAGTCTGCAAGCAAAGATAAAAGAAAGAGCAGATATTGTTTCCTAATGCATTAGAAAAGCAAACTGTTTCTGTACCCCAAAGAAAACAAGATAAGCAGATTGCTCTTCCAAATCATTCTCAGAGACCTCCCTAAACTAAAGGAACTTGGCTGTGCGGCAAAGACGCAATGAAAGGTGTCACCTTCCTACTCAAATCTGCTGTTTCAGGTGGTCTCAAGGTAGCCTCTGTAAGTTAAGAAAGTGAAGCATGGGTGAGACAAGGAAGGAAAGAAATAAAAGTCTTAAGAGCTATATCTAAGCCTTGAATGTGTTTACAGGCACATGGAACTGCCTGGAAGTATACAGATCAGAAGCTCATTATGTTTTTTAAGAAATCGAGTTGTGGCCAGTGTAGTGACAGCAGTTTGGGAGGTTGAGGCAGGTGGATCACTCAAGGTCAGGAGTTCAAGACCAGCCTGGCCAACATGGTGAAGCCCCATCTCTACTAAAAATACAAAAATTGGCCAGGCGTGGTGGTGCATGCCTATAATCTCAGCTACTTGGGAGGCTGAGGCACAAGAATTGCTTGAACCTGGGAAGCGGAGGTTGCAGTGGGCCAAGATCCTACCACTGCACTCCAGCCTAGGCAACACAGCAAGACTATCTCAAAAAAAAAAAAAAGGAAATTAAGTTGTGATAAGAAGTGTAAGCCTAACCTGAAGACATCTGTATCTACTAAACTGTAAGGAACCCACAAGGTCCCTGAGCAGCAATAAGCACAGATGTCAAAGAAGGTAGCCCTCCAAAGCCCACTTACAATGTGGTCTTGGAAGACACATTTCTCAGAGAGCAAATCTAGGAGCCCACAGAATAAAAGACAAAAGAGTCTCCCTGATCCAAAATCCAGAGAGCAGAACCAGGGTCTAATCAAGACACTTTCTTCACTGCCAGGGTAGGGGGTCCTTGAAATTTCTGTCCAGCAGGAGTCCATCATTGTTGTGGACTGGTGCATGCAGTATATTTCCTATTTGCTATGGCCTGAATGTGTGTGTTCCCCCAAAACTCATCTGCTGAAACTTAATCTCCAATGCAATAGTATTAAGAGCTGGGACCTTTAGGAGGTGATTAGGTCATGAGAATTAGTGATTTGGGGGTGATTAAGTCATGAGTAGGATTAGTGCCCTTATAAAATGGACCTGAGGGAGCTTGTTTGCCCCTTCTGCCATGTGAGGACACAGCTAGAAGGTGTCATCTATGAGGAATGGGCCTCCGCCAGGCACCAGTTCTGCTGGCACCTTGATTTTAGACATCTCAGCCTCCAGACTGTAAGTAAAAGCTACCCAGTCTAAGGTATTTTGTTACAGCAGCCCAAACAAACTAGGATGCCATTACAACTGGATAGCAGCTGCCTAGCTAGAGTTTGTACTTCCCAAGTTGCTTCGCTACTAGGTGTGGCTGTTTGAGCGCTCATCCCTGGAATGTGTGTGTCATTTCCACCTTGCGGGTGTAAGAGGAAATATCTAGCCTGAATGTTTATTCTTTCTTCCCTTCCTGCTGGCTGGAGTGGCAACAACTAGGAAGCCATATGATGAAGATGGTAGAGCTGCCATCAGCCTAGACCCCTGGGAGACTCTATGCATTAGAACCACCTATCTTCTTGGAATATTCTCCCTGGACTGTGGCAGGAGTGAGGAAATCCTATTTTACTGCATTTCGGTTTTATGGGTTTTTTTTTTTTTTTTGAGACACAAGCTAGTGTTAGCATAATACAATACAAAAAGTCTTCAGAGAAACCCTGAACAGATCAATAACATGCAGCAAGACTGAAATGGTAATTTAAAAATTTCCAAAAAAAAAAAAGTCCAGGACCAGATGGATTCACAGCTGAATTCTATCAGACATTCAAAGAAGAATCAGTACCAATCCTATTGACACTATTCTACAAGATACAGAAAGAGGGAATCCTCCCTAAATCATTCTATGAAGCCAGTATCACCCTACTACCAAAACCAGGAAGGGACATAGAAAAAAAAGAAAACTACAGACCAATATCCCTGATGAACATAGATGCAAAAATCCTTGACAAAATACTAGCTAAATGAATCTAATAGCATATCAAAAAGATAATGCACCACAATCAAGTGGGTTTTATACCAGGGATGCAGGAATGGTTTAAAATATGCAAGTCAATAAATGTGATACACCACATAAACAGAATTAAAAACAAAAGTTACATGATCATCTCAATAAACACAGAAAAAGCATTTGCAGAATCCAGCATCCCTTCATGATTAAAACCCTCAGCAAAGTTGGCATACACATACCTCAATGTAATAAAAACCATCTATGACAAACCCACAGCTAACATAATACTAAATGGAGAAAAGTTGAAAGCATTTCCACTGAGAACTGGAACAAGACAAGGATGCCCACTCTCACCACTTCTATTCAACATAGTACTGGAAGTCCTAGCCAAAGCAATCAGACAAGAGAAAGAAATAAAGGGCATCCAAATCGGTATAGAGGAAGTCAAACTGTCACTGTTTGCTGATGATATAATTGTATGCCTAGAAAACCCTAGAACCCTAAAAACTCCTCCAAAAAGCTCCTAGAACTGAGAAATGAATTCAGCAAAGTTTCAGGATACAAAATTAATGTATATAAATCAGTAGCTCTGCTATATACCAACAGAGACCAAGCTGAGAATCAAATCAAGAACTCAACCCCTTTTATAATAGCTGCAAAACAAAAACAAAAACTTAGGAATATACCTAACCAAAAAGGTAAAACACCTCTACAAGGAAAACTACAAAACACTGCTGAAAGAAATCATAGACGTCACAAACAAATGGAAACACATCCCATGCTCATGGATGGGCAGAATCAATACTGTGAAGATAACCATACTGCCAAAAGCAGTCTACAAATTCAGTGCAATTCCCATCATCAAAATACCACCATCATTCTTCACAGAACTAGAAAAAACAACCCTAAAATTCATATGAAACCAAAAAAGAGCCCGCATAGCCAAAGCAAGACTAACCAAAAAGAACAAATCTGGAGGCATCACATTACCTGATTTCAAACTATACTATAAGGCCACAGTCACCAAAACAGCATGGTACTGTTATAAAAATAGGCACATAGACCTATGGAACACAACAGAGAACCCAGAAATAAAGCCAAATACTTACAGCCAACTGATCTTCGACAAAGCAAACAAAAGCATAAAGTGGGGAAAGGGTACCCTATTCAACAAATGGTGCTGGGATAATTGGCAAGCTATGTGTAGGAGAATGAAACTGGATCCTCATCTCTCACCTTACACAAAAATCAACTCAACATGGATCAAGGACTTAAATCTAAGACCTGAAACTATAAAAATTCTAGAAGATAACATCGGAAAAACTCTTCTAGACATTGGCTTAGGCAAAGACTTCATGACCAAGAACCCAAAAGCAAATGGAACAAAAACAAAGATAAATAGCTGGGACTTAATTAAACTAAAGAGCTTCTGCAGAGCAAAAGGAACAGTCAGAGTGTACAGACAACCCACAGAGTGGGAGAAAATCTCCACAATCTATACATCTGACAAAGGACTAATATCCAGAATCTACAAGGAACTCAAATAACTTGGCAAGAAACAAACAAACAATCCCATCTAAAAGTGGGCTAACGACATGAATAGACAATTCTTAAAAGAAGATATACAAATGGCCAAAAAACATGAAAAAATGCTCAACATCCCTAATGATCAAGGAAATGCAAATCAAAACCACAATGCGATATCAACTTACCCTGCAAGAATGGCAATAATCAAAATATTAAAAAAAAATAGATGTTGGCGTGGATGGGTGAAAAGGGAACATTTCTACACTGCTGGTAAGAATGTAAACTAGTACAACCACTATGGAAAACTGTGTGGAGATTCCTTAAAGAACTAAAAGTAGAACTACCATTTGATCCAGCAATCCCACTACTGGGTATCTACCCAGAGGAAAAGAAGTCATTATACAAAAAAGATACTTGCACACGTATGTTTATAGCAGCAAAATTTGCAATTGCAAAAATATGGAACCAGCCCAAATGCCCATCAATGAGTGGATAAAAAAACTGTGGTGTGTATATATATATATATGGTAGAATACTACTCAACCATAAAAAGAAATGAATTAATGGCATCTGCAGGAACCTGGGTGGAATTGGAGACTATTATTCTAAGTGAAGAAACTCAGGAATGGAAAACCAAACATCATGTGTTCTCACCCATAAGTGGGAGCTAAGCTATGAGGATGCAAAGGCATAAGAATGATACAGTGGACTTTGGGGACTTGAGAGAAAGAGTGGGAAGGGATAAGGGATAAGACTACAAATTGGGTTCAGTGTATACTGCTAGGCTGATTGGTACACTGAAATCTCACAAATATCACCACTAAAGAGTTCACTCATGTAATCAAATACCACCTGTTCCTCAAAAACCTATGGAAAAAAATTAAAATATCAAAAAAATAAAGAAAGGAAAGGGGGAGTGCTTCACATGGGAAGTTGAATCTCTCCTCCAACTACAGAAATATAAAGGGCAAAAAAATAAGTAAATAAGAAGAGATAGAAAATTGTTATGGCACCAATGAATTCTACTTTGAAAATATATCTGCTTCATTAAAATCTTAAAAAACAAACAACAAAAAATAGTCTTCAGAGAACTGTACCTAAGTATCATCTTGATACGTTTTTTATAAAATAAATTTTATTCAAATAACTTTCACTGAAACATTACATCAAAAAATGTAAACTGAAAACTAGTACCACATGCTATAAAGAGATTGTAAGCATGAAAATAATTACAATGGAAAATAGAGAATTTTATTACATCCAAAAGATACGTTCTCTAGTCTGTAAATGACTTTTAACCGGAGGCCTCTCTTCTCTGTTAAAATTGAACATTAAAAATACTCCAGCACAAAACTGTAGCTTATCTCCTTGAAATTGGAATGAATAAAAGAGAATTGAAAAAAAGAATATTTTCTCATCATGTGATTCAAGATTGTTTGTCTGTATCCATTCAGCACCTAAAGCCATCCTGGGGAGGAGCAAAGATGCAACCAGTGAGATAAGTGGCATTGAACGTCTTAAGGGAAATTTCCATTAATATGGCACAATGAAGTACAAGACTGCAGCCTTCCTTTCATGTATCAAATCCCTAACACTTATAAAATAGGACTTTTTAAGGTTGCAAATAATGTTGGAAAATGAGACTAAATACTGCTGGTAGACCAGAAATGATGAGGAATACAAGAATGCCTGGAAGATGGAAAGCAGCAGATGGAGGAAATGAGGCTCAACATGGCTCCCAAAGCGGAATGCCATGACAGCAAAGTCTAAGGGCGCTCAAAACTCAGTGTAAGTGGATCCTAAAAGCTGGCTGGCTTTCTGAGAAAAGAGCAGCCAGGTGAGTCCACTCATCCTGGGTTTGTACCAGTGCTGGGAGGCCTGGCAACTGCCTTCAGGAAGGGGTACTGAGTGAGTGTGGGCATCTGAAACAGAAAGTCAGGGCAGTGCCGTGGATGATAGAAACAACCAGAAAAACAGAAACCAGTCCACTGCACTCAAGAGAACATCCCTTATTTCCCCTTAACCACAGGAGGCAACCTCATAAGCACTCTCAAATAAAAAGTTGTGCACAGAGCCAAGAATCATCAACGTATGAGAAACAACTTCATAAAGTAGACTCCAGATCCCAACAAACACTCAAGGAGGTAAGAATTAAGTGGAGACTTTTTAAAAAGTATAATTAAGGGCCAGGCGTGGTGGCTCACGCCTATAATCCCAGCACTTTGGGAGGCCGAGTTGGGCGGATCACGAGGTCAGGAGTTCGCAACCAGCCTAGCCAACATTGTGAAACCTCGTCTCCACTAAAAATATAAAAATTAGCCAGGTGTGGTGGCAGGCACCTGTAATCCCAATTACTCAGAAGGCTGAAGCAGGAGAATCGCTTGAACCCGGGAGACGGAGGTTGCAGTGAGCCGAGATCATACCATTGCACTCCAGCCTGGGTGACAAGAGTGAAACTCCATCTCAAAAAAAAATAAATAAATAAAAATAATAATAATAATATAATAAAATAAAACTAAATAAATATAAAAATAAAAAGTATAATTAATATTCTCAGAGGAATATGAAAGGTCTAGTTACTTGTAAAATTTTTTAAAAATATAAATTTGAACACTATCATGGTAGGCAGAGCAGTAGCCTCAAAGATGTCCACTTCCTAATCCCCAGAACCTATAGCTATGTTACTTTACACAGTGAAAGGGAATCTGAAGATGTGATTAAGTTACAGATTTTGAGATGCGGAGGTTACCCTGGGTTTATGTGGGTAGGCTCAGTATAATCACAAGGGTCCTTATAAGGCGGAAGCAGGAGAATCCGAGTCAGAGAAGGAGATCTGACAATGGAGGCAGGGAGAGCTGAAGATGTCATGCCACCAGCTGGGAAGCTGGAGCAAGGGGCAATGAGGCAAGGACTGCAGGCAGTCTCTAGAAGGCAGGAGAGGCAAGAAAACGGATTCCACCCTGTCTGGAATGTGAACACCTTGATTTTAGGACTTCTGACCTCCAGAACTATAAAATAGATTATACATTGTGTTATTTTAGACCACACAGTTTGTGGTATTTCATTGCAGCATCGATAGAGAACTAATACAATTGGAATAAGAAATTCAGTAGATATACTAAATAAATAACTGGATCAAAGAATAAAGTAAGAAGGTGAAATGTCCTCAGGGGGCAGAATAAAAAAACAGAGGTACAGAGAGCAAGAAGGAAAAGACGAGACAGAGGAAGGACAAAAAGTTTCAACCTCTAGTAGTTGTTTACACGGGCAAAAAGAAAGGGAATAGAGGAGACGGATATTTAAGACAGTAAAAAAAAAAAAAAAAGTCAGTGGGGTACAGTGGCTCACACCTATAATCCTAGCACTTTGGAGGCCGAGGTGGAAGGAACGTTGAGTCCAGGAGTTAGAGACCAGCGTGAGCAACACGGCAAAACCCCATATCTTAAAACAAACAAACAAACAAACAAAAAAAACACTTTCCATGTTTTAAAAAATGCAAGTAATCAGACTAAAAGGGTCAGTGCGAATGAGGAATAGGGAAGGGAATGTAGCCAACTTCCCATACTTCTGGATACAATTGCCAGGAGAAATAGACAAATCCATAACTATAATCAGAGATTTAATACCCTCTGCCACAAAATTAATAGGAAAACATAGACCAAAAAATCAGTAAGAATATGGAAGACTTGAAGAACACTATTAAATAATTTGACCTAATTGACATTTATAAAACACCCTACCCAATAAGAATAGAATACACATTCTTCTCAAGTGTACACAGATCATGTACCAAGATGGATCATATTCTGGCCCATCAAGCAAGTCTCAAAAAATTTAAAAGGGTATGATTCATACAAAGTATGTTATTTGATAAAAAATGGAATTAAATAGATATCTAAAACAGAAAGAGATCTGAAAAATATCCACATATGTGGAAATGATATAACACATTTCAGAAGAAACCAAGAGTTGAAGAGGTTATCAAAAGTAAAATTAGAAACAATTTTAAAGAGGATGAAAGGGAAAACTCAACATATCAAAATGCATGAGATAGTGCTCAAGTGGTACTTAGGGGGAAATTGATAGCACTAAACACATACATTGGAAAAGGCAAAAGGACTCAATGACAACAGAGAAAACTCAATGAGACAGAGAGTTGGCTCTTTAAGAAGATCAATAAAATTGATAAATCTATAGCTAAAATGATTAAGAAAAGAAAGACAAAAATTACCAATTTCAAAAATGATTGAGAGAAGTAAATCACTACAAATTCTAAATATCTTAAAAGGATAATAACAGAATATTGTGAACAACTTTATGCAATAAATTTGACAACTTAGATGAAAGGGATAAATTCCTTGAAAGACACAAACTTCTAAAGTTCACTCAGGAAGAAACAGATAACCTCAATTGCCTTCTATCTATAAAGATGTTGAATTTATAGTTTAAAGCCTTCATGCAGGAAAAAAAAAAAAAAAACAAGGAGTAACTTTACAGAGAGCTGACAAATACTGCCTCAGCCAGCAGACCAAGATCAGTATCAGCAGTGATTAATCTTGTTGATAGGGCATATTCTTTTTTTTTTTTTTTAATTTTAGGTTCAGGGGTACATGCACAGGGTTTTTATATGAGTAAACAGTGTATCACAGGGATTTCGTGTGCAGATTATTTCGTCACTCAGGTGATCAGCATAGTACAGGATAGGTAGTTTTTCAATTCTCACCCTCCTCCCACCCTCCACCCTCAAGCAGGCCCCACTGGCTATTATTTCCCTTCTTTGTGTCCACGTGCACTCAATGTCTAGCTCCCACTCACAAGTGAGAACATGCAGTATTTGGTTTTCTGTTCCTGAGTTAGTTCACTTAGGATCATGGTCTCCAGCTCCATCCATGTTGCTGCAAAGGACATGATCTCATTCTTTTTTATGGCTGTGTAGTGTCCCATGGAATATATGTATGTTTTCTTTATCCAGTCTACCACTGATGGGCATTTAGTTTGATTCCAAGCCTTTGCTATTGTGAATAGTGCTGCGATGAACATACACGTGTATGTGTCTTTATGGTAGAATGATTTATATTCATCTGGGTATATATATGCAGTAATGGGAATGCTGGGTCAAATGATAGTTCTGCTTTTAAGTTGTGTGAGAAATTGCCAAACTTCTTTCCACAGTGGCCGAACTAATCTACATTCCCACCAGCAGTGTATAAGCTGTCTCGTTTCTCTGCAGCCTTGCCAGCATCTATGATTTTTTGACTTTTTACTACCAGCCATTCTGACTGGTGTGAGATGGTAGGTGATGGGATGAGAATGGCACTTTACCTCTGTGATCTTCTTCCCAGAAACTCCTAACTCCAGTCTAACCATGTAAAGACATCAGACAAATCTCAACTGGGGGATATTCTATAAAATATATAAACAGTACTCCCCAAAACTGTCAAGTTCATTAAAAACAAAGAAAGTCTTAGAAGCTGCCACAGCAAAAGGGGCTGAAAGAGATGTGATGACTAAACGCAATGTGCTATTCTGGATAGAATCCTAGAACAGAAAAAGCACAGTAGGTAAAAACTAAGGAAATGTGAATGAAGTATGGACTTTAGTTAATATAAACGTATGTTCATTATTTATAGTAAATGTACCATACTAATAAAATGTTAATATAGAAGAGTGGAGGAGTATATGGGAATGCCCTGTGCTATCGTCACAACTTTTCTGTAAGTCTAAAACTATTCTAAAATTTAAAATTAATTTGAAAAAACTTTCCCACAAAGAGTTTATCCTAGGGATGCAAGGTTGATTTAACTAAGAATGTAATTCACCATATTAACAAACTAAAACTAAAAATTAAACGATCATCTCAACAGATACCAAAAAAAAAGCATCTGACAAAATTCAAAGACTGTTTCTCATTAAAACTCTCTTCGAACTATTTATGACTAGAAGGGAACTCCCTCAATCTGATTTTTAAAATCTATGAAGGCCAGGCCTAGTGGCTAACGCCTGTAATCCCAACACTTTGGAAGGCCGAAGCAGGCGGAAAGCTTGAGTTCAGAAGTTCATGACCAGCTTAGGCAACAGGGCGAATCCTCATCTCTACGAAAGATACAAAAATTAGCCAGGCTTGGCAGTGTGTGCCTGTAGTCCCAGCTACATGGGAGGCTAATGTGGGAGGATCTTTTGAGCCCGGCAGGTTGAGGTTGCAACAAGCCGCGACTGTGCCACCGCACTCCAGCCTGGGCAACAGGGCAAGACCCTGTCTCAAAAAAAAAAAAAAAATTCTATGAAAAATCTACACCTAAAATCATCCTTAATTATGAAGCACTGAATGCTTCTCCCCTAAAATCAGAGACAAAGCAAGGATGTCCACTCTAACCCTTTGTACTCAGCATGTTCTAGCAAGTAAAAAAAGGCAAGAAAAACAAAGGCATGCAGATATCGAGTAAAACTGTCTTCGTTTATAGATGACATGAACATCTATGTAGAAAAACTACGGAATCTATTAAACAACTACTAGACCTAAGATGTAAATTTAGCAACATGGCAGGATACAAGATCAATATACAAAAATCAATGGAATATTATGAATGCTAGAAACAAAAATTCAGAAATGGAAATTTTATTAAGACGCTGTTTACAATTGCATAAAGATATAAAATACTTAGAGATTGATGAAAAAAATTAAAAGACCTGTACATATTCTAAAAATAGTGAAACATTGCTGAGGGAAATTCAAGAAGACCTAAATAAATGGGAAATACAATAGACTGTGTTCAAGACTGGAACACTCAATATTGTTAAGCTATCAATTCCTCTTAAATTGACTTACAGATTCAACCCAATCCAAATAAAAATCTGAGCAGGATTTTTTTGAAACATTGAAAATTTGATCTCTAAAACTCACATGAAAATGCAAAGTAACTAGAATAGTCAAACAACTTTCAAAATGCAGACCAAAGTCAGAGGACTAACAGGACCTGACCTCAAAACTTATGAAGCTACAGTCATCAAGACAACAATTGTACAAGAATAGAAATGCAATGATAGTACACTATGTGATACTGCTGTGAATATTATTTTTGTGCTCATGACATTGTAAATAAGTGTTAGAGGATATAAAAATGGAAGCTTTGGATGAGGCCCCAGAACCGTTTTTTTTTTTTAACTGATGTGCAGAAGACAACTTATGCAGGATTTGGAAACAAACAAAAACAGAAGAGATGAGGGAAGCCAGTTTTATAACTTTTAATCCCAGCCTACATCTATGGCATAAATAGGTCAGAAGATGGAGATTAAAAAGGATTTTTAGAAAAATGTTTGGAGAGAGTGTGAAGGAGGCAGGATGTGTTGTGATCTTTTCATTTCACACCAAATCAAGAGAGAAGGACTTTTAAAAGATTCCTCAGCGAGCTTAAAATACATTCTCTGGGGACTTAAGAACAGAAGGGGTAGATGGGGAAAGAGAAAAAGCCAAATACAACCTCTTCCCTGACACTAATGTTTCCAAGGCAGCAGGCCAGAGCTTGGGGAGGAGTGAAAGCCAAACTTTAAATCAAGATTATAGCTTTGACCATGACATGGGTCTTAGCATTTTGACTACTGCACGAGTCTGCACTTACACATTCAAGTGACTGGAGAACTTATGTGACCCAAGAGTAGTCAGAAAAGTCATGGAGCCTGCTCACATTTTCATCCATAAGTAGGCAATTTAAAATAAGAGCAGGGAAAAAAGGGGAGGAGGGCATTTTAAGAGTCCCACATGATGGAAGTGATGGTTACACAATGAATATTTATTTAACAAAAATAGTGATTATAAGTAAATTGGAAGGGTGAAGGGAGGGAGAAGTCTATGGAAGACCAAGGGTTAGGAAGCTAAGCCATTATCTTCCATATCAGGAAATCAATACATTTATCCAAAACTGAAGAATCAGAGTAAAAAAAGAAACAGTAAAAAAAAAAGCACCATGAAGTTAAGTACCAAATAAATATGTAAAAGAGTTGAAAGTGTTTCCTTTGAGAGCAGAAAATAAGCACTGGGAAAGGAGTTGAAGGGGAAACTGCCATTTCTCATGAAAAAGCTTGCACCATATTTTTTTAAAAGTGTATACATATGGCCCGGCGCAGTGGCTCACACCTGTAATCCCAGCACTTTGGGAGGCCAAGGCAGGCAGATCACAAGGTCAGGAGATCAAGACCGCGGTGAAAGCCTGTCCCTACTAAAAATACAAAAAATTAGCCGGGCACAGTATCGGGCACCTGTAGTCTCAGCTACTCGGAGAGGCTGAGGCAGGAGAATGGCCTGAACCTGGGAGGCGGAGTTTGCAGTGAGCCGAGATGGCGCCACTGCACTCCAGCCTGGGCGACAGAGTGAGACTCTGTCTAAAAAAATAAAAATAAATAAAATAAAAAAATAAAATAAATGTATACACATACACTCTGATAATTTTTAGTTTTAATAATGAGAAAATTCATGGGGTCTGCCCATGTTTTCACACAGAGGTAGAGGTAACTACATTTGCCTTTTTAAAACCACATACGCATATTACCATTTTCTTTTTAAACAACATACAAATATTTCTCTGATAATTTCTGTTTTTAAATGAAAAAAAAACCTTTAAGGATAGCAATAGGGTTGGAAGAAAATTCACACTGTGCAGCTTATATGAGCAATGTGTGTTTGAAAAGGCAATTGGACATCCATAGGCAAAATAAATGACTTAAGTCTCACATTTATACAAAATTAACACAAAGTGGATCATGACTTAAGAAAAAACATAGGAGAGGAGGGGTGTGGTAGCTCAACACCTGTAATCCCAGCACTTTGGGAGGCTGAGGCAGCCAGATCATTTGAGGTCAGGAGTTCAAGACCAGCTTGGCCAACATAGCAAAACCCTGTCTCTACTAAAAATACAAAAATTAGCCGGGCATTGTGGTGTGCGCCTGTAGTCCCAGCTACTTAGGAGGCTGAGGCAGGAGAATCGCTTGAACCTGGGAGGCGGAGGTTGCAGTGAGCCGAGATTGCACCACTTTACTCCAGCCTGGGCTACAGAGTGAGACTCTGTCTCAAAAAAAAGAAAAAGAAAAGAAAATATTTATTATTTAGGGCTAGGCAAAGAATTCCTAGACTTCACACAATCTATAAAACTAAAAATGAATACATTGGACTTCATAAGAATTAAAAATTTTGATCTGTGAAAGACCCTATTAAGAGGATAAAAAGATAAGCTACAGAGTGAGAGAATATATTTGCAAATCACATATATAGAAAGAAACTGTATTTAGAATAAATCAAGCATTCTCAGGACTCAACAGTAAAAATGTAAACAATCCAATTAGAAAATGGACCAAAGACATGAAGAACCATTTCACCAAAGAGGATACACAGATGGCAAATAAACACATGAAAAGATACTCAACATCATTAGTCACTAAGGAAATGCAAATTAAACCCACAGTAAGATTAACTACACACCTATCAAAGTGGCTAAAACAAAAAACAGTGACAACACCAAATGCTGACAGGGATGTGGAGAAACTGGATCACTAATATATTGCTGGTGGAGATGTGAAATGGTAGCGCAACTCTGAAAGATAGTTTGGGAATTTCTTTTCATTTACAAAAATAAATCCTTATGATAAAGATCTAAATATTAAGAAAAGAGTATTCAAAGTAGTAGAAAACTGTAGAAGAATAACTTCAGGGATAGGAAGACTTTTCACAACAGGGCACAAAATGTAATCACGACAGGTCACAAAATGTAAAAGTCTTAAGCAAAAGATAGATGCATTTGACTACATCAAAATAAATGCTTCTGTATACTCAAAGCACAACTAAACAAAGTAAACAACAGCAAAAGCAGCAAAGGGACAAGGCACTCCATAAACAAAGTTTAAAGATAAAGGACAAACTAGGAAAAAAATTATTAATATCCTCATATGGAAAGAGCTCCTATAAAACAATAAGACAAAGCAAACTACCCTCAAAAAACACAAATAAATGACATAAACAGACAATTCAGACATAAGGAAATACAAATTAAAATATAGTAAAGAAAGTTCACCCTCAGTAATAATCATGAAAATGCAAATTAAGACTGGATACCATTTTGTTCTCATGAGTGCTTGGCAGAAATGGGAGTCTACTGGCATGGGTGTGGGGAAGCAGGTGTTCATGCTTTAATAGTAATATAGCCAGCACAGTGGATAAAGGATACTCACTGTAGCAAGTAACTGGAAAAAACCTTAATGTCCGCCAATAGGGAAATGGTATAATAGAAAACTATGAAGCTGTTAAAACAGTGGGATAGACCTATAAGCATGATAACTCCAAGAAACAGTGATACATTTTAAAATGCAAACTGCCAAACAATATGCCTAGTATAATCTCGCATTTAAAAAACAGAAAAAAGGCTGGGTACAGTGGCTCATGCCTATAATCCCAGCGCTTCAGAAGGCCGAGGCAGAAGGATTGCTTGAGCCCAGGAGTTGCAGACCAGCCTGGGCAACAAAGTGAGACCTTGTCTCTACAAAAAATAAAAAAATTAGCCTGGCAGGGTCACATACGCCTGTAGTTCCAGCTACATGGGAGGCTGAGGCAGGAGGGCTGCTTGAGCCCAGGAGGTCAAGGCTGCACCGAGCCATGTTCGTGCCATTGCACTACAGCCTGGGTGACAGAGCAAGACCTTGGCTCAAAAAAGAAAAAAATAAAAAACAGAAAAAAATCCAAAATGCTGTTTATGTGTATATCTATGTACATCAATAGATATAATAGTTATACCAAATTTTTAACAGTGTGAAGCGAACTGGGATGGTGTGGGTGATCATAAGAGACTATAGAATGACTTATACCATTAAATTTTTTTTCTGTTTACCAATTTTTTTCTGTTTGATTATTTTACTAAAAGACACATTTGCATCACTTGTGTAATAAAAAATAATGATGCAGCACTTAAGATAGTATCTAGCATATAGCAGTTGCTCAAAAATGCTAATTTCACTTAAAAATAAAGAAAATATTTTCAAAGAGTTAAAAAAATAAAGGATGATGTAGCCATAATGGTTCTATGGCCAAGGTTCTAAATGCCACGTTATATAAGTGATAGAATTCTTCCCCAAGGAACAGAAAAAAGGGGCACATTTAGGGGAAAAGGGAATATATCAAACAACCAAAGAAAGATATCCAGGGTCTGTGTGTATTCACTGACCCAGAAACAAGCAGTAAATAAGTCTTTCTAGAAGTGCTTTACTAAAGGCACATTTAGCATATTAGAATGGTCAACTTACCTGTCGTCTTTGCTACAGAGGTGGTGGACACTCCATTGAGCTCACTAGAACTCCTTTTCACAGGCCTTGGCTTGTATTCTCGTCTGGGGACACTGGATGCAGCTGATATTCTGTAAGACACATCGTAAGATGAGCCAGACATCTGATGTTGAAAGCTTTCCAAACACACATTCTCTCTGCCTTGTTGAGCATAGGAACTTAGGTTACAGCCAGTGGTCATGAAAGGGACGATTTTTACACACCGACTCCTGAGTAGCCCGAAGTGATGGAGGTGATATCACAAATGTAGTTTTTCAACTCTCTATTTGAGCTTGTGAGTGAAATTCATCTTGAAGAAGACTAATTGGGCCAGCCATGGTGGCTCATGCCTGTAATCCCAGCACTTTGGGAGGCCAAGGTGCTCACCTGAGGTCAGGAGTTCGAGACCAGCCTGGCCAACATAGTGAAACCCCATCTCTACGAAAAATACAAAAATTAGCCAGGCATGGTGGTGGGTGCCTGTAATCCCAGCTACTCAGGAGGCTTACGCAGGAGGATCTCTTGAAACCAGAAGGCGGAGGTTGCAGTGAGTAGAGGTTATGGTGAGCCAAGATCACGCCACTGCACTCCAGCCTGGGCAACAGAGCACGACTCCATCTCAGAACAAAACAAAACAAAAGACTAATTTTCTTCATCAAGTCTCTGAGGCATCCAGCAAGTGCCTGGGACGCGGTCAGTATCCAGTGATGGGAGCTGCCTTCTCCCTCACTCTACTCTTATAGATTACAATAGAATTATGAAAATATACTCCTGTCAGTAACAGGTAAACTATCTGTCTGCAGAAGTGGATGCTTCAGGGACTGAATACATCTTTGTCTTCCCTATGTAACTATGTCATTGATTTAAGTAAAAATCCCTCCAAATTTACGCATTACCATAATCCTGTGTAAAACAATTTTCTGTTATCAACCCTAATTTAAAAAGGGTATTTTAACCCAATATTTTAATAAATAGGGTTGCCATGCAGACTATATATAATATTACTAATTTTCAGAAAAGTATAGACTACATCTATGATTAAATTCACAAGGAACACAGAAACCTTTCTTTGATTGTTCAGAAGATATTTTTGACTCTTTCAATACCTGTCAATATTATGAACACAGCCTGAAATTTTTCAATATTTTGACTATTTCAATACCAGTCAATATTATGAACATATCCTGAAATTCATACTGGTGAAGTGAAAACATTATCTTTTTTTTTTTTTTTTACAGATATTTACATATTTTCCATACAGCATCTCACTTTTTTCCATAGCTCTGGATGTTTTCCATCCCTCTGTGAATGGGGAGCTAAACTCTCATCAAATCAGCAATGAAGCCAGGGTAGTTCTGTAGGGGTTGATGTCCCAGGTGGGAGAGCAACTTTTGTTAGTTGCCCTAAACACAGGTCACCAAAAAAAGGGATTTAATGAAAAGAAAAAGGAGAAAAGCTGCCAGGTCCCTTTTCCCAGTTCTATCCTACCGGCCAAAGCCAGTACTTATTATCTCAGTCCCATCCCACATCCAACCATGAAAGCCAGTGAAAGAAAATTCAAAACAGAATGAGGCGGGGGAAGGGAAAGATGGAGAGATGCAGAGACAGACAGATGGATTTCAATAGATGTTACCTCCGCAGCCCTTGGCTTGTAAGAAACGTGGAGGTGCTTACCGCATGTGTAGCTTGCTCTGCAGCTCCTGCAGAATCTCTGTGGACTGTTTGTGATAGTCTAATGCTGCCTCTATGAACACAGCCAACTGGCTGACTTGTTCTACCTGCAGCAGAAGTGGAAAATTATTCCATGGAGGCCAGAGCCTGTGTAATGTCCACAGAGAGAGGAGACCAGCAACAAAGACCTAGCTTTGCAGGGAAGACCAGTGTCTGCCTCGGCTCTGGTCCATTTCATTTAATTTCATCTAAGAGCTCTGTATAATAATCATACAGGTCATGGTATGGAGCTATAAATGCTGGAAAAACATGTTCAAATTTATTTGTGATTATGAATTTGATTTAACTCAATAAAATGCCTGTTTTTCCAATTAGATGATGATTTTTCTCAGGAGATTTTCTATGCTATAAAGCTCATGGATCTGAAAACAGAGAGATAAAGCTCTTCCAGTTATAAATGAAGCCAATATTTAGCAAAGGAACTGCCTACTTAGTCAAGTGTCTCTACATGCACTTTCTAGCTAAGCCAAATCAAGACATTAAGTAAATTAAACAGTTAAGAACTGTAAATGAAACAGGTAAGAAAGGGGGCCAGGGAGCAACATGTGAACGGGGGCAAAGATTTCCCTGTCCCCTATATGCGTTTTGTTGCTATCCACTCAACATATTTTCCCTGAAACATAGAGCTACAGGGAATGAACTATAAAGACACTGGCATCTCTGTTTCCCACAAATCAAGACATTCATGAAATTAATGACTAACTTACAATGATTTTTTTAAAGCTGTGTCTTATAAGAAAAACCTGGATGATATGGGGCTGTATAATTTGAGGAAGAGCAATCTAAGGAAGGCCTGAGAGCTTTCCTGCTCCCCCACGTCTGAGGGGCTGCTACAGGAAAGAGATTAATTAAGCTTATTTCTGAGAGCCCCAGAGGCAAGCTCCAGAGGGTTGAGGTGATTGGCCTCCCCCAGCAAGAATCCAGTCAACTCTAGAGCTGGACGAAGACACAAATCAAAATCAATCCTACACTTCCCAGGCTTCCCCAAAGCCTATGCATCATGTTCATACTTCATTTTGTACTCAGCTTTAGGGCAAAGTCTGCCTGCTGATTCATTTATACAATCTCACCCTGCCTAACCAACCGTGGACTTGTCAGCCTTCAAAGATCCAGGCTACTTTCATTTGTAGTTGCAAATCATTCTTTAGTTGCCTGTACTGAAATTTTTCTTACTCACTTATACTATTTTAAACACGGGCTCAATATGCATGTAAGATACACATGGAATTCCATGTGTGCCAAGCTGTGATCAGCATCCAAACAATGAAATCCTGTCGGGTTTCATTTACTTTACCATGCTCTGTGGCTGGAAAAGCAACAAGCCCAGCCTTAAATTTCCAAAAACCCAATAAACAAAACAAAGACAGCCTGGCCCCTACCAAATCCTAAGGATTTCTTAAATTTCATCTCTTTGGCTTTTACACGTACTTTTAAATAAGTCCAGGGCCATGGCCTAGCACAATCACAGTAGAATTTTTTACAGAAACAATTTTTCTTCCTTACAGTGCTAGAGTGGTGTGCTTGGTAAAATCTATGCCATGCCTCTCTGCCTTTAGTAAAATTTATTTGTCCTGTCTTATTAGCCACTTTAAAAAATGCTTGCATTTTATAATTTATTTTTAAAGAAATAGTGAAAGATAGCTAAATGAATATTTCTTGAAACATATTTGGCGTTGGGGAATGGGAAGGGGGCAAGGGGATTACCAGCTATCCTCTCTGTCGTGGCTAAAACACAAGGTGATGTAATCTAGAGATGCATTCGTAACTGCTCATTGGGTGGCTGACTTTGGGAAGGAAATGAATCCTGAAAACCCTTAAACCTTGGGAAACAATGGCAGCATTGCCCAATGCCTGCACCTAGTAGGTGCTCAGTACAAGTCCTGAAGGGCTGGCTACTAGGCTGTAAGTCTCTTGTTGACAGTGAGAACCAGGTGTGCTACGATAGATTACTTTCCTCTTGATTTCAGAAAATGGAAGCTTCCAGCTGTCCCCCAGGTCATGAGCATTGAGCTGTGTGCTGGGGACCATGGGGACCAACACAGGTAGATTCAGCTTCCTGAACCATGATTAGAAATAAATACCTAGACAAGCAGAACCAAGATAAAGCAACAAACTCAGGCCTAGCAAGAGCCAAAACCTGACCAAAAGGTAAAACATTTCTTCCATTGTTGGAATTTTAGCAGTCCATCTGTTGAATCAGAGAAAGTCACCTGGGATGGGAAGAAAGGCTTAATTCCACTTCCGGGTTGAGACCTGGGCTGACACTGTGCTGGTGCCATCTTGAGAGCAAAGTGTGACCTCACCCATGAAAATGTTCACATGATATACGCCAAGGAACTGGATTTCCAGAGAATCCACTCCCTTTTCTGAAAGTGAAGCACTCTAGCTCCTACAGATGGGCTCACACTCAGCTGATGTTTGAAGTGAGAAACTCATAATGCAAGTAAACTTCCATGTAGGTTAGATGTCAAGGAGGCACAGGCCTCGGTGGTTGACAAATGTGTGAAGTGAGGGCTGTGAAGCTACTTGGGAGACACACAGAACCACAAAACCAGAGGGGGCCTGAGGTAGACAGAATCACGGAATCTGCAAAGATGTCCAAATCTTAATTCCCCAAACCTGCAAATATGTTACTTTACATAGCAAAAGGGACTTTGCGGTTACGATTGAGTTAAGGATCTTAACATGAAGAGATTATTTTGGAATGTCTGAATGGCTCCAGATAATCATGAGGTCCTTTAAGAGCGAGACAGTAGTGCCAAGGTCAGAGAAGATGTGACAATGGAAGCAGAGGTCAGAATGAGATATGTGAAGATGCTGTGCCGCTGGCTGTGAAGAGGGAGGAAGCGAAGAACGAGCCAAGAAATGCAGGTGGCCTGTGGAAGCTGGAAAAGGCTAAGAAGCAGCTTCTTCCTCTAGAGCCTCCAGAACAAACGTGGCCCTACCCACACCTTGATTTTAGGACTCTAGGCTGGAAGACAATAAATGTGTGTTGCTTTAAGCTACAGTTTGTGGTCACTTGTTATGGCCCCAATAGGAAACTGATACAGAGCTGCTTTAGCCCATCTTCAAACTATGCAAAAACCTACAATGAGATTAGTGCTGCCCAGGGTCCCCCATTCATGGTGATGGGAGTTGTTGCCTGGAGACGCATAGGAACCAAGCTCAGGGGGTAATGGGCCCATCGTGGCTGGGCCTGGGGACTTCATTGTTGGTTTGGCTGTATCCCAGGGCTCCTCACTTTCTTCTGAGGGATAACCCCAAAACAGGAATTAACTCAATTTATTTCCCACGGCAGACTATACACAACACACAATTTACAAGTGACACACGTGTGTCACCTGTGGATGCATTTCATTCCAAACCTCTCTTTAGCTGGAAACTAATGGATGATTAGCAGCATATATGGCCGTTGGGAATACCTTAGTCCTGGGGATGGAAACAGAGAATAGATGTCCCCAACTACAATGGATTAAGGATACTAGAAGTTTCTAGGAGTTGTGGAAACCCCAGGGACACGTGCATAAGATCTGAGCTATTAGCCTGGCCTTGTGGGCCAACTGCAAAGGGCTTAGGCTGTACCCAAAGGAAGAACAGCTCAAAGGACTACATATTGTAACAAAGGCTGTCTTAGGCCAACTCTGCAAGAGGACTATGGAAACTGGGGTGCCTAGAAGGAGCAGGGCTGGGAACCCTCCTCCTCTGACTCTTTAGCAATCCCTTACCAGGGGACTTGGTGAGCAGCCGGGTGAGTAAGTAGAGAGTAGCACACCCTGAAGCCCATGGCGAGGACAGAGAGAGAACTGTGATGTGAGTAGCTGATACCTGTCCAGACTCCTGGGGTCTGCAAGTGTGTTTGGCATGCATAAAGAAAGAAGTGTACATCTTCAAAAGACGACAAGCCATTCTCTTTCACAACTGAAATGGCACATTTCCCATAGAGGTCATCTTCAATTTACAGTGTAATAATACCAGTAATTTCTTGCTCTATCATATCAAAGATCTCTACTCTTTTTGGATTCCTCAGAGAAGCTATGGAAAATTTCTCATGAACTTTGCAGTCTTGGTCATAAACAGATGCCTTTTCCAATGGGGCAAAAGCCTTTATTCAGAGTTTCTGAGAAAGTTTGAGTAAGGCAATTAAATTAATAACATGGATAATAATCCCTTACACTTTTATTCTCCACTTTATCCTTCTAAAGAATTTCTCAAATGCAGTTGTTAATTTGCCTGATACCAGTCAGGTGAAATGATTTTCCCACAGGCTTAGCAGAAGCAAAATCAGAAACAGAATTCAGGTATCTCACGCCTTGCTGGGTATGCTTTCTACAAGTTCAGTACTTCCTAATGCATCTTATTCCACACATTACAGTCCCTGAAACATTAGTAATAATATAATAACGTGACGGAATTCTGTGGTCCAATAAGTTTGGTAAACTGCCAACTGTATTTTCTCTTAGGAACCGCTTAGAGATTAATCTTTCATACTATCAAATAAAGACTGAAAAGTCTTGTGATAAAGAAACTTTTTAGTTTTATTTAACCCAGGGTTTCCCAAACTTATTTGACCACAGAGACATTATTAACACAAAACACACTAATATCCCATGGAATGGATTTTGGAAAAAGCTACTCTAGACCAATGGAAAGACCCCAGGAATCTGGAATCTAGTAATTCCACTGGTCTTGGGAACCCATGTATGGAGGGAGGATCCCGTAGCTGGGGAATGTATACCAAGAGAGCCAGTACTGCCAGTGCCTGGACTCACTGGACTGAAATAGGCACCTTCTATGGAGTATCTCCGATTTCTGCTAATGTCAAAGACCTACATTTGCTAATAGTAAGCCGTGAGGAATAAACTTCTCTGCAAAGACAGAAGAGGTGACAGTGTGTTAACAAGCCTATGGGTGATACAGTGTTCCCAAGATACGGCAATGAAAGCTGGTAACCAGTCTGCTGACTTTCCCACACTTTCCTCCAAGAGGAGGGCTGCCCTGGGTACTTCTCAGGACCCTGCCTTGGCCTGGCGAGAAATCGGTCATGGGACTGCCCCTCTTGGATCCCTGGAAAGTTGGAGAATCAAAACACCTCCTGGCTTGCATCACTGCCTATAGAATAACGATGCTGCTCAGCCTCAGGCAAGATGTGAAGAGATGGTCAATGTCTCCAACCCAGCTCCCACTCACAAGACAACCAAAGGCTACAGTGTGGGGCCGAAGGAGACTCTTCTTCATTCTCCCATTCCCAGTTCTGCCAAAAATAGATGAGAAAATAGATAAAACTTGTGCTTAGGAATGTTAGAGTGAGCACGTCATGTCTCTCTACCTCTCCTTCCTTTGGTGATTCATCTAACGGGTGAGATTGCGGGAGTGGCACCCACTTCGCCCTAATAACCAGGGTATCTAGACACTGCAAGGAAAGGCAGTAGCGGCCTGGCTCTGGGCTCCGGATTTCTCAAGAAAGTGGGTTTGTGAAGTGGCCACAAGATCATGTGTCATCTGGCTTTGTGGTCTCTGCACCCGCTGTCTCTGCAGGGGCTCCAAGGTCTAGATTTCAGGCCAGGAATAGCTCATTGGATTTCTACTGTGGGCCCAGGCCCAAGCTGCCCCTTCCAACATGGCTTTCTAGAGAGCCCAGCTCGCTGAGCAAGGGGCTGATGTGTGATCTCGTGTGGCTCCCCCGGTTTGTTTCTCAGTTGGGAGAATGCAGAGGTGAGGACAGATGAACAGCCACACCCTGGAAATCCCTGCAAATGGCCTGTTGGCCAGAAAACCCTAGGAAGTATTACATCTGGAGACCCAGGAAAGACCAAGTCTGTTAACTCCAGTCAGGGTTCTCCTCACATCAGTCAGAGCTTTGGCAAACAGTTTCTTTTGAGGCATTCCCCGGTGAAGCTTTTATTGTGTCTTAGCCAGAATGATGAGACATGAGGGCTGGAGAAGGCACCAGCTCTTCCCCCAGGGTGAGATTTTGGTCTTTGAATTGTCAGTGCCAAACAGAGATGGACAGGTAGCACCAGAGCACCAAGCACACCCATCTCAGAGGATTTCCCTTCATTTGCTTCTCTGCTTATTCACTTTCTCTTTGGAGCGAATGCTTCTAAGTCCTCTCGACAGGCCCTCCTCTTCCTCCTCTTGTGGATGAGGCTGGGGGTGCTCCCTAGTTAGTAGGATGGGTTGCTCTGCCTCAGTCACTGGCTCTGCAGGGTTGAGGCCAGCAAGGCTCCCACTCACCCAGCTTCAGCATCTCAGGCTGTGTCTGGGTGGTGAGACAGGTTGGCTCTCCCCTAGAGCTGGCTGTCATCCACCGAAGGTGCAAGGAGGAGAAAGTGCCAACAAGACTTTAGGCCCAGGCCATGTCCTTCAGCACAGTTGACCAGGAGGTCTGTATATTACAATTTTCAAGCATTCTCATCAGTTAAAGAGATGTCCCTTGATTCCAATCCAGCTTTTTTGTCACTTCCTCCATTGGTCAGAACCCAAAGGGTGAATGGCTGTGACTGACATCCCCAAACTTCCCACCACCGTAACAGAAGCATGTCCCACTTGTGTCTGGAGGAAGGGTCAGGGCCTCTGCTGCCTGCCACCAGGCTTCCCTTGCAGCCACTCATTTGACAGTTTGTGCACCTTGTCTCCAGCAGGTACCAGATCAGGTAGAAACACCATCCAATCCATCAGGCAGCAGCACCTGAAGATCCACTGTGTTTGACATGGCGATTAGAATAGGTCCCAGCCATCTTTAGTTTCTGCCAGGAAAGCCACCCCTCCCCAGCCATCCTGAAGCACAGCTCCTCATGCAGGACTTCCCCACCAGGAAAGGAAGCAACATGGCAACAAGAGGTTGAGTGACCAAGGTTGGACGTGCGGGTTTTGACTCAGAGGGAGCAGGAAGCCAGAGTCCCATGGGCTACAGGGCCACCAGCTCTGGCCTGGTTGTTGGAGATGGGCAAAACACAGGGCCAAGGGTTCAATGTATGCCCCATCCACCATGTATTGGCATTTTGTCTTTCTCCCAACTAGTCACATTCTCTGTTTATCCCCAAGCACCAGGCAGTATCGGCATTGGCATGTCAGGTCCAAGGAGTGACTAGCAGGAGATTTTTCTCTACCTTGTCTGGTCAACAGGAGAGGATGTCAGACCACCTGGCTATGGCACAGACACACATGGAAAAGGATGAGGCGGTGCCCTCTGATCTAACTGCTGTTGACCCCAAGAAGAGAGTAAGATGGGCTTCTGAAGCCTACACAATCACCTCTGAGTCTCCTCAGCTGTAAACCTGGGTAGGATAAAAGGCAAACGCACGTGCGCCATGACAGGGACCATCAACAGCACCCCCTTAGCCTCTTTATCATGAGGTGTCAGTGAATGGTAGCTCTTGTCATTGTCATCATCATTATCACCACTGTCTTTATCATTATCACTATCACCACCACTACCGCAAGAACCAGCAGCCAGGGCACACCTAGTAGCCACTGCAGCTACAGATGGCAGGAAGGAAGAAGGAGGGAGGAAGGGAAGAGCCTAGTTCCTGGGCAGCCTGGGCGGCCCATCTCCGTTTCATAACACTGGTCTTCTCCCACCTCAATGGCAGAAGTAGAAGCCAGACAACCCCTCCTTGTGAAGGTGAAGATCCCAGGATCCAGGCTGAGGGAGCAGCCCCGACTCCCCAGAGCTGAACAGGGGAAACCTCCACTCACCTGCAGGTCAATTTCCCACAGGAAGCCTTGGAGGAAACACTGCAACCAGGCCCGAGCAAGGCCAGCACCAGGGCCCCTGCGGAGCTTGGGCTAGGAACCTGCTCTTACGTCTGCTGGGGCAGGGTGGGAGGGCTTAACCCTTTTGTGACAGGCAGAATATGTGTCACTGTCAAAACATGGACAAATGATTGAGCTTTTATAATGAAGGGATCCTTTTTGACTTTTGACTGATACTGAGGGGGAAAACTGAGGTCTCTTGGGTCAATCGCTAAGGCTGGCGCGGCTGAGACAGGCTTCCCTCACGGAGCACTTCGCAAAAACCCATCATTGTGGTTCCCGCATGAAGGTAATGAGTGGAACAAATGGGTCAGACGGCACATCTGACACACAAGACACAATCTCAGAGTTTAAGCCATGAATGGGCCTGGAGCCAGCAGGGCAACATTCCATATGGCCCCACAAGGAGTATCTGATACATGTCACACTTCAAATACATTTTCTAAAGACTTCAAAACAATACGGCAATCTGAAACAAAACAAAATCGCTGTTGCTTGGGGACAATTTCAAGAGGAAATTTATATATTTAAAGAAAAACAGAGATACCAAACTGTCACACTTCCTCCTATTTCCCAAAAAAAATGTAAAAAAATAAAATAATTAAGAAACACAGTAGGCCGGGCGCGGTGGCTCACGCTTGTAATCCCAGCACTTTGGGAGGCCGAGGCAGGCAGATCACGAGGTCAGGAGATCGAGACCACGGTGAAACCCCATCTCTACTAAAAATACAAAAAATTAGCCGGGCGTGGTGGCGGGCGCCTGTAGTCCCAGCTACTCGGAGAGGCTGAGGCAGGAGAAAGGCGTGAACCCGGGAGGCGGAGCTTGCAGTGAGCCGAGATTGCGCCACTGCACTCCAGCCTGGGCGACAGAGCGAGATTCCATCTCAAAAAAAAAAAAAAAGAAAGAAACACAGTAGAGTGTACTTTTCAGGCCTCAGTGGTTTAATAGGCATGGGAAATTTCAAATTGGCATTTCCAGTTGGGAGAATAGATTCTCCAGGATGAATGTCTTGTCAGTATTGGACATAATTCCTCCGCACGTCACCATGGTAAATAAAAGGTGCTCAATGCATTTTGACTTGACTCAAAAGATGTAAGACCTCAGTGTACCTTTAAATAAACTGTTATAAGTACAACATGGTCTTGAGGATAAATAAACCTCCTGACTTGTTCCCACAGGTTTAAAAACTTAACAATTAGGTCCCATACTAATGCTGGGGCTGAAACAGCTCCTGGCATCGCTGAAGCCAGGCTGAGGGCAGGGGCTCAGGAGGGAGGCAGGTGGCTGACACCTCTTCCACTCAGGCAGTCAAAGTGCCAATGGCCCCTTAAATCCAAGGCCCAGCAGGGAGGCCACCCCCAGCTGCGTGTTGCCTGGTCAGGAGTCACCGTCCTCCTTAATTCCATTTCATTTGACTTTACTTGGACAAATCAAATCAAAGCAAATGGCACAAACCACAGCATAATAGAAGATTGGCACTTCTGAGGGATAAGATCCGAGACCTTCACAATTCCCGAGCCTACAAGCACCACTATGGAACAGCTGAAAAATTTAGGTCATGCTTTTGTGTCCTGAATGTGGGCTATGACAGGTAAAGGCGCCAGAGAGCTGGGGGATGACAGCAGCTCTCCGCCCCCCAGCTAAGAGAGCTGCTCTCCCTTAACCGTCTGCCTTGCCAAGTACTTTTCAGTCTTAGCAAAATGGCAAATTACCACACGACCTGGACTTTCCATTCTCCTGTGAAACCACAAATGCTATGGCCTCACATACAAAAGCCAGTCTACTTAGCAATCTTCAGAGACAACCTCTGAAGCAATCCTGGGATAAACAGGACTCCTCAAGATTTAAGATATTGAGTCAGGGGCTGGGTGTGGTGGCTCACACCTGTAATCCCAGCACTTTGGGAGGCTGAGGCAGGTAGATGGCTTGAGCCCAAGAGTTCATGGCCAGCCTTGGCAACATGGTGAAACCCCCATCTTGACAAAAAATTATCCGGGTTTGGTGGCATGCCTGTGGTCCCAGCTATCCAGGAGGCTGAGGTGGGAAGATCGCTTGAGCCTGGGAGGTTGAGGCTGCAGTGAGTCACAATCGTGCCACTGCACTCCAGCCTGGGCAACAGAGTTAGACCCTGTCTCCAAAAAAAGATGTGAGTCAGGGCTTGCCGGATGTCTGAAGCAATCAATCTCTGAGGCAGGAGATAGGAGAAAACTCTAGAAACTTGCTTAACAAGTAAGGCTTTAGAGCAAGTTTGTCCAACCTGTGGCCCACAAGCCGCATGTGGCCCAGGATGGCTTTGAATGTGGCCCAACACAAATACTAAACTTTCTTAAAACATTATGAGATTGGACGGGGGTGGTGGCTCACCTTTAATCCCGCACTTTGAGAGGCCCAGGCGGGCGGATCACCAGGTCAGGAGACTGAGACCCTCCTGGCCAACATGGTGAAACCCTATCTCTACTAAAAATACAAAAATTAGCTAGGTGTGGTGGTGCGTGGCTGTAATCCCAGCTACTCAGAAGGCTGAGGCATGAGAATCACTTGAACCAAGGAGACGGAGGTTGTAGTGAGCCAAGATGGTGCCACTGCACTCCAGCCTGGTGACAGAGCGAGACTCTGTCTCAAAAAAAAAAAAAAAAAAAAAAAAAAAAATTATGAGTTTTTTTTTTTAAGCTCATCAGCTATTGTTAGTATTAGTGTATTTTATGTGTGGCCCAGGGAAGCCAAAAGATTGGACACTCCTGCTTTAGAGTTTTTCAACATGTCGATCATAGTCATATATTCAATGTTTCATTCATTTACATTAAAATCTCCTATTTGGTTTAAATACTTACATCATTTTCTAAAAAGTTAAACATGCTTCTTTCAGCCAACTCCTTTGACTCTTCAAATTTTTCTACCGCTTGTCTGACTTCTTCGTCTGGTATCTTACCTACTCGTTTCTTTTTATAATCGTAATCCAGGCGGCGGCCTTCCAGCTTTTTCAGGTGATGCTAAAAAAAGAGAATGGAGTCCCTCAGAGAGGCGCTACATTCAAAACCTGGCACAAAAAATTATTTCTATTAAAATGGTCATTGCTTTTTCTCGGCCTAGATTCCAGAGGGCAGCAACCCACCTTACACTGCTGTTGGGAGCACCTCAGCACCTGATGGAGGCTCCCCTCACTTCAGGTGCTCAAAGAATATTTGTGGAATGAATGAATGAATGAATGAATGAATGGACAGATGGGTGATAGAATAAATGAGTGTCTGTATGGAACGTAAAGATGCAGTAGCCATGCTCAGATATTATTTTCCAATGTTCTTTATACAATCCCTCACTTCAGCCTTCTTAATGTCCAGATAATTTCTAACCAGGTTAACCAAACAAAATACAGTAGGAACATTTCTTTTGGCACTATTGTCAATTCCTAAGTAGTAGACTATAAAATCACCAACTTCTACAATCCCTTAGAATATTAACGGATCTCCATAAAGTTCCCAAACAATCAAGAAATAAGTTGCATAAAACACTGTTAATGAATGCAAAGCAGAGAGATTCACAGACAACCTCTGAAACAGTAAAATTTCTAAACAATATTATAACCCCTTTAACAAAATATAACAGTTAGAGAACTGTCCACTCATGGAACAGGCTGCCTTGAGTAACAGTAGGTTTCCTATCACAGTTTGTGTCCAAGCAGAGAGACTCCGTGTCAGAAACAGTGTTGAGTGGGATAGCTATACAGGACAAGGGAGGGGTTCCTGGAGAGTTTATGGCTATAATCCTCGGAAATCAGATACTGGGCATCAAAAGTGTATGTAGAAACTGATCGTCCCACTGAAGCATAGGGATAGCTTGCACTATTCATTTTAGCAGGAAGCACTGCTTCTAACTTCCATGACTCGGTGAAAAGAGCACACAAGACCCAGAGAGTCAGAAGCATCTCTCTCCTATGCTCTGTGACTTTGGGCTGGTCCCTAATCCCTCTGTACCTCTACATGAACACCTGAAAGTCAGCCATATGTCAAATGAACAGGCTCCTGACCCCTGATTTCTGAGCGACTACACAGAGTATAGCTGAGACTAGGAAAGGCTTCCTAAACCTTGGACTCTTAACTTTCCATCATCCACATAATTTAAGTTTAGATTTACAGTTCTATATCAAACAGCAGCTGAGTAACAAGATGGCATTTAGAAAATTATTTTGTTGCATAGAGAACTGCAACATTTCAGAATAAGTGTATTTTACACATTTCACCCGTTTACTACTCAGGACCACATATGTGTCTGTGGTTGGCCAGGTGGAGGAGTAATGCTGACTTTTCATATGATCTTCCTCCATGATGACAGCACAAGAAGAAATAAAACTTGCTATATGTCAGCAAAGGAGGCATTTGGTTTTACAACTGTGCATTTGGGGGAGATGTTTTGGCATCCCCAGAACCCAGACTGTCACTTCTCTAGAATCAACCATTCAAAAATAATTTGTAAAAACGTCTCCTGTACCCCACCAACATATGCACCTACTACGTACCCACAAAAATTAAAATTAAAAAAAAAATAATAATGTGTGAGCACAAACCACGTGGCAGGCTTGTGACTACAAGGAACAAACCACGATCCCTCACCCCGAGGAATGGACCGCCCAACATGAGCAAAAGGTAAGCAACAGTGCTCGTGGCACAGGGGCACAGAAGGGATACCCCACAGAGTCTAGCGAAAGAACAAACAGCTTCCCAAAGGAAAGCACATCCAAGCTGAGGGGTGAGGTGACTCAGCCAGGAGAAGGAGTGAAAAGACAAAGACAGCAAATAGCGAGAAAGCACAAAGCAAAACATCACCAGGGAGCTGGAAATAATTCGGTGAGGCTGGGCGGAGTTCATGTGGGGAAGGGGTGGCAATAAGGCCACAGAGGAAAGGAGGGGCCAGGCTGTGAAGGGCTGAGAGGCTGTATCTTCACCCCACTGCCAGTGGGCAGCCAGGAAGGTTTGCAGCTCAGAAAGGGTGCCCTGGCTGTGGGCTGGAGAAGGGACAGAAGGGAGTGAGATGTGACGCCAGGAGTCAAGGGCAGCTGTGCTAATGTATATAAATGTTAACAGGAAGAAGCCAACAGACAGAAAGGGAAAGAATGAAGATACAGCAGAGAGGATGATGGATGTCACAATGGCCCTGAGGAGGTGAGAGGTGACAGACCCTGTGGCCCAGAAGAGGACTGGCTTGAGAGCAACAGGCACGTGTTTCCCCTGAGATGGAAGAAGAGGATGGTATGAGTGTTGAGGCCAAGAGGTGTGCAGGTGGGGAGAGGGATGTTTAGGGAGCTCCTGAATGGGCACTTTCATTTCTCACTCAAACTTCCTGAATTCTCCCTCATACCCTTTGCTTTCAGCAGAAACTCTAAATGCATTGCCTGGACAGGCATCCAGGGCTTTCCATGACTCTCAGCCTTTCCTCCCTCCATAGCACCCCCGCCCCTACACACCCGATCCCCTGGCCATACCACACAACCGAGGTTCCCGAGCCTGCCTACTCTCACAGCCCTGGCCCTCTGGTCAGCTTGTGCTGGATTTTGCCCACCCCAGTCTCCCAGTCTGCATGGCCAGGTTCTCCTCCTCTGAGAAGCCTTCCCTGACCCAGCCAGGCTGAAGGAGGTGCCTCTCCTTCGTGTCCCTGGGCTCATCTCTCCAACAACTGTCAAAATGCATGGTATCTGTTGACTTGTCTCTCTACCCTACACCTGTGAGCTTCACGTGGGCATGCACCAGGTCTTCTTTAGCCACATATGGCCAGTGCCCACCACCACTGTAGCAGGGCAGAGCAGGCTGTCTATACACAGTTGATGGATGAATAAATAAATCAATGAATGAACAAAGGAAGAACCAATAATCTGACATCCATCAGTGCCTTCTCTGGCCCCTGGAATATGGAGCCACCTCAAGGCCCATGGTCCAAGCAGGGAAGGCCACCCAAGCTCACACATCCCACCAGCCTCATCTCTGTCACATATGCTAGACCAGTGGGGGTTCACACTTCCCCCTCAAATTCTGGAAAGGATGGGCTGGAACAGTGGTTTCTGCACATTAGCGTGCATCAGAATCACCTGGAGGACTTTATAAAACACAGACTTGCTGGGCTTCACCCACAAGATTTCTGATTCAGGAGATAAGGGATGGGGCCCAAGAATTTGCATTTCTCACAAGTGACGCTGATGTTGCTGGTCCAGGGACCACACTTTGAGAATCAATAGGTCTGAAGAAGGGAAAACAGGATATGCCCAAGGCTCAAATGACCTCCAAGCTGAGATCATGCTGAAGGCACCTGGAGGAACATCTTCTGTACATATCCATAAGAGGGTGCTTGTACCTCCAGAGTAGAAGTCCCTGGTGGGGTAGAAGTTTCGGGGCTGTTTTTGCACATCTACAAAAATGCCACCATGCAAGTGGCATGCAATTACCTCCAGGTACCTGAAAATTCCCATGCATGCCATTTTTAACAGTATTCCAAATGAAAAATTCAAGTTCTAGGTATTGATCTTCTTGAGAAGTAATGGAAAATAATGACTTCTTGAGAAGTAATGGAAAATAATGGCAATGCATCAAAACATGCAACTATGGTACGATTTTGATAATAGCAAATCTACTATAAAGTTATGTAATTAATTTGTTTAGCCTGGCTTAGAGCTGGCTTCAACTAAATACAGAATTTCCGGCTGAAAGAACATGGCTTACGTTCCCTCCCATTATCCTGCTTCATCTCCAGGGCAGATAGGGCTAATGGATCCTGGCACTCTTTCCCAGTGAGCCCAGGAAAATAGAACTGAGTTATTTTTACCCTACCCACAAGCATCATAAGATGATGCTTTCAGTGAGTCCCTGCTGAAACATTCTGGTGATTTCAAATACAAACATCATCTTATGTAGCAACAGGTATATTTATACCCTGGAAGACTTACCCCAATCTCTTTTAAATCTTTATCTTGTAGTAACTGAAGTGGATCAATAAAAGTTTGCTTTACATTAATATCAAGAGAGTCTTTCACCTCAGCCATTAGCTTCATGGATTCACCAACTTCTATCAATGCATTGCCTTGAATAGAAAACATAAATACAAAAGGTTCTTTGGGAACACTACTCCAGGTTAACAGTGCTATTTATTTCATTCTTTACCAAAAGTTTGTGGATGATGGTGTAGCAAGGTCCTTGCTCCAGGACCTCTGAATCCTGGATCAGAATGAAAAAGAAAAAGCAAGGCTTCCTATTTTCTGTATTTTCCTCTTTATGTTCTGCACTTTCACCACCACAGAAAATACAACTGAGGCTAGCAGACCAAAGTACTTACCATTTGGACCACTAGATGGGGATAAAGATCCTTTCTAAAAAACTGGTAATTTGGGAAACTGGCACGGAGGGTTCCTTAGAAGCTTGAGAATAAAATCTCTTTGTAAACAATGAAAGGATTCAGTCATGGGGCTAAGTGTCAACCAGTAAAAATTACAATAGAAATAAACCAACAAAACATCTCAGCTTCTAGCCGTGGGATCTTCTCAAGGCTACTCCCCGTATCCTTCTAGAAGGTTCTAAGCCTCCCTGCCCTCTCTGATGTCAAAGAAAGCCTGCCGGTGTCACATGGGACATCCTGTCAGCAGGGTGGGGTGGGGGTCTGCTGGTGCACTGGAGCCCAGGCCAGCCTTCCTGGCTTGGGTAGTGACAGGTAGTTTTTCCTGGATTACAGCGAGGTATCTCAGTCCAGTTAATTGGCAGTAATTTGCCAGATTATTGCAAACCAGGTGCCCTCTAGTTCTCTGTACAATGAGGGTTGCAGGGTCTCTAGAAAACATCCCTGGGAAATGCTGCACTAGAATGAACTATTTTTCCTATATTTGGGTTTTTCCAAATTGATCTCGTAAAAAGATGGAGATTGGGTTGCTCAATTCCTAGGCTTGAAGAAGACCGTAAAGCCCAGCCTAAGTCTGACCTTTGAGTTGTTTCACTCACCAGGCGAGGGCATGGACAACTTATTCACCTGTAAAATAGAGATGGCAACATGTGCCTCACCTCCCTTAAAAATAAACAGAAAGATACTGAAGAGGACCTTGCAAAACAGAAGTAGGAACCGTTACTCTAAACTAAGGCTTCCCAGGACTTCATATGGACCCAGTGGTAGCTTCACTCCTCCTTGGAAGCTAAATTTCCTTAGCTGAACTCTCCAAAGTGTGTCTAAATAATTCCTAAATGAAGACGAAATGTCCCTTCCTAGCCTGTGGACTCTTTCCTGCCCAAATGGTGAGAAATGGTATTGCCTGACCCCCCACACAGCCCCTCTGCCACCCGTGCCAGTGCCTCACAATGTCAGCTCATTTCGCCTTGACCGAAACATTTTCAAATACATTGTAGACTCCAGAGATGATGCTCTGAACATGGGTCGCCACCTCCCTGGAATCAACATTCCCTCTCCTTGCCTGAGACTGGCGCTGTGGAATTCCAGAGGGGCTCAGCCTCCACCCACTGAAGTTTCTGTACTGTAGGAGGTCCCAGCATGTGGCCCCCCAAAAGAAAACATCCAACGGCACAGCCTCTTCCTTGGAACAGCAGAAATCCATCTGTTCCGATGCCCCGCTGACATCAACTCTCTTCCTCATCCCAAGTTTCTTTCGGTTGCTGAGCACCTGGGAAGCTACCAAACTGTCTGGCTGTCGCCAAGGCCAGATGCACGGCAGGAGGGTCCTTGGATTTCAAGGCCTGCCTGGCAGTTTCACCTGCTCCCTTCACTGACGTGCCTTCAGAGTAAGAAATAGGCCATCTTGTCCCCATTGGCCCTTAGAATAAAATAAAATTCATATTATACTGCTCTGAGGGATAATATTACCCTTTGTCACTAATTAATTCATGTTTTAATGCTTGAGTTTTAACATTTTTTTCAAAAGATAATTTCCTAGAATGATTACTGTGGCCAAATATTTGATTTCTCAACTTCCATCTCTTCCATCTCCTGCCTTGTTACCACTACATGAATAGCAAATATGCCAAATTCTTTGGGAATACTTAATATATTAAATCCAATTCATCCTCAATTTAATGTATTAATTTAAATGAATCTCAATCAAAATTTAATGACTTTTTTAAATAAAAAGGACTTAAGTTCCACCTGGAAAAATAAAACCAGTAAGTGTGTCAGTGAACTTTTTGCAATACGATACCTAAATTTTTAGTAAAATATATTAAAGTATGTTTTAAAACTTCATACTTAAAACAATATGACACTGAATCAAAACAAGATATAGATCAAGAAACGGAGGAGAAAGACCATAAACAAACTTAACGTATAATAATTTAGCCTATAATAAAAGAATCATTTCAAATCATCGGGAGAAAGTTGGACTTTTAAAAAGTACTGAAACAAGCTATTTATTTGTTAGAAAACAAAATTAGAACCCTATTGCACTGTAGCTCCAATAAATGCAGGAGCTTGGAAATTTAAAGGCAATAAAAGAAAATACAGGATTCAAAAACAAGTATAAATAAACATTTATATCATTTGCCAGGGAGTGGGATGAAAAAGATTTTCTAAGCATGATTCCAAAAAGCTAGAAGCCATATAGGAAGACTAAAGAGCTTCAGTAAATAAAAAATAAAAATCTCTCTCCATTGAAATGACCTTCATATACAAGGTCTGAAGGCAAATGCTTACCTGGGACAAAGCTTCATCAACATACAAGACAGCCAATGAGCAAATATCCTGACCATTTAAAGAGCTCATGAGACAGGAGGGGGGACCTCCTAATGCAAAAGCAGGCTAAGGACACAAACACACAATTCACAAAAACAATGACAAACACAAATAAAAATTCCACTTCACACGTGATCCAAAAGATGGAGTTAAAACAGCAATGAGGTATCATTTTTGTATACTACATATCAAATGATCAGTTATTTAAAAGTCAACTAAAAAGATAACCTCTAGGATTAGGAACTGTGTAGGGAAGCACACCCTCATTCACTCCTGGCAACCGTGTCAAATGAGAGTAACCCTTCCGAAGGGTGGGTTGGGAATATGCTTTCAAAACCTGAAAAATAAGCATACTCTTGACTCAGCAATTTTATACTAGAAATGTTATCTAAATTATGTCAAAGAATAGAATTTTGGATGTCCCCAAAGATTTACCTATGAAAATGGCTATTGTAAATGCTATGTAAAATGTTTTTACATAAAGAAACCTTTATTTAGTAAATGGGATTGGCTGAACAAACTATGATACATGGAATATTATGTAGCCATTACAAACAATATCATGGAAGATTAATTATTTTATGATATGGATCATTATATAGTCAGTGTTACCAAAGAGTATATGTACTATAGCCTTATTGTGGTTTTTAAAAGTACATATGAATACATATAAGAATAAACAAGGCATAAAAGATACACAACAAGCCGAGTGCAGTGGCTCACTCCTGTAATCCCAGCAGTTTGGGAGGCCGAGGCTGGCAGATCGTTTGAGGTCAGGAGTTCAAAACCAGCCTGGCCAACATGGCGAAACCCTGTCTCTATTAAAAATACAAAACATTAGCCAGGCATGGTGGCTTGAGCCTGTAATCCCAGCTACTCAGGAGGCTGAGGCATGAGAATTGTTTGAACCTGGGAGGCAGAGGTGCAGTGAGCCAAGATCACACCACTGCACTCCAGCATGGGCATAGACTTTTTCTCAAAACAAACAAACAAACAAACAAACAAACAAACAAACAAAATATATATATATATACACATACACACAACAGAGTTTAATTGGGCTTATCAGTGGATATGGGATTATGGGTGGTGTTAGCATTTTTCTTTATTTTACTTACCTATGTTTCCTAAACCTCCTGCAATTAACATGTATTACTTTGGTAATATGGAAAAATAACAAAGGTTGTTAAACTGAAGGGTTCATGCATAACCTAAAACCATACTGGAGGAGTTCTCAGTTCCCCCAGGTGATCTCTGAATAACTCACCAAAGGTGGAGTCTTCCCCGAGCTCCTTCCCGTATTTCAGCATACAGTCCCCCAGCAAGCCTTCCGTCTGCGGGTATCCTGTGGTCTTCACCTGCCCTCGGATCTTCGACACAGTGTTCAGCATTCCTAGCTTAGCTCTGTAGGCTTAAAAACATTGTCATTTGTAATTCTTTAAAGTTACAACGTGGAGTGACAGGTACATAGCATTTAATAAACACAGCTGCCAAAACTGAGGTCACCTTAAACAAAATGCCAGAGACCTGAGGCCTGAAACAATTGTGTGTGAACTATTTAATTTTCTCACATAATTTTCTAGGTTCTTTACCAAGGTGGGTGCTAAGTGCACTGTTCCATAGCCACTATGAACCATAGAAATGATGGCGCACATCGGCTGGGCACAGTGGCTCACACCTGTAATCCCAGCACTTCGGGAGGCTGAGGCCGGCGGATCACCTGAGGTCAGGAGTTCAAGACCAGCCTGACCAACATGGAGAAACCCCATCTCTACTAAAAATACAAAAAATTAGCCGGGTGTGGTGGCACATGCCTGTAATCCTAGCTACTCGGGAGGCTGAGGCAGGAGAATTGCTTGAACCCGGGAGGCGGAGGTTGCAGTGAGCCAAGATTGCGCCATTGCACTCCAGCCTGGGGGACAAGAGTGAGACTTCATCAAAAAAAAAAGAAAAGAAAGAAAAGAGGCCGGGCGCGGTGGCTCACGCTTGTAATCCCAGCACTTTGGGAGGCCGAGGCGGGCGGATCACGAGGTCAGGAGATCAAGACCACGGTGAAACCCCGTCTCTACCAAAAAATACAAAAAATTAGCCGGGCGTGGTGGCGGGCGCCTGTAGTCCCAGCTACTCGGAGAGGCTGAGGCAGGAGAATGGCGTGAACCCGGGAGGCGGAGGTTGCAGTGAGCCGAGATCGCGCCACTGCACTCCAGCCTGGGCGACAGAGCAAGACTCCGTCTCAAAAAAAAAAAAAGAAAAGAAAAGAAAGAGAGAAAGAAGGAAGGAAGGAAGGAAAAAAGAAAGAAAGGAAGGAAGGAAGGAAGGAAGGAAGGAAGGAAGGAAGGAAGGAAGGAAATGATGGCGCACATTGCTGACTTGAAATAATAGCGACCAGGCTTTTGTGAGCACCACTCCTTGAATGAGATCCTTTGGAAAGCTTGCAGTTGCTGACACGTGAAGTCAGACACTGACACCTGTGTGACACTAACATGCTTTTTGTTTGTTTGTTTAAATGTAAACAAAAATAGAATTGCCGAGGAGGATGTTTCAAACAACCAACTGGTTATTAACACACACCACATGGGTGCGCACGCGCACACGCACACACACTCTGCTCCCAAGTACTGATTCAGCCTAATGATTTTCAGTATTACGGCAGGCAGGTGCTGCTGTTTAGGAGGCAGAATCGTAGGAGGAGACAGACCACCCCACCCCTAGTGAACACTAGCCTTGTGTGGCTGGTCCCAAGATGCAGCTCAGCCCCTGCTCCCTAGGGAGGTGATGTGCATCACTGCGTCTTACCTTCCTTTCCTTCCTCTGACTCAGGCAATGAGTATTTACTCACTGTTGCACTGGGCCCTGTGCAACAGCACACTGTGCTCATTATTGGGACTCCAGAGACAGCCTTTGCCCTCAAGGAGCTCAAAGTCTAGTTACTGGGGGCAGAATATACAGGACGTAATTATGAAAATAAAGTCCAGTGTGGTGCAGGGCAAGGGAAAGGCAGCAATATGCTGAAGAAAGATGGAAAGATGCCCTAAAAAGTACAGAGAATAGTGTCAGTAACGTGTAGAAGAGGGAATACTACGGCATAATCAGTGGACAAGGAGTGGGCTGGTTTGACCTAAAAAGATATGAATACAGGACAAAGTGGGAGATAGCTATGGGAAAATGTGACTATGAATTGAACACCAAAATAAGGATTTGAGATTTCATCCTGTAGGTGAGACAGTGAATCACATACTAGTTTGTGGTATTTGAGATACTTTTAGGTAGTCAAGAGATACACTTTTTTCTACTTTAATAATTTTGTACTTATTTTTAATATATTTTAAATCAGTGCTTCCCAAACTTGAATGTATATGTAAATAACCCGAGGATCTTGTTAAAATGTAGAGTAATTCCATCGGTCTGGGTTGAGCCTAAGATTCTGCATTTCCAGCAGTAGACCACACTGTGAGTAGTGACACTCCTGTGCCAGCTGTGAGTGCCACTCACATTCACCTGACATTCACAGTGCCAGCCTTTTTTGTTGTTGTTTTGAAACAACAACTGTTGCCCAGGCTGTAGTGCAGTGGTATGATCATGGCTCACTGCGGCCACAAACTCATGGGCTCAAGCGATCCTCCCACCTCAGCCTCCTGAGTAAATAGGACTACAGACGCGTTACCACACCTGGCTAATTTCGAAAATGTTTTGTAGACATAGAGTCTTGCTATATTGCCCAGGCTGGTCTTGAACTCTTGGCCTCAAGCAATCATCAAGCCTTGGCCTCCCAAAGTGCTGAGATTATAGACATAAGCCACTGTGCCTGGCCAGTGCCGGACTTTTGAACCTCACATTTATCCTCAAAGCATTTATCCTCCAGGTCCCCAGGCCCAAAGGCTTCACTCCCACACACCACACACCCACCCACCCCACCCACACACACACACACTCTCTCTCTCTCTCTCTCTCTCTGCCCATCTTTCCCACTGTTGGAGGGGGGTGTGGGATGCAGCAGGTATGTGAGTGAGAGCCATTAAACTGGATAAGAGGTTGCTAGGGCTGCCTTTTCTCTAGGAATAACCAGAGACACTTTTATTGCTGGCCAACACCTCCTTATCCCATTCAAGAGTCAGCTGGTTGAGGGTGAAGTATCTGTCTGATTTCATAGTGTATTCCAGCACCCCGAAATCCTCTAGTGCAGAGAAAGCACTTATTAAATATTTGTTGACTGATATATCAGGAAAAGAAATTTGTGTGGCTGATTTCAATCACTGATGTGGCCAGGGAGGAGAAGATACATTTTTATGGTTTTCAAAGCTATTATCATCAATACAATTGTAAAGAACTTTAGACCTGCCTGGATACATTTGATAAAATTTATATTCTTAAATTTTTACTTTCTCAATTTTCAAATGGTTAGGTTTGTGCTGATTCCTACAGTCAAGGGAATCACAGGAACTCTACCCAAATAATAAATTCCTAAAAAGGAAAGGCGGCTTCAGAAATCCACAGAACTCAAGGCTTGGGCGCCCTCTATTGGTTCCTGTAATTTACATCCTGGGAAAATCTCATCAATAGATGCTGCTTGGGGACCTAGAAACCCAGACCTTCAGTGGAGAAGCTGATGTGACACTGGATTTAAGCAGTCTTTCGTATTCACCACACCTTGTTTCTCCAGCATTTAAGCCATGAAGAGAAAGCTTTTTCAAATTAACATATACTTCTATGTATATGGTACACAAAGGCAGAATTTCTTAAAAAATTATAAAGAGGAAAAAAGGGAGTAAGAAAATATTTGCCAAATGTTTAGTGGCTTTCTGAAGCAACTCATAAAAAACCTTTGCTCAGTGCTCTCTTGTTGCTACAACCAGCACTCCATTTGGATGATGTCAACTGAAGTTCACAAAAATAGCTGTTCTGTTTCTCATCAGTAGGACTGAATGCAACTACCTTTGGTCACTGGAGACTCAGCTTTAAAAACTGAATTTCATTATTGGGACACAGATGACATTGTTTCTACATTAGGTCAACTAAACACCAAGTAAACATGGGTTATTAGGGTCTGTGACAGCAAATGAACAAGAGAATATTTCAACTTTACCTGGATTTGGCTGAAGATATTCAGTGGTTTTTGAAAGAATTTCTGCAACAACTTTATTGGTAACATCTATTTTCTTAAAAGCAAAATTTAAAAAAAGTTAGTAAATGACAAACTCAATAAATTCACAAAAGAACAGAGGAGTAATTTTCATTAATTTAATTTTCTAACACCATTATAATGATTTTAATCCAAATGAACGTTTTCAACATTTTTGGGAGAAGCGGTATTTTCTCACCTTCTGATTTTTGGAACGTCACTTCCTTCAAGTGATGTTGCAGAACATTAATTTACTTTTCCTTTTAACATTCAAATGAATATTAAGGTAAAATTTAGAAAATCTGGGGAAGTTATTATGCTCCACTAGATTATTAAGTATACTTGGAAGTATCTCAAAACTAACACTAGATATGAACCAAACTCTCCTTATCTGCTAGGTGAACTTGAATTTCTATACTTATATAAGGATGCCACAATAATGACTCATATTAGCAACTGCCTCAGTAATCAACAATAAAAGAATCATAATCACTAGTATTATATTATAATACAACAAACATATTCATTTGTGCTGCGGTCAGAAGATGTTAACATCAAAGTTTTCCCCAAACGTTCCCTGAAAGTTAACGCTTTCTGGTTAAGACTGAATCTTTCCTTCTGCAAAACCATTCTTGGACTTTCTGGTTGTTAGTTAACCAGACAGTTAATATGCGAATAAACAATAAAGTTAAAATGCAAGTTGCAATAGCTTTATTTATACCATCAGTAGCCCAAAAGAAAAAGATCTCATTCATAAAAGCAATAAAAATGCAGTAACGAAGATTAACTATTACGAGAAATTCACAACACCTATTTGAAAAACCACATTCTTAGATGCGAAAACTCAATTTTGTAAAGATATGCATTCTTCCCAAATTAACATGCAAAATTCATTCAAATCCCATCATAATTTCAATTTCTTCTTTTTTTTGTTAAAATTTGGCAAGCTGATAGTAAAGTGAGTCTTCATACTATATACATGATTAAAAATATCAACCTGAAAAAAAACAGACTATAAAATGACTAACATATAGACGACAGTATTTTGAAATACTGGAATGGGAAGAAACTTCTAACCAGGACCTGAAATTCAGATGTCATAAATAAAAAGACCAAAATTCTGACTCTGTAAAAACTTAAAAACTAAACACGAAAAGAGACAGTATGTGAAGTTTGACAAAAGTGGCATAATATTCTAAACTTCCATTTAAACAAGAAAGAAGGAAAAGGCTGGGCACGGTAGGACACACCTGTAATCCCAGCACTGGGGGAGGCTGAGGCAGGTGGATCACCTGAGGTCAGGAGTTCAAGACCAGGCTGGCCAACATGATGAAATCCTATCTCTACAAAAACGCAAAAATTAGCCGGGCATGATGATGGGTGCCTATAATCCCAGCACTCGGGAGGCTGAGGTGGGAGAATCGCTTGAACCTGGAAGGCGGAGGTTGCAGTGAGCCGAGATCACACCACTACACTCCAGCCTGGGCAACAGAGCAAGACTCCATGTCTTAAAAAGAAAGAAGGAAAAGAGGAAAAACACAAGCCGCCTACAAATATTTGAAAAAAATATTCGGAACTGTAAATAAAAAGGAGATGCTTTACATTCTCCAGATTGATAAAAACATTTTTAAAATCAGTTATACTCAATATCAGGTATTATATGGGTGGGGAGTAATACACAACAGGAATGCAAAATGATACGTTTTTGGAGATCAAGGGAGAAGTTCTTATTAATGGGCATATTAATAAACCAGCTATTATACTTCTAGGGATTTATCCTTTTAGAAACACACCAGCAAATTGCAGTGAAGGAAAAACATGTTTGTTAGGCCATTTTATGTAATATTGAAAATGGAAATCAATAGGAGACTGATTGGATAAATTATGAAACATCCAAGTAAAGGAATAATCTTTAATCATAAAAAAATAAGGAAGATCAACATTCAAAGTACATACAAAGAAAGCAAGCAAGCTGCAGAGTGATTTATAATAGAAGACAAATCATTTTTGTAATTTAGAAAACTATGATCCTGCCAGGGTCACAAGTTTGCAATCAAGCAATCTTACCCAGCCTGAAATCGTATTTGTTCCCCTTAGCTAAATACATTAATTTGGGCTAAATAAATTAATCTGGAGCCCCAGCAAAGTTTTAAAAGACAGTACAGAAATGATAAAAAAAAAAAAAAAAAGGAGCCAACCCTATATTACTGATACTCGTGTGCTGTGTGTGCAAGTGGGCATGTGAGTGTGCGTTTGGCCTAGTAACAAGTTTTGTAACTTTGAGCTCTCTTTGCTATGTTCAGCTATTTGCCAAGATCGTTGAAATGTTTAAGAGAATCTGATAAACTAAATATTTATGTCTTATTAGTCACGAGAAATGTAAGGGCTTGGGAAAATGCTGTTAATCGATTTTATGTAAAGTTTGAGGGAGTCCTGTACATTACCTTTGTGACTATAGCTTGAAATGTCTAAGGGAATTTGCTTAATTATATAACTGGTGGTAAATATTTAAGGATTGAATCTGTTAAGCTTATGTGTTAATTAATGCAACCTCAAATGAAAACTATAATGATTTTCATCTTATAGCAAAATTACTAAATTTGGAAACAAGATTCATAAATTCAGCTTAAAGCTTAAGAAAAACAAGGATTTTAGATTTATAATGTAACAAATTAGATATTAATTAAAGCATAACTTAGAGTGCTCCCTTTGATATATACAACCCTTTTAGGACATGAAAAGCCACCACAAAGCCAAGAGTCACCTCTGAAAGATGATGATGAGAAGAATTAGAATGGGGATATTTTCTACTTCAGATCTTTTTTATATCTTTTGAAACAAAAAAGCCCAAGAAACAAATGACCAAAAACTTGCAAGTGCCTCGTAGGCCCTGACATGCACGTACTGGAGCTGCCTCCATACCAGCCCAAGCATCAAAACTAGAAATAAACCCTTTACAAATTGAAGAGTAAACATATTGGCTAATGTGGAGTCAAGATGAGCATGAAAAACAAAACAAAACAAAACAAAAAAACAACAACAAAAACTCATGTCGCTTAAAAACAAACAAAACCTCCCTCCTAGAATAACTAGGGACACTAGTGTGTGTGTGTGTGTGTGTGTGTGTGTGTGTGTCTGTGTGTCTGTTCAAGTCAACCAAATGCTATGCAAACATCTTGCCAAACCATTAAGAAAAATAGAGGAAAGCATAATGGTAAAAATTATTTTTGTGAAGTCAACCTGGTATGACAGCATCTTGGTCAGTTAAGTCTGGAATTTCTGTTTAATGCTGGCACCCTGCCCATGAGGTGTCCCAAGGCCTGTGCCACTGACTCCCTTAGGCCCAGCCCCTGAGTGAGAGAGCTGCTAGCAGCTCTCATTTCTGACACTTACTTACAGCATTCTCTTTAAAAATGCTATCAGTGAGCGTATCCTCTTTCTTCTTCTTTATGTAATTTATTTGTGTTTTTCCTTATTCTCCCTCTTGGCCTCACTTGTAGAGGTTTGTTGTCTTACAGCTTTTCTAAAGCTCTTGGCTTCATTGTTTCGATCTTTTGTGGTTATTGTTTTCTATTTTATTAATCTCTTTTTTATCCATATTGATTTCTACCTTCTACCCAGAGTGATTTAATTTGCTGTTATTTTCCTAGCTTCTTGGATTGCATGATTTATTCATTTTCTCCCAACATTTATTTTCTTTAAATACATTTACAGTTTAGCCACATATGACAGGTTTTGACATACAGAATTGTCACTCATGCCTAAATAATGTCATTTTACTTTCCATTTCCTCTTTAAACTAAGAATTATTTTTACATATTTTTAAATTTCCAAACATCCAGAATTTAGAAGCTCTAATTTCCCTTATAATTCTTATGTTCTATGGTATCACTTTGGGAAATTTATCGAATTTTTTTTTTCTATAACCTAGTACATAATTGATAACTGTATTTGTTCCAAAGGAATTTGAAAAATATGCACATTCTCCATTTGGGGAATGCAGATATCTATATTTATTTATAATCAAAGTTATTAATCATATTTTATGCAAATCCTCCATGAGCCTATTGATTATTGTCAGTTTAATCTATTATTTTATGAGAGAGGTATGTGAAGTCTACTTCTATTTTTATCAACTCTCTATGTATTTCTGACAGCTTCTACCTTACAAATTCAGATGCTATGTTATGTAGTGCAGAATGGTTCATAACTATTATAATTTCCTGATAGACTACATTGACTGTATCTTTTTATAATTAAAAAGCTTTTTTAATTTACTGCTTCTCTTGCATCAAATTTTATTTTGATTTTACTATTGTTCCTCTATTTTTATATGGTTAGCATTAATTATAGAATATTTTTTCCCATTACTTTCTCATTTCTGTATCATTTATTAGGTGGGTCTAATACCATCTAATGGATCTCTTCTGGAAAGTTTTTAAAACTTCTGGTCATATATTATATGTTTCCATGCTTTTCACTGCTGTAATAAAACAGATAATAGACTTTATATTTCTTCCGTAACTCACTGGGGTTTTTGGAGGTAAAAGGAGGTAAGCAAGTAGGATCTCAATCCATCAACCGAAACTAAAACTCTGGAAAAATGCTTTTAAATTTAACATTTCAACTGAATCATTTTGTTAGTAACAAAGCTATACATCACATATTTGTATATTGAGTTTTTTTTAAGTAATTTAAGGTATGTCAATGGTGTGAACATGTTTCCATGGTTTTAAGCTTCAGAAATTAAGTTTTTTTCAAAAGCAAAAACAAAATAAGCTTTTCTCCCTAGACACTTTCTAGACACTCAATAGTTCTCATCCAGAAAACAGAGAACTCCCTGGAAGATGAGCTGGCCAGAGCCAAGGTATCCTGAGGAGATACTCTCCCAGGCAGTGCACAGCCTGGGGCTGGACTTCCTTCCCCAGCACCTATTGACATCTCTGCTGCCTACTGTATCTGCAGCCTTGATGTTACACCTGAGGGTGGATGCCTTGCTTCATTTCCTCCCTCTCTCCTCTGTGGGGGGGAGGGGGGTCTAATTATTAAAACAAGGCTATGTTTAAAGGGCCCAGACCATGAGGAAAGAAACAGTATGTTGTTAATACTGGTGGTTCTAGTTCTGCCTCCACATGAGCAACTCCACACAGCTGACTGGGAAACATGTTAAGGGACAGAGATGATACCATTTTTCTTTGGAGCATGTTACAATCATTTCTGTCTCAAGCCCGTCATATTTTTTGTAAGTTATTTCAAATACGTTAATGTTTGCATAATTCTCACAAAATCCATGTGAGACAAGCAGGGCACACTTATCATCTCTGTATTAGTTCAAAAAGATGAATTCACTTATCCAAGTTCACACTCTGGTTCTAGTGGCAGAACCAGGATAAAAGTTATTTGCTATGCAGCTCCCGCAACACGTGGGAGCAGAGCCCAAGTGTTCCACACGGTAAATAAATCACTATGCGTTTGAAAAATCTTGTCCCAGAAATACATTTTGATTCTCCAAAATATATACTACCAATTACTTTGGCCTTGCGGTAACTGCCAAGATTGCCCATCTTTTGCACATTCTGATTTCTGGCCACTAGAGGGTGCCAGTTAGCCACATCGATCTCATTACTCGACCTGCCCAAACTGGATGTGGCTACAGGGGGAGGATCTGATTTGGGCTGGGACGTGGGAAAGTACTGCCTTGTAGATTGCATAATCCACACCTATATTTAAACATCCTAGATTTCCACTCGAATATCCTTTACAATAGCAGTATATCTCATATCACAGTGAAAGTCAGTTTCTAATCAATTTACATATTAAAATACTCTCTTACCCTTTCCATGTCAAGAAATTCGTCGTCTAGTTTAGTTCCTTCAGCACCACTTATTTTTTCACTAAATAGCTGCAGAAATAAACATAAATAATTGCATTGTACAATGATTTCTTGTCACAGTTTTTGACCTAAATTATTAAAAACAGAAACAAAAAAACTTGGATTCAACTTGTTGGATTTTTTTGAACTAACTCATTTAAGAAAATTGTTGGAAGGGGTAACCATATCTAAAGGCATAGGAAGACATACATTTCTCATGCAGTCAACAGATATTTATTATGCACCTACTATGTGTAAAACACATGGTAAGTGCTGTAGGACATAGACAAGAGAGATACTTGTCATCAAGGAACACACAGTTCACCCAAAGAGTCAACACACAACCATTCAACTAAAAAACTAGAAAAGAACAATAAGAACCATTAAAAAATAATAGTACTAGAGACAAATTACTGTAAATGCGCTAAGTGGTAGTCACTTCAGTGATGCACAGAATGGACTTTGAGAGCCGACGGCACTGGGAGTGGGTTCATGCAGGATCTGTTTCCTAGATGTGGCATTTGAGCTGGCATTTTAAGGATGGAGAACATTTCATCGGGCAGCATTGAAGGAAAGGCCTTCTGGGATGAGGCATGGAAAAAAGAGCCGGGGCAGGAATGGATAGGGCAGGTTTTCTCAGCCTCGGCTCTACTGATATTTGTAGCAGATAATTATCTGTTGTGGGGGCTGTCCTGTGCACTGCAAGATGTTTAGCAGCAACCCCGGTCTCTACTTGCTAAAGGCCAGTACTGCAAGCACGGACACACACACACACACAGAGTTGTAACAACCAAAAATGTTGCCCAAGAGCTGAGGACAATTTGTGTATGGCCAATGTGCTCAAAAAACAGCAATAAATTGTGTTTAACTGTGAAAACTAGTGCACAAGGAAGAATGGAGGAAAATAAAATCTGAAAGTTACGCAATGCCCAGAGCACACAGATTCTCAAATGCCAAGCTAAAGGGTACGAGTGAGATCCCTAAAGAGTCTTCATCAAACACAGAGAAACCCTTTAGAAAAGCAAGTCTGGCACCAGTAGGGTTTGATTAAAGAACGAGGAAGACAAATTGGAAGAAGAAAATATGTTCAATCATTTTCTTTAGCAAAATATATTAACATAATCTATGCCCTTAAAATAGTAACATGAATATGCAAATCCATAGTAAGGGAGGTGCCATCAATTAAAGGTGAAAAGATTGTAGATTGTTTTAAATACAAGTGTAGTTACCACTACTATTACACATGCGGTATTACTATTTAATAGGAATAATATAAGTGGAGATAGTATTTTACTTAAATTCTAAGTGTGAGAAGGAATTTCTTGAAGGCAACAGATACAGAAGACTACAAAATGACCAGGGTTCTCCATCCTCCCTGTCCCGCGTCTTTACAGTTCCTCCCAGCTAGAGTTGGAGTCTATCTTCCCACCTAGTGAATGTGGGCTGGGCTTGTGACTTGTTTTGACCCCATAGAAACAAGCCTAGCTAGGCAGGAAGCGATCTAGTGTGCTTCCGCACTCACTCTCTGGAAACAGTTGCTACCCTGTGAACAAGCCCAGGGCAAACTAACTGAATGGAGAGAAACAAGTGGCCCAGACACCCCCCAAGGTACAACCAGTCCATCCCCAGAGTCAGAGCCACCCAGCTGACCTGCAGGTGACTGCAGTAACGTGAGAGACCCCAGCCGAGATCAGCCCCATCTGCTGAGGCATGGGAACAGGAGTCCAATAAACGGTATTGCTTTAAACCACTGAAGTTTGAAATGGTTTGCCGCATAATAGAAGTTACCTGGTACACTGAACAAGAATCCTTACTATTCAGGCTGAGTACAGAAGTCAGAGAGAATTAACCTAATGCCTTGATACAAGGCATAACTTCCAACAGAAAAAATCAAAAATTTCATTTCCACACACCAAGCAGCGTTTTAACAGATGTATCCATCAGTTAACTCTCCTAAACATTTTCTTGTTGTTGTTCAGTAGTGAAATCATCCAACATATTGGTTCTCAACTTTGGAGGTAAAGCCTGAGGATCTAAGGAAAGTTACACAATCTCTCCTGGGGTGGGGAGTGGCACCTCCACGTTTTGTTGCCATGGTAGATTGCAAAAGTGGCCACAGGCTTTGCAGCTCCTCCCATTAAGAAGTCTATTTTTCCAGGCTTTGACTTGCTTTGGCCAATAGAAGAGTTTAAACCACACTATACAGCTATAAATTCCAAATCAGTACTCACAAAGAGGCTCTACAGATACTTCTGCTCACTCTGTGAGGTCCACTGTAACCGCTTCCACCTGACTAAGTCTGGGCTGCCTTGTTGGAGAATGAAAGACCACGTGGATCAGAGCTCAGCCATCCCACCTGAGCAACCTCGGGCCATCAAGCCCTCAGCTCACCTGGCAGCTGACGGGCAACAGGTGAGTGGGCCCAGCAGCGATCAACCACACCAGCACATCCACCCACCCAGTGCTCCCAGCCCAAATTGCTGACCCACAGAATCATAAACTAAATGAACTTTTTTTGTGTGTTAAGTGGCTGTGTTTTGGGATGGTGTGTTATATAGCAAAAGCTGACTGATACAGTGGCCTGCCATTTCCTGTGACTATTGAAACCACAGAAGCCCACATGTAGAGCCACGTTTTAAAATAACCATTTGAAAATCCCTTTGGCTTGGAGAGTTGGACCCGAAATCTCTTTAATCCAAACCAGTTCCCACTTGTTCAGGTTTTACTTGTTCTATTTTCAGAAACCAAAATGTCTAATAGAAGGAGTAGTGTTTGTACTTTCAAGAACAGAAACTAGTGACATGAATATATCTTGTTTGAAAAGACAACATATGAGATCATTTTCAACAGGAGTCACAGGTAAGAGTCATGACCATTCGTTTCTGCTTTTCCTGAATTTCCCAGTGATGTTTAGCTGTTTTGATACATTAAGTATAAATACACATATAGCATTAGCTGTTTAGGCCACTCAATTATATTTCAGAGGTCAGTCAATGAATAAATATTGTTTGTTGAGCATCTACTATGTGCAGGGACACGACTGGCACTTGGGATAGAAAGATAAAAAAGATAGACGTGATTCCTACAGGGCACCTGGCCTCCTTCCAGGGTTACAGGGTTATTTCCTCTAGGTGCTGCAAGCTAAATATAAATACTCAAGCTTCTATTTCTGGTGAAGATGACTATTCAAATTCAACTCTGATGCACTCCCTATGCTCTGAATACAAATCAAGGATAGATTAAATATCAAAATATGCACTCCTTATGCCTTGAATACATAGCAAGGATAAATTAAATATCAAAAAAAGAAAACCAGAAAGATAAGCAATGCTCAAAAACAGAATAAACGTTTTTGTGAACCCGAAAATGAACAGAAACACAACATGATGAACAAGGTTGAGGCCTCAGGCCTGCTGGGCTTCTTGCCTGCATACAGGCTATGACAGCCAGCAGTCTGGTTCCTGCTGAGTACGAAAGGATCTAAAAGTGCTCCATGAGACCAGAGTTTGGGTTCAAGTTCTGCTTACAGCTGGGGATGGAAAAGCAAATGAGACTGGAAAAAAAAATTCAGATGTAAACCCCTGTCTGATGCTACCACATGTGGCAATCTGCAGGCCCAAGGAGACTGAAGAACAAAGAATCAGTCAAGTCACATCCCCACCCCCTCCAGCTCTGTGACTGGATCCAGATAGCCCCAATATCACCACAGAACAGAAACCACGGTTTTGTACGGGGGCCTTGGGAAGCTGGGTGGAAGACGCCCCAATCACTAGAAAGAAATGAGCACAAGAGGTTGAAATTAAAATTCATCCTAGATCTAAATTCCAAGGCACATGAATAAAATATAACACCAAGAAAGAGAGCCGACAAAATCACATAACATAACATGAATTCACTTCTAGAGAAAACGATTTTATGAAACAACACAAGATAGACTTTTTAATGTGTGTTTAGGATATTATTAAAATGATAAAGGAATAACTTCTATTAATGAAGAGCAAGCAATTATACAAAAGGACAGAAATTTTCAAGAGAGACATAAAACATTAGAAACAAAAAGTATTATATAGTCATAAAAATGAAAAACCCATTAGATGGGACAAACTCCAGCCTGGGCACAATCAGGAAAGAACTGGTAAGCTGGAAAATATTAAGGAACTTACTCAAAGAACATAAAATAAACAGAGATGAAGAGTTTTTTTTAATGAAATATCAGTTAATTGATATGAAGGATAAGTGAGAGACTCCAAGATATATCCAACAGGCACTCCAGAAAAAAACAACAGAATACAGGAGAATCAATATTTACGAGTAAAATGGCTCTTTTATCTTCAGTAATTGAAGGAAGATAGGAGTCTACAGTTTGGAAGTACACTCAAGTACCATGCAAGATGAATATTAATTCACACCCAGACACAGCAAAATCTCAAGAATAAACAATCCTAAAACTATCACAGGGGAAAAAACATCCAAAGCAACAATAAGATTGACAGCAGATTTCTCTTCTGCAATAGCAGATGCCAGGGACAATGAAGGAATGGTGTCAAAGTGCTAAGAAGAAATCGACTAGGCGCGGGATTACAAATCATGCCTGTAATCCCAGCACTTTGGGAGGCTGAGGCAGGTGGATCACCTGAGGTCAGGTGTTTGAGCCCAGCCTGGCCAATGTGGCAAAACCCTGTCTCTACTAAAAATACAAAAATTAGCCGGGTGTGGTGGCGCAATAAAAATTTAGAATTTTCTGTCTCCCTAAACTGTTGTTTAAGAGCAAGGCTGGGTGTGGTGGCTCACACCCGTAATCCCAACAGTTTGGGAGGCCAAAGTGGTGGATCACATGAGGTCAGGAGTTTGAGACCAGCCTGGCCAACATGGAGAAACCCCATCTCTACTAAAAACACAAAATTAGCTGGGCGTGGTGGCGCACGCCTGTAATTCCAGCTACTCAGGAGGCTGAGGCAGGAGAATCACTTGAACCTGAGAGGTGGACGTTGCAGTGAGCCGGGATCGCGCCATTGCACTCCAGTCTGGGCAACAAGAGTGAAATTCCATCTCAAAAAAAAAAAAAAAAAATCAGCTGGATGTGGTGGCATGTGCCTGTAATCTCAGCCACTCAGAAGGCTGAGGTGGGAGAATGGGAGAATCACTTGAACTTGGGAGGCAGAGGTTGCAATGGGCTGAGATCACGCCACTGCACTCCAGCCTGAGTGACAAAGTGAGACTCTGTCTCAAAAAAAAAAAAAAGAGAGAGAGAGAAGAACAAAATAAAGACATATTCAGACTTCACAGACTCAAATAACAGTGATGCTAAAGTATTACATCAAGGAAATAAAAACCGAACCAAGAGGGAAAGTATGGATCATATGAAACAATGGTGAGAGTAGAAATTGAGAAACTATGGTGGTAAATTGACCATTGAGTAAAGGCAAACAAACAAGCAAAAACAAATGTGTCTGAGTTTACGCAAGGGCAAAATTAAAATCTTAAGCAATAATAACACAGAAATGGGGAAGGGTGTTGTGTGGACATTTCAAGCACACTAAGATTAATGTGTGTTCAGGAGGAGGTGAGAAATGGGTATAACTTTAGACATCATTAAAATAATGCACAGCAGGTATCTGTGTTATATAACTAATGGTAACTCCTAAAAACACAAAACTATGATACGCATATAGAACTTGCCTGTTATAGTATCCATACCAGCACACTGTTAGAAAACCAGTATTTTTCAATCCAAAAGAAAACAAGAGAGAATAAAGGGAGAGGGAGGACAAAGGAATGGCAAATAGAAACCACAAAATCAGATAGTAATAAGTCTAAATAGATCAGTAATGATTATCTATATAATTGGATTACATTCAACATACTAAATAATAATAGAGTGAATTTTAACAATCTAGCTATGTACATCTTCTAAGAGTCACAACTAAAACACAACACATAGAAAGACTGAAAAGACAAAATGTACATACTAGGAAAATGCTAATCAAAATAAAGCCTGTAACAGTAATATCAGGCAAGAGCTACCTGTCTTTTTGTTTTTTTGTTTTTTTGAGACAGGGTCTCGCTTTGTTGCCCAGGCTGGAGTACAGTGGTGTGATCTCAGGAGTAGCTGAGACCACAGGTGCACAGCAGCATGCCTGGCTAATTTTTGTACTTTTGTAGAGATGGGGTTTCTCTATGTTGCCCAGGCTGGTCTTGAGCTCCAAGGTTCAAGCAATCCTCCTGCTTCCACCTCCCAAAGTGCTGGGATTTCAGATGTGAGCCACTGTGCCCGACCTAAGAAATACCTTCCTAAGGCAAAGCATTAATAGGAATAGAGACTCAAGGTAATAATAAAAGGAGCAATCCACCAAAATTTTTATAATAATGATATTTTTCCCCTAATAGTATAACCTCCAAAAAATATAAAGCAAAACTGAAATAGTGAAACTGATAAACCCACAATAATAGCAGGAGATTTAATATAACTCCATCAGAAAACTGACATATCAAACATGATAAAAAATTGAAAAAGATATTGATTATCTGAATGATCAAAATAATAACCTTGGTCAAATATTATGCACATATACATATATCCCCCCAGCCAATAAATTTAAAAAATGTATATTCCTTGCAAGTACAGATAGAACATTACAAAAACTGACCATATATTATGTTGCTGCAAAATATTATAAGTAGTGGCAAAAACCACAATTACTTTTGCACCAACCTAATACTAGGTAACAAAGTCAATCAATACCATATAGAGCATGTTTATTAGGTTTTGGGATTTTTTAACCATAATGCAATTAAGTTAGGAACCAACAATAAAAATAAGTATATCAGCACAAAATTTTAAAATTCTGTCCTAAATAACAGATTAAAATGAAAACCCCAATAGAAATTACCAAAAAATTTAACAACAATAAAAATATTATACATCAAAATCTGTGGTATGCAGCTAAAGCTGTATTCAAAAATCAATGTATAACCTTAAATACATTTCAAAGAACACCTCAATTTAATGTTTCAAACTGACACCACGTCATTCAATCTAATTTCTAAAACATCTAATATCTCAAGTTGGAAAGTCTACCAACTGTGCCGATTTGCTAGAGATGCAAAGATCAGTCACTCTCACAGACCCACTGGAAAGCAGAAACACAAACAGCAATCCACAATGAAATCAATACTATTCTGTAATACAGATGCAGAACTTGCCATTAAAACCCAGATGGAAGGAAGCAATTATATAAATGAGAAGGTGCCAAGAAAGTTCCAGAACAAAGCCTAGTAGGATATATGGAGTTCACCAGGGAGATAAGAAGAAAAGTGGCATTTCTGTCAGAAAGAATAGTATAAGCAAAGAAATGGCTGATTAGAAAATAAAGAGTCCAAATAGATCAGTAATGATTATCTACATAATTGGATTACATTCAACATATTAAATAATACTAGAGTGGATTTTAAAAATCCAGCTATATGCAGCTTCTAAGAGATGCATACAACATAACAGGAAACAGCATAATAATTCAGCAAGGGAAACGGATATGAAAGACTCAGCTTAAATGAAAAGGAGCAGACAGGCATACACGCAGGGGCCAGACCATGGGGCTAAACTAATTCAGGGGACGATGGAGACTTTTAGAAAAGTGAGTAATAAGAACAGATCTGAGTTTCAGAAAGATTAGTCAAGTAGGCCATGAGATAATGGACTGGAGAGGAACCAGAAGGTAGACAGGCAGATCGGTTAGGCGATGACAGGGGACACATAGTTTGAAGAGGTGGAGTGGGGAAAAATGCCAAAATTACATTCTAAAACCCTCCTAATTACCTTCTTCAGCTTCAAACACAAGCTACCCTCACTCACCTATTCAGCTTCCCCATCACAAATATCGCACCTAACCTTGGCTCACTAGACAGAAGTTGCAAATCAAAAATACAAATGGGTGGCTACTCAACGTGGCTCATGTGTTCTTCCCCCAGTGGAAAAGAAGATTCATGCTGCAAATTACACCTATCTCAGGTTGCCTTGGTGCTACAGTCAGAGATAAAATCCTTGTTCACCATCTACTTCTTGGCAGCTTTAATTTTGTCAATAACAGGAAAATGAAAACTATTTTCAAAGACTACAACCGAGCAGTGACAAATTATAAAAGAAATGTCTTTGGGAAACGTGAAGCTTTTGCATTTGGTGTTTTGTCTAGATGTGTTGGGTTTTTAATGGTAAATGTTAACACAGCCTTGGCTGCCTTCTTGTGCAAATATCTGTTTTCAAAGAAACCTTGGCGTCTCCATCTTCTTCCCTTTCATGAAGCAAGAAATTAAACAGCAAGAAAGCCGGAACCTAGGAGAAAATGTAAAAAAGGAAACTTTGTAACTTAGGATTTTAGAGAGTGCTCCGGAATCGTATTTTCCAGTATGTGTGCCACAAACACTAGCTCCATGGGATGTACCTAAGGGCCAGGCAAAGCAAAACAAACAAACAAACAAAAACAAAAACAGCTCTTGACTATATATATTTGGAAACACAGGGAAAACAAAATCAAGCAGATTTCTTTACTAAAACATTTTCAGAGGCTTTAAAACGGTAATGGAGGGCCGGTCACAGTGGCTCATGTCTATAATCTCAGCACTTTGGAAGGCCACAGTGGGCAGATCACTTGAGGTCAGGAGTTTGAGACCAGCCTGGCCAACATGGTGAAACTCCATCTCTAGTAAAAATACAAAAAGTAGCCAGGCATGGTGGTGTGCACCTGTAATCCCAGCTACTCGGGAGGCTGAGGCACGAGAATCACTTGAACCCAGGAGGCGGAGGTTGCAGTGAGTTGAAATCACGCCACTGCACTCCAGCCTGGGTGACAGAGCAAGACTCCATCTCAAAAAAAATAAATAAAATAAAACGGTAATTGGCACTATGGATTTCCAAAGGGGCACATATATGTAAGATGTGGCATTTCCCACAATTATTGGGCTGTGGAAGTTGTCTAATAGGAAAATCTCCAAGGACTGGTGTTCTAAGGAAGACACTTTGAGAAGCCCTATGCCAAAAATGTCACCCTTTTGAAAGGTTCCTTTTTCTCCTTTCAACCAGTTGGCAGTCATGCTCTGATGTTATCAGCTTGGAGAATACGGCAACACAATTTTAAGTATCAATAGTAAAGGTAATATGTAAGTTGTTAACATTAGGGAAAGATGAGTGAAGGGTATATGTGAACTCTCTGTACTAGTTTTGCAACTTCCCTTTCTGTAAGTCTAAAATTTTTTCAAATTTCCAAGTTTAAAGAGATCTCTGAGGTCATCAGAGCAACCAAGACAGCCAGGATCTGAGGGGCCAAAATCGGGAGGAAGGGAAATGCATTGAGGGGAGTGATACATCTACAGCTGACTGTTCTCTTTGGGAAATGTTCTGTCTTGCAACATAGGACATAAAGTCTGAGCAGAAAACACCAGCCTGGAACTTGCAGCAGTCTCACTAGGTTGTGTAAGAGAAAAATTGGAATACACTGTAACCAAGGAAACCAGGATATAAGAGGCCAAATTTCTGGGAAAAAGGGAAACATAAAGAAGCAAACCTGACAAGCTATGTTCAATTTCCTCTTGAGGCTTTTGACAATTCCTAAGCTGAATACACAAGGCAGATGATAAGAAACCAGCACAAAGAGGCTGCTAGAAGGCTAAATATCTAAGCAGATATTTCTGCAGTATCACAGTGATCAAGAGACAGAAATTGGAGTTCAGGACTGCCCGATAAGGAAAAACATCCTGGGATTTTAATTCATCCCTGAATGCCTAAACCCTAGGAGTAAAAGCAAGCAAGGGGACATGCCCTCACAAAGCCTGGAATGCAAACTTGAATCATTTCAATCCACCTGTAGCAAGGGTACAAGCCTTTACCCTCATTATCTGCCAGAATAAAATTAGATAATCTCTGGAGGAAGATACATTACTCAGACCTGCTACAATTCTTCATACACAATATGTGCCATTCAAATAAAAATAATGTGGCATACCAGGTTACTGAACCAACAATGGAAAACTAAGAAAAGAATAGATGATCCAACAGGTAATCCCAATATTAACATCAGAAATGATTTTTAATGTAACTGTGATAAATATGTTGAATAAAATAAATGACAATGTAAAATTTTTATCAAAAATTTGAATACATAAAAAGAAAGCAAATGAAAATTACAGATGAAAATTCAATAACTAAAATTAAGAACCCAACAGAAGTGTTTAATAACAGTTAGACAACAACTGAGAGAATATGTGAACTGGAAGTTCAGTCAGTAGAAAGTATCTAAATTGAAACATAAAGGGAAAGAAGATGAAAAACACAAAAAAGAGCACTATAAGCACATCAGACATGGTGAAAATACCTAACACAAGTGTATTTTAGGGTTCAAAGAAATGAGAAGAAATAATATTTGAAGAGGAGATGGACAATAATTATTCAAAATAGAAAAAAGACACCAAGCTGCAGATTGAAACTTCTCTATGAATACCAAGCAGGATAAATATGAAGATAAACCTACCTAGGCACATTATAGTCAAACTGCTGAAGACCAAAGACAGAGAAATTTTAAAGCAATCAAAGAGAAAGATACACATTGCATTCAAAGAAGCAACAAAAGATTCTTAGCTGATGTTACAAGAGAAATCAAGGAGCTACAAAACAATGAAATCACATCTTTAAAATGCTGGCAGAAAATATCTGCCAATCTAAGATTCTATTCCCTGTCAATGAACGTATCCCTCATAAACAGGCAAAATCAAAGAAATCTTCAGACAGAAGCATTGAGAGAATTCCTCACAACAGACAAACACCGAAAGAAACACTAAAGGGAGTTCTTTAAAAAATTATATATGTAGTGTGTGTGTGTATGTATTATATATATACACATTTATGTAATATATGTGAATGTATATATATAAATATATATAAATGGAAACACACATGCATATAATTTTTTATTATATATATACACACATATATAAATGGAAACAGATGGAAATAAGAAAATAGGGAAAGAAATGAAGAGCTCCAGAAAGATAAATCTAAATGAATATTCACAGCTTAAAATAAAAGTAATGTCTTGTGAGGTTTTAAATGTATGTAGAATTTCAAAAACATAAAAATGATAGCACAAAAGCCACCACTAAGGGAGTTAAGTGAGACTCTTGTTGTGTGGTCTCTTCTATTGCTTGGAAGTGATACAGTACTAATTTAATGAAGACACCACCACATTAAAAAAAATGTGTTATAATTTCTAGTATTGCTTTTTAAATAATTATAAAATAATATATAACTAGCAAGCTATTATAGTAATAAAATAGAATAATTCTTTAAAGTGATTAATCCAAAGGAAGGCGAGAAAGGAGAAAGAAGCAAAGAATGAATGAGATAAATAGAAAACAAATAATAACATAGCAGATTTAAATGTAAAAATATCAATAATTACATTAAATGAAAATGGACTAAATATTCCAATTAAAAGAAAAGAAGCATCAGCCAGGATTCAAAACAAAAAAAAAGCTACACTATATCCTGCCAATAAGAGATGCACACTAAAGGTAATAACATGAAAGAAAAATAAACAAGTGCAAAAAGATACATCAGAAAAACACTAACATTGATTTCTGGAGGAGGAGGCAGAGCAAGATGGCTCAACAGAACCCTCCAGCAATCATCCCCCCTGCAGGAACATCAAATAGAACAACTATCCACACAAGAAAGCACCTTCATAAGAACCAAAAATCAGGTGAGCAATCACAGCACCTGATTTTAACTTTGTATCCAAGAAAGCGGCACTGAAGAGGATAGGAAAGATAGTTTTGAATTGCTGACATTACTCCTCCTCCATCCCCCAGCAGTGCAGTATGACACGGAGAGAGAATCTGTGCACTTGGGGGAGGAAGGGCAAAGTAATTTGGGGAATTTGCATTGGAACTCAGTGCTGCCCTGTCACAGTGGAAAGCAACACAGGCCTTTCCCGGTGTTTCCCACTGGCTTTGCCCAGTGCCCATGGAGGGAGCACTTAGACTAGCCCTAGCCAAAGGCCAATCGTCCATCCCAGCAGTCAGAAACTGAGTTCTGGCTAGCCCCACCACTGTGGGATAAAGTGTTCTGGGGTCCTAAATAAACTTGAAAGGCAGTCTAGGCCACAAGGACTGCAATTTCTGGACAAATACTGGTGCTATGCTAGGCCTACAGCCAGTGGAACTGGGGTGCATGTAACCCAGGAAACTTTATTAATAGAGAACTTTCCAGGGAGACACCAGCTTGGAGTGGCCAAGGGAGTGCTTGCATCACCCCTTCCCCAACTCCAGGCAATGCGGCTCACAGTTCTGTGAGAAGAGGGAAGTGTAAAGAGGACTTTGTCTTGCAATTTGGATACCAGCTCCGTCACAGTAAAATAAAGCACCAAGCAAAGTCCTAAAGCCATAGCTTCCAGACAACATTTCTAGATCCATCCTAGTCCAGAAAAGAACGCACTACCCTGAAGGAAAGGACCCAGTGTCACAGAATTCACTACCTGCTGACTAACGAGCCCTTGGGCCTTGAATAAACACTCTTGGGCCTTGAATAAACACCATCTGTAGCCAGGCAGCAGTCATCACAGGCCTTGGCAAGACCCAGTACTGTGCTGGTTTCATGTGTGACCCAGCACATTCTCAGCTATAGTAGCCACAGGGAAAGGCTCCTTTCTGCTTGAAGAAAGGAAAGGGAAGTGTAAAAAGGATTTCATCTTGTGACTTGGGTACCAGCAGAGCCACAGTAAACTAAAGCACCAAGAGGACTTCTCATTTCCTCAATTCCAGGCCTTAGCTCCTGGAGGGCATTCCTTAACCCACCCTGGGCCAGAAGGGAACCCACTGCATTGAAAGGAGAGACCCAGACCTGGCAGAACTCACCAACTGCTGAATAAAGACCCCTTGGGCCTTGAATAAACATCAGCAGTAGCCAAGCTATAGTTGCCATGGGCCTGGGGCAGTGATTGTCTGGGCAGAGACTCCTGCTTGAGGAAAGGAGAGCAAAAAAGAGGTCTTTGTGTTGTAACTTGGGTAGCAGCTCAGCCACAGTAAAGTAAAGCACCAAGCAGACTCCTACAGCCCCGGATTCCAGGCCACAGCTCCTGAACTGCATTTCTAGATCCACCCTGGGCCAGAAGGAAATCCATTGCCCTGAAGGGAAAGATCCAGTTCTGGCAGGAATCAACTTCTGCTGACTAAAGAGTCCTTGGCCCTTGAATAAACATCAGCAGAATTCAGGAAATAGTTGTAACACATCTTGGGCAAGACCCAGTACTGTTCTGGCTTCAAGTGTGACACAGCACAATCTCAGCAGTGATGGTCACAGAAGTGCTTGTATCACCCCTCCACTAACTCCAAGAAGCTCAGCATGGAGAGAGAAATTGCATTTGTTTGGAAGAAAGTAAGGGAAGAGAACAAGAGACACTGCCTGGTAATCCAAGGAATTCTCCCAGATCTTACCCAAGACCACTGAGGCAGTACCTGTACAAGACTGCAAGACTCACAGAGTTACTGGGCTTAGGGCACTCCTTAATGCACATATAGCTGCAGTGACCAAAGACTTAGATCAAATGCTCAATTCCCTTTGAATACTCGGAAAGCCTTCTGAAGAAGGATAGGTATAAACAAGCCCAGATTGTGAAGATTAGAATAAATACCTAACTCTTCAATGCCCAGACATGAATGAACATCCACAAGTATCAAGACCGTCCAGAAAAAACAAGACCTCACCAAATGAACTAAATAAGGTACCAGTGACCAATTCTAGAGTGATGGAGATACGTGACCTTTCAGACAAAGAATTCAAAAGAGCTGTTTTGAAGAAGTTCAATGAAATCCAAGATAACACAGTGAAGAAATTCAGAATCCTATCAGATAAATTTAACAAAGAGATTAAAATCATTAAAAAGAACTAAGCATAAATTCTGGAGCTGAAAAATTCAACTGACAAACTGAAGAATGCATCAGTCTCTAAACAGAAGAACTGATCAAGCAGAGGAATGAATTAGCAAGCCTATTTGAAAATACAACAGAGGAGACAAAAGGAAAAAGAATAATAAAGAATAAAGCAAACCTAACAAGATCTAGAAAATAGCTTCAAAAGGGCAAATCTAAGTTACTGACCTTAAAGAGGAGGTAGAGAATGAGATCAGGATAGAAAGGTTATTCACAGAGATAATAATAGAAAACTTTCCAAACCTGGAGAAAGATGTCAATATTCAAGTACAAAAAGGGTATAGAACACCAAGCAGATTTAACTCAAATAAGACTGCTTCAAGACATTTAATAATCAAACTCCCAAAGGTAAAGAATACAGAAAGGATCCTAAAAGCAGCAAGATAAAAGAAAAAAAATAGCATATAAAAAATCTCCATTATGTCTGACAGCAGCTGGAAGAAAGTGGCATGATACATTTAAAGAGCTGAAGGAAAAAGATTTTACCCTGGAATATTATATCCTGCAAAAATATCCTTCAAACATGAAGGAGAAATAAAGACTTTCCCAGACAAACAAAAGCTGAAGTATTTCATCAACATCGGACCTATGCTAACGGGAGCTTTTCACTCGCTAATACTCACCATGCTAATGGGAGTTTTTCAATCTGAAAGAAAAGAACATTAATGAGCAATAAGAAATTATCTGAAGGAACAAAATTCACTGGTAACAGTAAGTACATAGACAAATACAAACTATAATAACACTGTAATTGTGGTGTGTAAACTACTCATTAGCATTTTAATAAAGAAACATCAGACCTAATAATCTGCACTATAGACCAAATGGACCTCATAGATACTTGCAGAACATTTCATCCAACAGCTGCAGAATACACATTCTTCTCCTCAGCAATCATTCTCAAAGATAAACCGTATCAAGTATCTTCTCTGACCACAATGGAATAAAACTAGAAATCAATAATAGAAACTCTAAAAACTATACAAACACATGAAAATTAAACAATATGCTACTGAAGGACCAGTGGGTCAATGAAGAAATGAAGAAGCAAATTTTAAAATTACTTGAAACAAATGAAAGTGGAAATACAACATATGAAAACCTATGGGATACAGCAAAAGCAGTACTAACAGGAAAATTTGTAGCAATAAGCTCCTACATCAAAAAAGTAGAAAAACTTCAAATAAATAACCTAATGATGCATCTAAAGAACTAGAAAAGCAAGAGCAAACCAAACCCAAAATTAGTAAAGAAAAAAATAAAAATCAAGCAGAAATAAAATTGAAAAAGAAAAGACAATATAAAAGGTCAACAAAACAAAAAGTTGGTTTTTTTGAAAAGATGAACAAAATTGACAAACCTTTAGCCAGACTAAGAAAAAGAGAGAAGACCCAAATAAATAAAATTGGGGATGAAAAAGGAGACAGTAAAACCAATACCACAGAAATTCAAAGGATCATTAGAGACTACTATGAGCAACAATATGTCAATAAATTGGAAAACCTAGAAGAAATAGATAAATTCCTAGACACATACAACCTACCAATATTAAACCATGAAGAAATCCAAAGTCTGAATAGACTAATGACAAGTAATGAGATCAAACCTCTCATTTGATCTCGTTTGAAATATAAAGTCTTCTGGCAAGACAAGCCTGGGACATGATGGCTTCACTGCTGAATTCTACCAAACATTTAAAGAGGAACTAATACCAATCCTACTCAAATTATACTAAAAAATAGAGGAGGAGGGAAGACTTCCAAACTCATTCTATGAGGCCAGTATTACCCTGATACCTAAACCAGTCAAAGATACATCAAAAAACAAACAAACAAACAAAACAACAACAACAAAACTACAGGCCAATATCTCTCATGAACATCAATGCAAAAATCCCCAAGAAACTACTACCAAACTGAATTTGACAACACAAGAAAAAGATTATTCATCATAACCAAGTAGGATTCACCCCAGGAATGCAAGAATGGTTCAATATATGCAAATCAATTAGTGTGATACATCATATCAACAGAATGAAGGACAAAAACCATATGATCATTTCAATTGATGCTGAAAAATCATTTGATAAAACTCAATGTCCCTTCATTATAAAAACCCTAAAAAAACTGGATATCAAGGGAACATACCTCCATATAAGAAAAGCCATATACAACAGACCCATAGCTGGTATCATACTGAATGAGGAAAAAATGCAAGCCTGTCCTGTAAGATAAAGGACAAGACAAGGATGCCCACTTTCACCACTGTTATTCAACATAGTACTGGAGTAATCAGATGATAAAGAAAAAAAGTAGCTAATCAGATGATAAAGAAAAAAAGACATCTAAATTGGAAAGGAAATAGTCAAATTATCCTTGTTTGCAAATAACTTGATCTTATATTTGGAAAAATCTAAATACTCCACCAAAAAGGTATTAGAACCAATAAACAAATTCAATAAAGTTGTAGGATACAAAATCACCATACAAAAATCAGTAGAATTTCTATATGTCCACAGAAAACAATCTGAAAAAGAAATCAACAAACACATTTACAATTGCTACAAATTAAATAAAATACCTAAGAATTAACCCAAGAAGTTAAATAGCTCTACAACGAAAACAATAAAGCATTGATGCAAAAAATTGAAGAGGACACCAGAAATAGAAAGATAGTTCATGTTCATGGATTGGAAGAATCACTATTGTTAAAATTTCATACCTACCAAAGCAACCTACAAACTCAATGCAACTTTTATCAAACTACCAATGACATTCTTCACAGTAGAGAAAATAATCCTAAAACTTATATGGAATCACAAAAGACCCAGAATAGCCAAAGCCATCCTGAGCAAAACGAATAAAACTAGAGTAATCACATTAAATGACTTCAAATTATACTACAGAGCTGTAGTAACCAAACAGCATGGTACTGACATAAAAAACAGACACACAGACCAATGGAACAAAACAGAGAAGCCAGGGATAAATCCACACATCTACAGTGAACTCCTTTTCAACAAAGGTGCCAAGAACATATATTGGGGAAAGGACAGTCTTTTCAATAAATGATGCTGGGAAAACTGGGTATCCATATGCAGAAGAGTGAAACTAGATCCCTATCTCTCACCATATACAAAAATCAAATAAAAATGGATTAAAGACTTAAATCTAAGACCTCAAACTGTGAAACTACTATAAGAAAACATTGGGGGAACTCTCCAGGACACTGATTTTGGCAAAGATTTCTTCAGTAATACCCTAAAAGCACAGGCAACCAAAACAAAAATGGACAGATGGGATCACATCAAGTTAAAAAGCTTCTGCACAGCAAAGAATTTTCAACATCAACAAAGTCAAAAGACAACCCACAGAATGGGAGAAAATATTTACAAACTATCCATCTGACAAGGGATTAATAACCAGAATAAAAGGAGGTCAAACAACTCTATAGGAAAAAGAATCTAATAATAAAATTTTAAAATGAGCAAAAGATCTGAATAGACATTTCTCAAAAGAAGGCATACAAATGACTAGCAGGTGTATGAAAAGATGCTCAACATCACTGATGACCAGAGAACTGCAAATCAAAACTACAATGACATATCATCTTACCCCAGTTAAAATGGCTTTTATCCAAAAGACAGGCAATAACGAATGCTGGCAAGGAGAAAGGGGAACCCTCATACACACTTGGTAAGGATGTACAACCACGATGGAGAACAGTTTGGAATTTCCTCAAAAAATAGAATTACCATATGATCCAGCAATCCCACTGCTAGGAAAGAAGACAGGAAATCAGTGTATCAAAGAGATATCTGCTGCCCATATTTACTGCAGCATTATTCACAATAGCCAAGATTTGGAATCAATCTAAGTGTCCGTCAACAGATGAATGGATGGAGAAAATGTGGTACATATTCAGCCATAAAAAAGAATGAGATCCTGTCATTTGCAACAACACAGATGGAAGTGGAGGACATTATGTTAAGTGAAATAAGCCAGGCACAGAAAGACAAACATCAGATGTTCTCATTTGTGGGAACTAAAAATTTAAACAATTGAACTCATGGAGACAGAGTAGAAGGATGGTCACCAGAGGCTGGGAAGGGTAGTAGGGGAGTAGAGGGAATCGGGATGGTTAATGGGCACAAAAATATAGTCAAATATAATGAATGATATAATATTTGATATCACAACAGAGTGGCTACAGTCAGCAATAATTTGTTGTACATTTTAAAGTAACTGAGGAAGTACAATTAGAATGTTCATAACACAAAGAAATAAGTGCTTGAGGTGATGAATACCCCATTTACCCTGACAATCATTACACATTGTAATAATCCTTACTTATTGTATGCCTGTATCAAAATATCTGATATATGCCATAAATACTTACACCTCTATGTACCCATAAAAATTTTAAATCTAAAAAAAGAAAGCACTAACATCAACAATAAAAAACTTTAGAATCTATACTAATATCCTACAAAATAGACTTTTATACAGTAAACATTATTACTAGAATAAAGAACATTTAAACAATTGTAAAAAGTCAATTTAAAAGAGACATAACAATCCTAAATTTTTAAGCACCTAGTAACATAGCCTCACAATGTATAAAGCATAATCTTATAAAACTAAAACTAGAAACAATTCCAAATATTTTTAAATTTTTTAATACACCTCTTTCAGCAACTTATAAAACAAGCAGATGAAAACAATCAGTAGATTAACATGACTTGAACCATCATATGTAGAACACTACAGCAAATAACTACAAAATAAAGATTATTTTCAAGTAGACATGGAACAGTTACCAAAACAGACCATATGCTGAATCAGAAGGCACATTTCTAACAATTTCAAAGACCCAAATCATGCAGAGTAGGTTCTCTGACCACAAAAATTAATATTCACAAATTTTAAAATTTTATGAATTTATGAATTTTTATGAATTTTGATATATTATACCTCCTATTAGGAGGTAGAGTCTTTGTAAGATGATAGGCCATGAAGGTATTATAGATCCCTCTGGAATGGAATTAATGACCATATAAAAGAGACTTCAGAGAAAGCTCTCCCACTCTTCCACCATACAGGGACACAGCAAGAAGATTGCCATCTGTGAACCAGGAAGGCCCTTATCAGACACCAAATCTGCTAGTGCAGTGATCATGGACTTACCAGCCTCCAGAAGCATGAGAAATATTTGTTATTTAAGCCATCTAGTCTATGGTATTTTTGTTGCGGCAGCCTGTAGGGACTAAGACAATAATCCAAATGGCCAATAAGCATATGAAAATGTTTTCACCTAATTATAATCGTGGAAATACAAATTAACCACAATGAGATGCCACTACATTACTATCAGAATGGCCAAAATTACTTTAAAACAACAACAACAACACAAGTGTTTCCAAGGATTAATGGTGCAAGTGGAACACATATACACTATTGGTAGGAGTATACATTGGTGCAACTATTTTATAAAACAGTTTGGCAGAATCTACTAAAGCTGAACATAAAAATAACCATACCCTATGACTCAGCAATTCTGCTGGTGTATACCCAGCAGAAATTCCTACATATGTGCAATAAAATCCATGTAAAAATAGTATTACTCATAATAACCAAAAACTGGAAACAAATGCCCATATTAATTAATAATTATATTGTGGCTATTTCTACAATACAACACTATATAGTATTATAATGAAAAAGAACTAACTGCTCCTATAATATGTAACAACATGGGTAAATTTCAGACATAACATTGAATGAAAGAAGCTCAATATATTTATGTCTAATTACATAAAGTTAAAAAAAGAGAACATACTGCATTATTCCATTCATACAATATTCAAAAACAGGAAAAGCTAATCTATGGTGATAGAAGCTGGTGTGGTAGTTACTTGTAAATTAAGGTTATAAGGGGTCCTCTTGGGTGCCACTAATGTTCTGTATCTTGAACTGATCACATGAATGTGTCACTTTGTTAAAATACATCATACTGTACACTTATGGTCTGTTGCTTTCCTATATGTACATTTTATTTCAATTTTTAAAATATTAAACTACCCCTTCCATGAGCCCTGCATTCAATGTGTTTAATATTTACATTGATTATATTTATCCTGATTTATTCTTCTAGAAGGAAGTTTAACAAGCAACGCTGGACCACTTCGTCCCTATCTGTGGGAATAGTAGAAATAATGATCATGTCTGACAATCCGCATCTGGAAGTCTCTGTTCAGCAGAATCACAACAAAGCCATACAGAGGCTAATAACCTATACTCGAGAGAACAAAAATCCCAGGGGCTATTACATTGTGACTGTACTCCCTGCATGCTAAATGCTACTTCAAAATTTAATCATTATAGCAGCACAATAAAAAATTAATTAATCTCACTTCCAGGAAGTAAATAGATAAAATGCATATAATAAATATTACAGAAATTGAATCAAGATGGTGGACCAAATACACACATCTTCTCTGTGTACCACATTCCTCTCTATATATAGCTATATAGATATAGCTATATAGAGAGAGGCATATCCATAACATCCATAACAGGGCTGAAAAACAAGAAAGGGTGCCAGCAACAGATCATAAATGGTGAGAAATTCCTAGAAGACAGAGAGCAGATGGGATTAGAGAGCTGAGGATAAAGCCAACCAATATATGCATGGTAGAAAACTGCTCCCAAGATAAAAGTTGATACAGAAAAATTCCAAGTCTAAACAATGTAAAAATAAAAAGAACAGAGTGAGCCTGGAGAATCATCAGGGGACTTAATAAAATAACTGTATGGTGGAAAGCAATAAGGATCAACAGAGCCCCTCCACTGCCATCCCCACATGCCATCTCTATACCCAAAGGCAAATTCTTTAGTTACAGCATCTTGACTGAAATCTGTGCTCCACTGCAACTGTGAACCTCTCTGTGCCTCCAATTCCTTATCTACAAAACGTGGATTATAACAGTATCTGCCTTGTAAGGATTACTGTATGGAAAGTATTTAGAAGAGTATCTGACACTGTTAAGTCTCATTAAATATTAGCCATTAATATTATCAACTAAGCAACAGGCAGCTGGGGCGTTTGTCCCCAGACTGAAGTCTGCACCCACACTCTAAAGAGAGTGGACTTTGCTGATGGCCCCAAAGTGGATGTGAAGATCTGAGAGAAGCTAGAGATCCTTCCAAACATTCCAACAGATAGAAGGGGCAACATGAAGAGGCAGCCCTGCCCAAGAGCAAAGCACTGCATTCCAAGGTAAAACCCTTCTTTCCAGCCTTCCTGTCTGAGTCCCCCTTGGCCACTGACCCTAGTATAAAACTGATCACCACACCCACCCCTATACTCAGTCCTTCCAGTAAGGAGGGAAGACTGTTAGGTAAACAGACAACAACCCACCCCGGCTACCTACAGTGATGGGTCTAGTCCTTCATTCCGATACACTGACAATCAGAAACCACAGAAATTTTAGGAACACCAGGAGTGTGACAGGAAATGTCAAAGAGGAAACTTTAGAATGATCCAAAGGAAATAGAGATAATCAAAGTATTGAGGGGAACTTTTTAAAGTTTTCATTAATACCTAATAGGAAAATTTGAGAAGATTTCATATGCACAAAACAAGAAAAGGCTACCATGAAAAATGAAGGGAGGAAAACTCAATAAAAAAGAGTGAGCACAGAATGAACAAAACTGAAATCAGAATTGCTTATTAAAAAGGCAGAGTTGGCTGGGCGTGGTAGCTTACACCTGTAATCCCAGCACTTTGGGCGGATCACAAAGTCAGAAGTTCGAGACCAGCCTGACCAACATGGTGAAACCCCGTCTCTACTAAAAATATAAAAATTAGCTGGGCATGGTGGCACACGCCTCTAATTTCAGCTACTCAGGAGGCTGAGGCAGGAGAATCGCTTGAACCTGGAGGAAGAGGTTGCAGTGAGCCGAGATTGTGCCACTGCACTCCAGCCTGGGCAACAGAGCAAGACTCTGTCTCAAAAAAAAAAAAAAAAGGCAGAATCAAGGAAATGTCCCAGCACAAGAACATGAGACAGGAAATAGAAAAAGGTTTCGCCCCACCCACTCTTGGCTGAGTGTGCCCAGGACCCCACACTTTCTGGATGCCCTGTCCACCATATCCAGAAAAAGTCCTAAAGTCCTGCTGTCCTCAGGCTCGGCTTTAGGCTTCCTGCAGGAGCTGATTCTAAGTGGGGACCCACTCTGGGAAAATGGGTTCCAACTAGAATAAATGTTCCCAATCCATACAGGGGCTGCCCCCTCTGAGCTCTCACACATAGAAATTAGTAGCTGCTCAGTAACAGCCTGGTCTGGTAGGATCTACTTGTATTTACTTTTTGCACATCCTATCTTTTTTTCAGAAAGGATGTCTACGATTTGGGCCATGTGGCTTCCTACAGTTTGCATTGTATTGGGCAGAACTTCTCCAAGTTGGGCAATGCCCTTCTGTAGTTTCCAGCACTGATGCCAGTTTTTATATATTTGTATTTTTTTGCCCATTTTCAATTACGGTTGATAGATGAGATTGATATTTTCCCCATAAATCTCTAAAGTTTCCTGAAAAGTTGTCAACATGTACCCAATGATCATTAATTGGAGGCCTCTATGAGTCTGACCTTTTAAAAAGTTTGATTCTAACTGGTATTTTGTTTTTGATTGATTTCATAGCAAAATATGGTCTTTCAGAAGATTCTTTTTAGAACACCCTGAATGGTTAAGGCAGAACCTTTGAAAATGAATTAATCATGAAGGCTGCTTTCTTTCTGGGACCCCGTGTTCCCAGATCTCAACTGTGTCTGGGGGCCAGACTACAAACATGTAGGAACACGAAGTTTCATGGGGATTTGGGAGAGAGTTAATCTTTTCCTTTCTTCCTTTAGGGAGATTTATTCTGTTATGTACCTTTATCATTGGCCTAGGCCTGATAAGGACAATGTCGAGTAGCTATTTAGATGAGTTTAAAAGATCAGATTGTATAATAGAATGACTGAATGGGTTTTGAGCCACATGAAATAATTCGGCTAGAAAAATTAATGTATGTCATTCTCCTCAAGCCATCCTGTCCAACCTAGGAAAGTTTAATCACCTTTAAAAGAATATAGAAGGTTGAAGCTGATAATGTTTTATTCTTAAAGTTCACCAATAAATATAGGTCTAAAGACTGTTCTGGCACAAATAACATACCTGAGTTTTTTTTTAATGAATATGCAAGAACAGCTTGTTTTAAATAAAAAAACTGTATAATCAGGCTTTGATCTACGATAATGTTTGCTTTTTTTTTACATAGATGGTATTTTTCAAAAACTAAAAAATACAAAAGGTAAAATATTACCAAATTTTATTAAGACTTTGACTTAATTGTAAGAATTAAGAAGCAAAGTTCCCTCCATTCCTGGGTTTAATCAGTATGAGACAATTCTTTCCACCTTTTTCCTAAATTTACATATACAAACACATGTTTTTCTTTTACAAAAGTACAATGAGTTACACATACTTTTCTGCAGCCATCCCCAGAGAAAAGACTTTTGCATTCTGATATTTGTTTAACAGCAACAACAAAATTAGTGCCTTCTATGCATCAAGCTAAGTGTAGTATTTGAGGGTCATTCTATTCCTTCCTCAATACTCTGGAAATATTGCAATTTCTGCTGCTTTCTGGCATTTAATGTTGCTGAGAACAAGTCTGAGGGGAACAGAAGTAGGTAACTATTTTCTGAATTTTTTTGTTTTTAGGACCTGGAGTTAATTTTTATTTTCTTAAATTTTATTCATTTTTCTTATAAAATATATTTTAAACTTCTTCTTTATGAAGTCAAGTGTTCTTTTCCCATTAAATTTGCTTGGTCTGTAGGGAGCCCCTATGAATATCAGAATCAGGTCAATGGATCTGTGAACTTTTAAAAATACATAGACACAAAGGTTTAGAATCTTTTGGCCTAAGCCAACAAGAGGGAGGGAGAGAGGGAGAGAGAGGGGAAGACAGAGAGACACTGCTGCACTAGAAGTAACTCCACTCCTGTTTTGACCCATTTTCTGCTGCTATAACAGAATACCAGCAATTGGGTAATTTATAGAGAAAAGATATTTATTTGGCTCACAGTTTTGGAGGCCAGTAAGCCCAACAGCATGGCACCAGCATCTGGCAAGGGTAAATCCCATGGCAGAAAACAGAAGGCGGGAGCAAGCACATGAGATAGAGAGAAAATAGGGGCCAAACTCTCTCCATTCACGGGAACAAGACCTCAAGGCCTAATCACCTCCTAAAGGCCCACCTTTTAATATTGTTACAGTAGCAATTGAGTTTCCAACACAATCTATGGGAACATATCGAAACACAGCACCCCCCCCCCAACATCAAGGCAGATCAAAGGCTGGTAAACCCTGGGACCAGAAGTGGGTCCCAAGTTAAGGAGATACTTTCCAAGACGATCCTTAAAGAGTTAGTGCCACCAGAAATAAAAACGTACATTGCATGAGTCAAGTAAATACTAACCAGAGGGAAGACAAATTGGCCCAGCAAGGAAATGGGACACCTGCGAATAAGTTAGCTCTGAACACCTGCCAGGGACCAGAGAGATCAAAGCCATACTGCAATCACCAAAGAAATAGAAACTTCCCTGCCCCACTTTCCCCTCCTTTCATCCTACACTCCAAACCCAGAGGGCAAGAAACTCTGGGGTAAGAGACTCAAAGGGAGCACACATCCTCCCTGTGGCAATGCCCTACCTGAGGCCAACCCTAGCTGGGGAGGGGGAGAAAATTAACATCAAGTCGGCACTCAACTTGTGATTATCACGTAGAACTGGAAATGCTAATGACTGAACAGAAACTGTTATATGATTAAAGCAGTAGTCTTTAAACTGGAAACACATGGATACTGAACATGGATAGTTTTAAGTGAATGTATTTCCAGATCCTAAGCCTCTGTATATGCTCTTTCCTATTAACTGATTTGTCTTCAGAAGCTCCTATATGAATCCCTTCTGCCATTTTACAAAAGAAAAGCACAGCCCTCGCCCATCCCAAGTCTCCAGGTATTGTCCTGGGGTGTGAAAGCTCCTGTGCATCTTCAACCTTTCCCACTCACATCAACATTTACATGTACTCAAGCCTTTCATATTCTAGAATGTAACCTTCCATTATTTCCCCATATTCTACTCTGGCTACCACCTTCTCTAGTCCATACTCCTCAGAACTGCCTCTGAAGGAGTCATAGACATGGACTGTCCTCATTTTCTCACTTCCCATTCATTTCTCAACCTATGTAAGTCCAACACTGTTAGCTGGCCACTCGATAAACACTCTCCTCTTCCTCACTAACAGAACCCAAATTTTGCTCACAATGTCAGTGTGCCCAGCCCAGGCAATGGATCACTACGCCAGAACATTCCCTGCTTTCCCAGCATTCCTTGTGACTACAGGTAGTCATATGTCTCATTATGGCCAATGAAACCTAAGTAGTTAGCTGCAGGTGGGGATTTCTTGGAAATTACTGGTTTCTTGATTTGAAGATGCCACTCTTCCTCCCTTCTTCCTATCTTGAACATGGACATGTATGAGGCTGCATCAATCAGCTTGAGATTATAAGGAATAAGCTTCAAGAATTACATGAAGACCCTGATGATCATTAAGTTCTTGAACAAACACCAGCAGCCTCTCATCTCTGGACTTCATGCTAGATGAGAAAAATAAGCCTAGATCTGTAAGGCACTAAGGTTAGGTTTTCTTTAACTTGCAGCCAAACTCATTCCTGATATACCTTACAATTTGGCTCCATTAAAACTGCTCTCATCAATGACCATCCAATTCCTTCATACCCAGGATAAATTCAGGCTCCTAGCTTAGATGATCTGAGACATTCTAAATCTACTGTCCACTCCCACCTTGAAACCACCCCTTCCCTTGGCCTCTGCAGTCTAAATATCATCCCCTTCCTCCTTAGACACTTCTCAATTACCTTTATAATTTCTTTTTCTCAACCAGTGTTACAACCTTGGCCTTCTATCATGCTTGCCCTAAATAATCTCCTTGGATGATTTTGTCTATTACCATGAACTTGTTAATCACCTATTTTGCTACTGACTTGAAAATCCAGAACTCCAACCCAAACTTCTCAAACTTCAATTTTTTCACATCCAATTGCCTTTTGGAAATTTTCTTTGGATATTCCAAAGATACCTCAAACACAATTTACAAACTCATCATTCTACTTGTTTGCCTATCTTCCCTTCTCTCAATTAGTGGAATCACCACCCACACAGTTGATAATGTCTGGAAACTAAAAGCTGTCCTAGACCTAAGAAAAATTTAATAGACTCTCAGAAATATATATAGAATTTAGATGTTTTTAAAAACAGCCAGTAAGTCAGCAACTTGTATGTGCTGAAGTTTTCAGAAAAAAAGGCAGATTCAATCAACACCTTCCAAATAAAAACCTTCCGAGCCACAAATGCTGCATAGAGCTCCCTAACATATACGTCTTCTGTCTCTCTCATCTCTTTCTCTCTCATTCTGTCTCTCTCTCTCTCAGACACACACACACCACCCCAAGTGCTATCCATTCTACATCCCAAACATCTCTTGATTCCATTTTATTTTCTCCGTTCCCATGAATGGAGAATAAGTTTTAATGTTCGATAACAGAGTAGGGTGACTATAGTTAACAACAATGTATTGTATGTTTCAAAATAGCTAGAAGAGAATGACCTGAAATGTTCCCAACACATGGAAATGATAAATACAAAGGTGATAGATAACCTAAATACCCTGGCTTGACCATTACAGTATGCATGTAGCAAAATATTACATGTATTCCATAAACATGTACAAATGTTATGGATCAATAAAAGTAATTTTAAGCAGTTGAACAGAAAGTTACATGTGAAAGGCACGGATCCATTTGATTTCACTTTGAAAATGAGAAGATGCATCCTTCATGACAACACAACTAAGAATACAGAATTTGGGTTAAAAGAAGAAAACAGCCAATAAGTCAGCAACTTGTATGTGCTGAAACTTTTAGGAGGAAAGGCTGATTCAACAAACACCTTGCAAATAAAAACTTTCAGAGCTGCAAGGCTCCACAGAGCTCCCTGCATATAGTATCCACTGTCACCTTCTCTCACACCAACCATATTCACTTCCCAATACTGCAAGAAAAGCCAGACTTAAGCAAAACTTCCAAACAGGTGTAGAAGAAATCATCTGTATAGTATGACCAGTTTCTACTAACTTTCTTCACTTCCTCTGGGTTTTTGCTGTCTGTTTTTTTTTTTTTTATAAGATTGCTGAACACCAAATATGATCTTCCCCATTCATTCTGTTGGAGGGTTTTGGTGTGTGCCGGGGCAGTTGTTGCTTTTGCCAACAACACATTGTTTCCAGGGAGGAGAATCCTCACTGATTTCACACATTCATTTGTTTTTGGAGACCAGACCACTGGGAAATGAGAGGAAGGAAAGAAAGAAAGAAGAGAGAGAAGGAGGGAGGCAAGTGAAAAGGAAGACAGAGACAGAAAAAAAGGACAATAGTTTAGGCTATGTTGGATGCATAAATTAAGGTGGGATCTCCACCTAGAGAAAAGGGCCAGAAATTTCCATGATTTCATAAGAGCTCCCCAACCTCAGCCTCAGGAAGACAAAAACTGCTAATGTGAACTAATTCCTAACTCAAAAGTTAAGGTGAGAAGGCCTCACTGCCCTCTGGGAAGGCTTGGGGATTTCCCCACCTCTGCCTGGAGGCCTCATATAAGAAAAGTCAGTCTTGGGAAGGTTCCTGGGAGATGGCATTCAGCACCTTCTTGGTCTCTACTCCACACACCCTTCCCAGGCAGCCCACCCCGCACCACTTCCTAGGCAAACTCTCCCACAAAACTCTGCCCTTCCAAACTCTTCTGAGGGGCAGGTGTCTCTACAGTGCTCATTTGTTTCCACAGGGTCATTTTAGCTCAAGGTTAAAGGTCTAAAATCAAAAGAGATGTCATTTGTATTGCAGCAAATAGTAACAATGGAATATACTGTTGGTCTATTTTGAGATGCTGATAAGAAAAAAGAAAAGGTAGAAATAAATGTTATTCTTTTCCTTCTTGTGAAAACTTTCATGACCTTGCTCAACACTTTACAACTGTACTTCCTTTACAAGATATGTCCTTGAAACATCACATGTAAATCTATTTTTTATAATTCAAAACATTTTAAATTTACTTTAGAAACTGGCTTACTTAAAGGCATCATCAAATAATCCTTTGCTAAAATGAAAGGGTGTTAATGACCTATTTGTCATATATATTCAGATTTGGGTGTATCAGTTTTTCTTAAAATGCTGAACATGTCTATGATTTAGGAAGAAAGGTAATTATTTAAGTGTTTTTAAAAATAGGTTTTCAACTGAACTTGTTCTAGCCTACACGGACTTTTTCCTACAGTTACACACTTTTAATAGGATATTTGGATCAGAAAAAGACCCTTCTGTGGTCTCAGAGCATGTTTTAAAGCCTGCATATATGTTGCCTCTTCTTTGTCAAACTGAAATTACTGACTTAAGAAATTTAGTAATTTTGCTTTTCAAAAAGCAGCTATAATGACAAAGCAAGAAAAAGAAATTCTGATCAGTGGCTTAAACTCAATTCTAGAGTTAAATTAACGTAGTAACAGTATTGTGACCATGAGCATGGGAATGCCCAAGAAGAGCCAACAGATTTGCCAAAATGAGGTCAGCAAAGCCTGCCTCTTCCTTTACCAACTGTGCTGAGAAGTGAAGAGGTACATAATCCCCACATCAGCACTTACGGAAGATGGAGTTTGAGGGAGACTATAAACAAACAATATTTTGGTATCTGGGTTTTAAACTCACATTATGGTTGTTCATTCCACTACAGTGCAAATAATACCAAAGATGAAAGTTTCAAGCAAATAATCGGCTTGAACAAAGTGATCTCCGTTAGGATGAGCTCACCTCTGCTGGCTCCTCTAACTTTGAAAATGCTGGTGTCCTCCAAGGTTCTCAACCCTTCCCTCAACTCTTCTCCCACATTTTCTCCTGGGAAACTGCATACACTCTCAAAGGATGTGCTTACCATCAAGCACCCAAATTGTTATCTTTAGCCCCAAATCTCATCCCAGAGTTCCAGACTCACATTTCCAGCTGCCTCCTGGATGTCCCAATTCTGAACCCACTATTTCCCTCCCTTTCTCAGTGCCTGTTCCTCTCTGTGTCCTCTCCCCGACAGCACCACTACTCCAGCGATAGGAAAAGTGGCGATAATGAGACCTCAGATATTATGACCTCTAGCCTTGACCTCAAAAATGCATATAAATCCAAAATTAATTCAACTTGACTTTCGAAATTAATCAGACACAACACATAAGCAAACACTCTCCCATAATCTCCTTTATTTGCCATTAATTCCCAACTGACCCACGGGCCACTGTTCCTAGAAGTAGCAGCAAAATGAGCATTCCAGTTTTCACATTGCTGTAGGAGGAGCTAATCTGAACAGTTTGCTGCTTAGACTCTGTGCTGGTTATTTGCCTATTGTCTCTCAGCCCCAACCCCACTCTTCTGCCTCCACTCAGTAATTCTACTCTGCAATCTACATTTCTCAGACTTCCTTGCTGCTGGCTTCTGGTTATGTTGTGACAGTGGAAAGGAGGAGCTGGGAAGAAAGGACTCTGTTCCTGCTTTTAGCCTTGACAGTCATCCTTCTAGCAGCGGGTAAAGCAGGAGCGCTGTGGCATCTCCTGGGCCATTCCATTCCCAGCTCTCCCCTCCCCATCCTCAGCACCACCCAAGGTAGCTCCTCCTCTGAGCACCTAGATTTTATATCGCCATCTCTTCCCTTTTGTCACCCAGCACCTAGAGATAGTGACCATTTTTAATTTTTTCAAACTTCCAGACCCTGTATAGCCAGATCCCTGTATGAAATCCCTTCCATGTGAAATACTTAGCATGGTTCCTATATCCTAACTGGACCCTGGCTAATGAAAGAAAATCTCCTTTGCTCTACGGTTTGTTTTCTTTTGTTAAAAAGTTGAGGTTTTGCTCACAAAATATCACTTTCCATTGCAGACAGATCTACATTTGGTTACCAATTATTCTGCCATGGAGACTGCTTTTCAGACTGGAAAGGGAAGAATAAATATCAGTAAGAGGAAACACACCTCAGAAAGAGGCCAGCTGGACATGCAGGAATTCCGGGTGCATGATCTACTTCAGATTCTAAATTCAAATTTATACTGAGTATTTAACAGGTTAAGAGAAATATGGGCCTCTTTATTTTTTGCTTAATTTTTATTGCATATGTTTAAGATACACAATATAATGTTTTAATATACATATAGACAGTGAAATGATTATTACACTCAAGCCAATTAACATATCTGTCATCTCACATAGTTATCTGTGTTGTGGGGGTGGGTGGGAGAGGTAAGAGCATCTAAAATCTACCATCTTAGCAAATTTCCAGTATTTAATACAGTAAAGGCCTATTTTAAATGATTGTTTTTCCTCTCTAGGGGACACAGTACATTTTAAGACTCAACAAAGAAGACTCTTACTCCTGACACTTGTCCTTCCTTCAGCCCTTTCCTCAACAACCCAACAGCCTATGGAGCTCTGTCATCTCTGAAGCATGTAGCTCAGTCTGTACCCACTCCTCACCTCCACGGCAGCAACCTCAGTCTAATTCACCAACACCTATCTCTTGGAAGACAGCTTTCTCCCACTTTTCCAAGGCATGATGTTGGGATAATTGAGTTTCAGCATAGAAAATGACGAAAATTATCTCTCACCACACGCAAATTACTAACAGGTGGATTACACCTTAGGGGAGATAGTTTTCCCTAAATCCCTCATGTTTCTGCAAGTCTTGAAGACAGACACTCTGCTTTTTTTTGTTCTTTGCTGCCTCTTCAGAAGATATTTGCATGGCAAACAGTCTTAGAAGATATAGTGTCTCTCCCCAAGGAAAATGACAGACTTGTTTACTGTCCAGTATACAAAGACAATTTCTCCCTCTGGGCAAAGGTCAGGCAAGCTTACAGCCCATTATAAAAGATTTGGGTTCCCTAGGCTCAGGGCTGCTCACCTCTAACACAGTTCACTCCAGGTGTACAAGTCACATGACCCTCTACACATTTGCTCTGTGGGAATTTGGGCTCTGGGAACTGGCCCAAGAAGATGCTGACACTCTGGCAAAGTCATTTGTCTCTGACCCTCTGACCTGGGAGTCTTGTGTCTTCTGCCAACATTCGTGACACTGAGGCAGGCTAACTTGTTAGCTTGCAAGTAAGGCAAAATTTCAGACACTCCACAGTTCTTGACTTACAATACTAAATGTGAAAAACAAAACCATAAAGCTTTAGAAGATGAAATAAACAGTAGCTTCATAATCTGGAATTGAAAAAGATGTCTAAAACAGATACGTATAAATACTTACATGTATAGATACTTACCATATACGGAAAAGAAGGATAAACTTGACTACACTAAAATTAAGAACTTCCACAGACCAACAGATACCAGTAAGAGAGTGGAAGAGGAAGTCCTAGCCAGAGCAATTAGACAAGAGAAAGAAATAAAAGGAATCCAAATAGGAAAAGAAGTGAACGTATGTCTCTTCACTGATTATATGATTCTATACCTAGAAAACCCTAGAGACTCCACCAAAAGGCTCCTAGAACTGATAAGCAACTTCAGTAAAGTTTCAGAATACAAAATCAACGCACAAAAATCAGTAGCATTTCTACACTCCAATAACATTCAAGCTGAGAGCCAAATCAAGAATGCAATCCTGTTTACAACAGCCACACAAAAAATTACCTAGGAATGCATCTAACCAAGGAAGTGAAATATGTCTACGAGAAGAACTATAAAACGCTGCTAAAAGAAATCATAGATGATACAAACAAATGGAAAAACATTCCATGCTCATGGATTGGAAGAATCAATATCGTTCAAATGTCCAAACTGCCCAAAGCAATCTAAAGATTCAACACCATCCCTATCAAACTAGGAACATCATTTTTCACAGATCTAGAGAAAACTATTCTAAAATTCATATGGAACCTAAAAAGTGCCCAAATAGCCAAAGCAATCATCAGCAAAAAGAACAAAGCTGGAGGCATCATATTACCCGACTTCAAACAGTACTATAAGGCTACAGTAACCAAAACATCATGGTGCTGATACAAAAACAGATATGTAGACCAATGGAAGAGGACAGACAACCCAGAAATAAAGCTGCACACCTACAGGGATAGCTGGCTAGCCACATGCAGCGAATTAAACTGGACCACCACCTTCTACCATATACAAAAATTAACTCAAGATGGATTAAAGATTTAAATATAAAACCTCAAACTATAAGAATTCTAGAAGAAAACCCAGGAAACACCATTCTGGACATCAGCCTTAGGAAAGAATTTACAACTAAGTCCTCAAAAGCAATGGCAACAAAAACAAAAACTTGACCAGTGGGACCTAATTAAACTAAAGATCTTCTGCACAGCAAAAGAAACTATCAACAGAGCAAACAGACACTCCACAGAATGGGAGAAAATATTTGCAAACTATGCATCCAACAAAGGTCTAATATCTGGAATTTACAAGGAACTTAAACAATTGAACAAGCAAAAAACAAATAACCCCATTGAAAAATGAGCAAAATACATGAATAAACACTTTTCAAAAGAAGACATACAAGCAACCAAAAAACACGCAAAAAAATGCTCCACATCTCTAATCATCACAGAAATGCAAATCAAAACCACAATGAGATACCATCTCACACCAGTCAGAAAGACTATTATTAAAAAGTCAAAAACAACAGATAATGGTGAGGCTGTGGAGAAAAGAGAACACTTATGCACTGTTAGTGGGAATGCAAATTAGTTCGACTGCTGTGGAAAGCAGTTTGGAGATTTCTCAAAGAACTTAAAACGAAACCACCATTCAACCCAGAAATCCCATTACTGGGCATATACCCAAGGGAAAATAAATCATTCTACCAAAAGGACACATGCACATGTACGTTCATCATAGCACTATTCACAATAGCAAAGATAGGTTCACGTTGACAGTGGATTGGATAAAGAAAATGTGGTACTTACACACCATGGAATACTATGCAGCCATAAAAAGAATGAAATAATGTCCTTTGCAGCAACACAGATGCAGCTAGAGGCCATTATCCTAAGCAAGTTAACACAGGAACAGAAAACCAAATACTGCATGTTCTCACTTATAAGTGGGAGCTAAACACTGGGTACTCGTGGACACAAAGATGGCAACAATAGACATTGGGGACCACTAGAAGGGGGAGGGAGAACTGGGGGTGAGGGTTGAAAAACTGACTTTTGAGTAATATGCTCAGTACCTGGGTGACACGATTAACTGTACCCCAAACCTCAGCATCATGCAATATACACATATAAAAAACCTGCACATGTACCCCATGAATCTAAAATAAAGGTTAAAATTATTTTTAAAAGAAGAGAGAGAGATCTGCAAAATAAATAATTTTGACATAAAACCGACAAGGGCTTATATCCAGAATGAATATATATTCTACAAATCAATAAGAAGACCGAAAAAGAGAAAAATGGACAAAATAGTTGGGCAGACCCTTCACAACAGGGGAAATCCAAATGACCAATAAATATACGAAAAGGTTCTCAACCTCAGTCAAAATGAGAGAAACACAAATTAAAATGAACTCATGGCCAGGCACGGTGGCTCACGCCTGTAATTCCAGCACTTTGGGAGGGCGAGGCAGGTGTATTACCTGAGGTCAGGAGTTCAAGACCAGCCTGGCCAACATGGTGAAATCCCATCGCTACTAAAAAATACAAAAATTAGCCAGGCATGGTGGTGGGGGCCTGTAATCCCAGCTACTCGGGAGGCTGAGACAGAAGAATTGCTTGAACCTGGGAGACGGAGTTTGCAGTGAGCCGAGATCACGCCACTGCACTCCAGACTGGGCAACAGAGCCAGACTCTGTCTCAAAAAAAGAAAAAAAAGAAAAGAAAAAGAAAAGAAAGAAAGTCACGTGGAAAACAATGTGTCATCATCTAGCAATGAACACCAGATGACCCATCAATTCTATTTTTAGATACAAGTCTTCTAGGAGACATGTATGAGTATGTTCATAGCAGCATTATTTGTAATAGCCAAAAACTGAAAAGACCCCAGAAGTCTACCAACAGGAAAATAGCTCAAAAAAGTATGGTATAGTTATACAATGGTATTCTATACTGCCATAAAAATGAACTACAGTTATACAGAACAACACGGATGTATCTTTAAAAAAAAAAATGTTGACTGAAAGAGTCAAACACAAAAGATACAATATGGCCCTATTTTTAGAAGTTCAAAAATAGGCAAAATTCAATTCACAGTATTTAGGAATGCCTCCTGATACAGTTTGGATATTTGTCCCCACCCAAATCTCATGTTCAATTGTAATCCCCAATGCTGCAAGAGGGGCCTGGTGGGAGGTGTTTGATCATGGGACAGACCCCTCATGGCTTGGTGCTGTCTTGGTCATAGTGAGTTTTCATGAGATCTGGTCATTTAAAAGTGTATGGCACCTTCCCCCACCCTTGTTCTGCTTTGCCATGTGACATGCCTGCTGCTCCTTCGCCTTCCACTGTAATTGTAATCTTCCCGAAGCCTCCCTAGAACCCAAGCAAATGCCAGCACCATGCTTCCTGTACAGCCTGCAGAACCATGAGCCAATTAAATCTCTTTTCTTATAAATTACCCAGTCTCAGGTATTTCTTTATAGCAATGCAAGAATGGCCTAATACACCTACTTAGGTTGTAAAACTATAGATAAAAGCAATAAGTGATTGCCACAAAACATACTATAGTAGTTATTTTGCTGGGAAAGAGGAAGATGTAACTATAAAAGGGTACATGGGAGCTTCTGGGATGCTAGCAATGTCCTAGTTCTTGCCCTTGATGGGGTAACATTAGTGTTCACTTTATAATAATCCAACAGTCTGTACACTTATGTTTTATGTCCACAGAAAAAGAGAGACTCAAGAAATGCATGCTCATCATGAAATTGAGCTTTGTCAGCAATCCAGAAGCCTCCCACGTATCCCTTTCTAACACAGCCTCCCCCCTCCTCTCACAGCCTATTACTACGCTGACTTTAATCCCCTAAGTGTACATCACTAAATACTATGATTTATCTTGGTCTGTTTTTTATTTTTCCAGGAATGAAACCAACTGAATATTTGCATTAGAGTCTGAGAACTGTTCTTGATAAATCAATTTATTACTGTGATGTATGTGTTTCTTTCAACATAATGATATATTTACAGTGAATTAAACAAGTTCAGCAGAAACCAAGATAATGTTCCATAACTTCATGAGTGTGTGTCAAAACACATCGAGAACATCAATTTAAAATCAGCAAAACATTATCCATGACATTAACTCAGTGATGTTAATTTGAATTTTATTAGGTTTGTAATTTTATTTGCATTTAATTTGAAATGTTTGGAGTTTATAGTTGTCTTAAAGCTATAAGCACAAATTAACACTTAGTTTTATGTTTATACATATTTAAGTAGCAATATAATAAAACTAAATTTAAGTCAATACACCAAAAAAGTCCCTTGTGGAAAGGGGTCCTTAATTCACACAGGTTTGAGAAACCTGCCTAGGCATCAGCTCCCATTTCCTTACCCTCCCCCTCCCACCTGCGTGGGCTCCCTTTATCCCAGGACAAAATATCTTGCTACATAAATCCAGGCACTGTCAAGCAAAGCACTTCCCAAAGCATCCGTGACACCTCTGTGAAGGGATGTCAAGCATTCGACCTGCTAGTTCTGGAATTCATTCCGATTCCATTTGTCACACATGTGATCAAAGCTGGAGAACAAAATAAGACACAGGCAATTAAGCAAAGTGTGAACACCGCTGATTTGAGCCAGAGGACAATTCTTTGAAATGCTAATGACAATAATCCAGAACTCCTGCCTTGCCTCACTCTCACTTATGAACTGGGGCATAGAATCCACTCACCCAGTAGATTTGTTTCCTCTGGCTGCAATAAAAAATTACCAAAAACTTAGTGGCAAAACAATACAGACTTATTTTCTTACAGCTCTAGAGGTCAGAAGTCTAAAATCAGTCTTCCAGGGCTAAAATCAAGGCGCTGGCAGGGCTGGTTCCTTCTGGAGGCTCTAGGAGAGAGGATCCGTGTCCTTGCCTTTTCTAGCTTCTAGAGGTCATGTGCATTCCTTGGACCCTGATCTCTCCTTCACATCACTCCAATCTCTTGCTTCCATCCTCGCATTGCCTTCTCATATAAGTTATCACTCACAGGTCCTAGGGATTAGGACATGAACATCTTGGCAGTGAGGGGAATTTCCCAGCCTGACACGCCCAACAAGCAGAAGTCTGACCTATGACAGCTGCGAACAAGAGGAACCCACATCTCCTTTGCTTAAATGTTAAGGGGTCAAAAGGTGCTCACAAACACCTGCCTCAAATGCAGTTTCTGTGTGAATGGATCCTAAACTGCCACGCACTACCATTTATGCCTACAGGAGAGAAACACAACCTTTTTTGCAATCGTCTCATCCTTTTAAACTGGGTAAGAATTCAAAGAATTTGCTTTTGCTTTTGAAAAAACTTATTTTGAAATAATGTCTGGTTTACAGAGAAGCTGCAAGCATATGACAAAGAATTCCCCAATGCTACAAAGAATGCTCCAATAGACTTTGCCAGATTCTCTCAATTTTATCTCATTTATTTTATCAATTTTCTCTGTCTCTTTTTCTCCCTTCAACCCACCCTTTCCACCCTCTCTCTCTCTCCCTCCACTAAATCATTTTGAGAACAAATTGCAGATATGATGCCCCGTTTTCTCCTATACATTTCATTGTGTATCTCCAGTGCAACTTAGCTTCTAAGCCGGTTTGGAAGTCAGCGGGCTGACCTGTCAGTGGGAAAAGTTTTCCAAGAGAGATATTCTTTGGGGGGAGTGGGGAGGGATAGCATTAGGAGATATACCCAATGTTAAATGACGAGTTAATTGGTGCAGCACACCAACATGGCACATGTATACATACGTAACAAACCTGCACGTTGTACACATGTACCCTAAAACTTAAAGTATAATAAAAAATAAGTAAATAAATAAATAAATAAAATAAATTTTTAAAAAAAGAGAGATATATTCTTCTTTAGGTCTGGAAATCCAAAGGAGACAAGTCCTTGTTCTGGAAAGTGATGAGTGTCACATCTCATTATATTGCAAAAAAATTATTTTTCACATAACATTATCCCAAAATCCAGGCAGTGAGATTTTGCCCTTGAGCCACTGATGAGCAAGTACTTATAATACACAATCTCTACCCATCCACTACAGGGAAGCTCAGTGAAACTGGCTACTGAACAGCACAGATGGAAGGAACAAAGCGTAGAAAAAATCCTCATGGACTAGTTGTTTCTCCTTGTCTTTCCTATGTCCTAACCTAAAGTGAATTGAAACTCCCTCTAGGATAAGAGCTATGCCATAGCTATCAGTGTTCTGCAATTTGTGTATATCCTGTAAGCATTCATTTATGATGATTAGTCATTAATGATGATCATCCATTTACGATCCTTATTCATTTATGATTTTCTGCTCAGGTTGCTCTTAGGGTTAGATGAAAAAATTCCATTCAGCAAAGATGTATTGAGCACCTACCATGCCCTGGGTCGAGTGGGAAGTAGAAATGAATGGTGGGTCATGATTTAGTGGGAGAGACAGATGCATCAACCAAAAAGAGCAAAGCAGCATGAAGTACAGTCTGCGGTGGAGCATGAGGGAAGTGTTCTCAGCGGTAGAAAAGACTTCCTAAAGGAAGGAGGGCAGGGATGATGGCTTGAAGCAGCATTTGGGAAGTCTAGGAGAGGGGCAAGGGTTTTCCCAGATGAAAGAGAAGCCTGAGCCGAGGCACCACAGGATGCAGATGTCCAGCATGTCTAAGGACAGAGGGTGACACATCCGGTGTGGCTCAAAAGTGGAGGGTTTGAGTGGAGTTGGGGCCTGAAAAGGAGGTGGAGTAAGATCGTGAAACCTCTTGACATCATGCCTTATCTTTCCGTGGTCTTTATTCTGTAGCTACAGTTGAACTTTCAGAAAACAAATTTCGTTTTCATTGCCAAGTAATTAACATCCCACAAGTTAAATGTTCAAAACCTTGACCTCGTTCTAGCTCGATTAAACAATTTCTCAAAGACCCTTCCAACCCCACGCCTCTCAGCTCCATGCTGAGATTAATGCATCACTAGTGGAAGGTAGGGCGGGAAAGTCATTGCAAATACACACAGCAGAAAAATACAGATTCACAGCAGGAAAAGTACAACTTTTGTGCAAAGCTGACCCAGACCATCTCATTATGCAGTCATTGAGACCTGTCTGAAAAGGAGTATGCGGATTTGTCATGAGGAGCTATGTAAATATATTTCCAAAAGATTATTTTCAAATGACTCTAAAGTTTAGAAGGAAAAAAAAGATATAACCTTTTTAAAATGTGGGAAGCAGGAACAATATTGCTGGCAGCTTATTCATCTAGTTAATGAGTACTCTAAGGGGTCCATGCAGAATAGCACCTCATCTGGAGGAAGCTGGTAGGGAGAGGGAGGGAGGGAGGTGGCAGCCAGGCAAAGGTGGGGAAAACAGAGTGCTGACTACATTGAGAGTCTTGGAGGGGATGGAGGAGTAGGGAGGCCAGGGAGGCAGGGACGGGGAGGAAGGAAGAGAGAAGGAGGAGGGTGAAGGTTAGGGAGCGATGATGCTGCCCTACCACCACTCTGTCTGGTGCCTTTTGTTTGGCTCCCTTACACGGGCAGGAACAAAGAGGACCTTTCCAATTCTAACGTGCAGGAAAGCCCAATCTGAGAACCAGGAGTAGCTTTTCTGACACCAGGAGCAAAGAAAGCAGCGCGCTTCCAGGCTGTGACTGCCGCACAAAAGCAAATTCTTTGGGAACACCAAAGGCACTTAAGAGACTTCACACCCTAGGAGTAGTTTCGAAATGAAAACTACCCAGACCTTGCAGCAGCCAAGAATTAAATTGATATTAAATAAACGTGGACTTGTTAAGGCAAATGAAGAGTATTAAGCACATTTTTTTCTTAATTGACTTAAACATCTTACACTATCAAGGAGCTAATGACAATGCATCTGGGTCACAGAAAAGCGATCTCACCCTCCGTCCCACCAAGACCTTGGCAATAAGAGTTCCAGAAGAATTGAAAAGTCACCCATTAATGGATAGAAGCAGGGATGGGGTCAAGTCCCCTTAAATAGCAGGTGGCATTTATCCCCCTTGAGAGGACCTGTCAAGGCCCCCCTTACCTTCTGAGGTGACCTAGGTCTGAAGACCCTTGTCAATGTGAAACTCCCACTGCAGTGGGTTTATAGTGCTGACATGGTGCAAAAACTCATGGAGAGTGACTGTCCATCCAAGGCCTGGCTCCTTTTAGGTCCAGCATTGTTCCAAGTGTCAAACTCCACTCTTACCCTGTATCCTGAAAGCTTGTGCAACACTAAGGCCTGATACCATATTAGCCCTGTCCAGGGTAGGGATGGTAGCAGGAAATGCCCAGGAAGCATGGTAAACGTCAAGGGTGTGGCTTTCTGGGAGCCAAGGTGTGCTGGGTGAGGGAACCAGCAGGTGCGCAGTACACTGGGAGAGAGAAAACTGGAAACGTTGTGAACCTGGAGACAAAGCAGCTGATTGAGATGCTCTAGAGCCCAAGAGAAATAGGAGTTTCTAGACTTCTAGATTTCATAAGCAGTAAATACCTGTAGTAGTAGTAATAGTGATTATTATTATTACTGTATACAAAGTGTTTTCAACTTTTTTCATTTTCCCAGGAAAGGACACAACCTTTTTCACTATTGCTGTTTTCATTTTAAAAAGGAACTTTTAATACTAAAATTATAGGAAGAACATAATATCTGACATCACATAAATTCAGATTTGAAGGAAATTTACTTTTTTTCCTTATTTGTTCTTATTTTTTCTCATTTTGTTAACAACCAGCGAACACTTTGAAGAAAGCCAAAAGTTTACACCTGAAGCTGGAGGGTTCTGTGACTGCACACCAGGCACTCTGCCAGCCCTATTTCCGCCTGTAATCCTGCAGGTCACTTGCCAGAGGTGGTACCTTCTGTAAAGGGAAAAGCCTAAGGCACCGTCACAGGGGTCCCAGGACCTACAGCATTCCTTTATTTAATCCGTTCTCCTGATTGGCCAACTTTCTTTTTTTTATTATTATTATACTTTAAGTTCTAGGGTACATGTGCACAATGTGCAGCTTTGTTACATATGTATACATGTGCCATGTTGGTGTGCTGCACCCATTAACTTGTCATTTACATTAGGTGTATCTCCTAATGCTATCCCTCCTCCCTCCCCCCACCCAACGACAGACCCTGGTGTGTGATGTTCCCCACCCTGTGTCCAAGTGTTCTCATTGTTCAATTCCCACCTATTAGTGAGAACATCTGAGTGGCCAGCTTTCTTTTAGGAAAGCCCAAATGCCATACCCCTGCTTGGTGGTGGATATGCTCTAAGTAGTCCTTTGCAGACCCAGAGAAACGATTAACTGATTGCCTTCCTTTCTTCACTTTGGCTGCCAGGAAGCTCAACATCAAATCTGAGGATCCACACAGCAACTTCATGGACCCTTTTACATGTATATTGACACATAAATACACTCGCACATGCCTCTACAAGCTTTGACTTTTCCATAAAATATTTATATTTTCCCTGATCATGATTTATGACTCTTATTTACATTGTATTTTTAAATTTTTGCAAGCTGCTTCAAATCTTATGTGGGACAAGGGAATAAATAACAATTTTTTTAAATTAGGACTATAAAATTTTGCTAAAGCAATTCACTGATAGGCAATGGCTGTGGCAAACACAATGTCTTTACATAATAACCAAACTCCAAAGCAAAAATTATTTAAGCCACTAGGTTAGACATTAGATTCCAAACTTATATAAGCAAAGCTAATTTTCCCCCGAAATATATAATATAGTGGGCCATCAGCTTAATTTAAAATTCACACAGCTTCCAAACAATAAGAGGCACTTTTCTCTTCCATGAACAAAGACGTTTTATTCATACATGAATAAAGCAAAGATTCTTTCTATTCTATCTACATGAAGCAATCCTGCATTTCTATACAAAATGAGGTATTTTGCACCAGGCAGAGCTATATTACAGAATTGCTGTACATTCTGGATGAAGTTGTCTGATGGTGGCACAAGCACTGAATAACAAAAAGTACTTTGTATCAGCAAAAAAATACAAAAAAGAATCCTTAAGCCTTCCACGACACTCTCTTCTGTTTTTCCCTCAACACAAGGCATTGATGGGTGAACACATATATTAATATATTCACTTCGAATCTAGTACTGGGCATGCTCCCTAAAGGATGGCAAAAGTGTGTGGGCCCAGAGTGAAAAGACCAAATCAGAGAAGTGAACTACACACCAAACATATTCGCGTAGTGTTTTTGTTTAATTTTTCCAAGGGTATAATTTAAAATAGGCTTTGTGAAACTGGTGGGGGTGAGGGTAGGATTCTCTTCAGAGTGACTGTAAACTCTTTCAAGGCAGTAACCGGGTAATTTATACTTATTCTAGAGTTAAATCCCTGAATTATTCATATTTCTGAATAATTAGGGAGGCATCATAAAAATAGCACACTCTTTAAAGATCTTTGCCCTCTTCCTTTCTCTAGAAGTTTAAATCATCTTCTTAAAAGGGGAAATACAGTTCTCATATCAGGAACCAGCACTGACCAACCTGGTAAATTTAACAGAAACCAGCGTTTATCACACCAATAAAACTGGATTTGACATATGAAGTCTTAACCTGAAAACGAAGTTCTTCCTTTCTCCCATTATTGAGCAATAAATTACCAAGAAGTTCTGGTCTACTAAATAGTTAGGAAGAAGTGAGGTCGCAGAAAATATAAACCAGTTTAAAGCCAGAAAGCCACAGCAATCATTTAGAAGCAAAACACGAACTTATGAGCTTCCTTCGTCATAATAGTCCTTGTCTATCCCCAGCCTCCAGACCTCTCTAAAGTTGGTGGGACATCTAAGAACATGCTCCCCGGATTCTGCCCTCACTCCATGAGATGAGGCAGGGCATGCCTGCCCATTCCTCCCCTCCACGGCAGGTCAGCCTTCATTCCCCATCTTCTTTATCCAGGACAAGGCTTGACCAAAATGGCCTGTTCCAAAGGCAATTCCCCTGCTCTCACTTTTCTGTCCCATCACTTTCTCAAGAAAAACATGTATTTTTTAAACGTGTAGTTTCTTAATGCATGCTAAAATGCCTGATGTATGTAAAAACATTCATGCCATAAGCCTTACCAATTGCTCAATGCACAGTAAGATCCTAGGTGAGGAGCCTTACAATCGCCTCTAATCAGTCTCCCTGGTTCTACCTCGGCCCCTCTAAAATCTATTCTCAAAGGAGCAACCAGAATGATCTTTTAAAAATGTAAGCCCAGCAGTGGCTCACGCCTATAATCCGAGCACTTTGGGAGGCTGAAGCAAGCGGATCATGAGGTCAGGAGATCAAGACCATCCTGGCCAACATGGTGAAACCCCGTCTCTACTAAAAATACAAATATTAGGTGGGTGTGGTGGCACGTGCCTGTAATCCCAGCTACTTGGGAGGCTGAGGCACGAGAATCGCTTGAACCCAGGAGGCAGAGGTTGCAGCGAGCCGAGATCGTGCCACTGCACTCCAGCCTGGCAACAGAGCGAGACTCTGTCTCAAAAAAAAAAAAAAAAAGGTAAGCCCATCTTGTCCCTACAATATTCCAGAACCCTGCAATGGCTGCTCCCTTCACTCAGTGTCAAAGTCTTTACACTAAGGCCCCACACAAACATCTGTCCCCTACTCTATCCCTCCCTAACCAACCTTGACTCCCTCACTCACTGTGCTCCAGCCACACCCCTCCCTGATCCTCGAACACCTCCAGTGTGTTCCTAAGGCCTTTGCACAGGCTTTCCCCTCTGCCAAGCACGCTTTTCCAGCAGGTATCTACACAGCCGGCGTCCTTACCTCGAAGTCTTTGTTTAAATGTCCCCCTTTCAATGAGACCTATGGTGACCACCCTATTTAAAATTGTGCCTGGGCTGGGCGCAGTGGCTCAAGCCTGTAATCCCAGCACTTTGGGAGGCTGAGGCAAGCAGATCACGAGGTCAGAAGATCGAGACCACCGTGGCCAACATGGTGAAACCCTGTCTCTACTAAAAATACAAAAATTAGCTGGGCGTGGTAGTGCGCACCTGTAGTCCCAGCTACTCGGGAGGCTGAGGCAGGAGAATCGCTTGAACCCGGAAGGCGGAGGTTGCAGTGAGCCAAGATCGCGCCACTGCACTCCAGCCTGGTGACAGAGCAAGACTCCGTCTCAATCAATCAATAAAGTAAAATAAAATAAAATAAAATTCTGCCTGGACCCCATATCCCACCTCTAGCACCCTTGATCCATTTTCTTTTTCTCCAAAGTACTTACCATATAATATACTCATTTTGAGCTTACCATATGATATACCATATGATTGCTCATAGATATATTCCAAGCACCTAGAAATGTGTCTGGTACACAGTGGGTGGGCACTAAATAAATATTTTTTCAATAAATAAATGAATGAGGCCGGGCGCAGTGGCTCACTCCTGTAATCCCAGCACTTTGGGGAGCCAGGGCAGGCGGATCACCTGAGGTCAAGAGTTCGAGACCAGCCTGGCCAACATGGCGAAACCCCATCTCTACTAAAACTACAAAAATTAGCCAGGTGTGGTGACATGCACCTGTAATCCCAGCTACTCGGGAGGCTGAGGCAGGAGAATCACTTGAACCCAGGAGGCAGGGTTGCAGTGAGCTGAGATCACACCACTTCACTCTAGCCTGGGCAACACAGCAAGACTCTCTCTCAAAAAAAAAAAATAATAATAATAAAGGAATGAATACCTGGGAGATCCAAGATGAATCACTAAAAAAGTAATTAAAACCAACAAAAGATATCAGTAAAGGTCATTCATTAAAAATAAGTGTACACAGGCCGGGTGCAGCAGCTCATGCCTGTAATCCCAACACTTTGGGAGGCTGAGGCGGGTGGATCATGAGGTCAGGAGATCGAGACCATCCTGGCTAACACGGTGAAACCCTGTCTCTACTAAAAAAATACAAAAAAATTAGCCGGGCATGGTGGTGGGCGCCTGTAGTCCCAGCTACTTGGGAGGCTGAGGCAGGAGAATGGCATGAACCCAGGAGGCAGAGCTTGCAGTGAGCGGAGATCGCGCCACTGCACTCCAGCCTGGGTGACAGAGCAAGACTCCATCTCAAAAAAAAAAAAGTGTACACAAAAACAGGGTTTCAAACCTCAGTAACAACCAATCAGGGAAATTTTTTTTTTTTTAGCAAAAGAGAATGATTTCTATAAACAAAACCTGTTATGGTAAAGAGACAGAGTCAGAGCTGCGATGCTCCCCAGCCTTCGGCCACTCCTCGGGAGCCTTTATCGCTGAAGGAGTGGAGGTTTGAAAACCTATGCACCAGAAAACGCATAGGAGAAAAGGGCCAATTCACACCAGAAACAAAAAATTTAAAAAACTTAGAATAAGAATTTGCCAGACCTCTATTGAAATGAAACCTACAAAATTTTTCTGAGGGACATAAAAAGATTCAAAAGTAAACGGCAAGACATGCCACATTCCTAAGTGGGAAGACTAATTTCTAACAAGTCACAGACAAATCTACAACACAGCCAAAAATAATTATGTTAATATTAAAGGGATCCTAAAGCTCATCTAGAAAACAAAAATGTAAAAAATGTCAGGAAAATGCCGAAAAACAAGAGTAACGTGCAGGAGCAGGCCCTATCAGATGTGTCCCGCAGAGCACAGTAACTACAAGTAGGTGGCAGAAAGTGCCAGAATCAACAGAATGAGCAATTCACAAAAGAGAAAGCTCAGAAATACAGCCAATGTATAGGATCCCACTTCGTAACATGGGTAGCATTTACAACAGGAAGAGGTCAGATTATTCCATAAATTTGCTAACTGTATTCATCACATTCAGGGAAAAAAAATGTTATAACCAAAGCTTTAAAAAAATTTCAGATGAATGGTTTAAATATTTTTAAATGAAAACATAAAAATAAAACCACCACATGTAGGTGAATATTTGTGTAATCTCAGAGTAGGGATGCCTTTCTAAACAGGATTTCAAAAGTCAGGAACTATAACGGCAAAGACTAATAAAATCAACTATTAAAAAAACCTACATGTTAAAAAACAAATATGGAAAAAGATTAATAAACCCTATTACAGTAAAATAATTCCTTTTTATCAAAAGACATCATTAGGCTTTAGAGAGTGAAAAGATAAACTACAGAGTAAGAGAAGATATTTGTACAACATATAACAACAAAGGGCTAGTGTCCAGAATATGTAAAGAACTGCTACAAATAAATAAGACAAAGACAACTAATTTCTTAAAAATTGATAAAATACTGGAACAAGCATGTCACTAAAAAGGAAATTCAGGCTGGATGCAGTGGCTCATGCCTGTAATCCCAGAACTTTGGGAGGCCAAGGCAGGCAGATCACCTGAGGTCGGGAGTTCGTGACCAGCCTGGCCAACATTTAGTGAAACCATGTCTCTACTGAAAAATACAAAAATTAGCTGAGTGTGGTGGCACACACCTGTAATCCCAGCTACTTGGGAAGCTGAGGCAGGAAAATCGCTTGAACTTAGGAGGCAGAGGTTGCAGTGAGCCGAGATCACGTCACTGCACCCCAGCCTGGGGGAGACAGTGAGACTCCATCTCTCAAAAAAAAAAAAAAAGTAAATTCAAGTAGTCAATAAATAAATGAAAGAGTGCACAACCTCTTGACTCTCAGGGAATGCAAAATTAAAATCCCTATGAGATACCACTTACATACTCACCAGATGGGCAAAAATCAGAAAGACCAATAATACCACGGATTGGCAAGGATGTAAAATAATGAATGGGAACTCTCACGTCCTGCAGATTGGAGTATAATCTGGTATTATTTGATGAGGTTTGGCCATTATCTAGTAAAATTAAAGAAAAAGTGAAGACGCCGATGTCCTTTAGCCAGCGAGTGACTACAAGGTCAACTTAGAGAAGCCTGTGGAATGTGTACCAGGAAACACACCCATAATATTCGCTGCAGCAGTTTTCATAATAGTCTCAAACCCAGGACAACACCAATGACCATGAACAGGAGAATAGATACATACGTAAGTGGTGTATTTATACAATGAATCTCTAGATTGCAAATAAAATGAGTGCTGGCTATATGCAACTATATGGATAGGCCTAATATCGAGATAAGACCCAATTTTAAAATACGGTATGATCCCATGTATAAAATAGGTAAAAATATGCAAACCTAAACTATCTTGTTTAGAGATGCATACATACTGGTGGTAAAATTGTAATTATAAAGAAGGAAATTATTATTATAAAAGTCAGAATAGTTATGTTAGTTGTCTATTACTCTGCTAAAAAATTACCCCCAAACTCAGCAGCTTAAGACAGCTCACATGGCTGTTATTTCACACAGTTTCTGAGAGTCAGGAATCCGGGAGCAGCTTAGGTGGGTGATTCTGGCCCAGGATTTCTCATGAGCCTGCAGTTAAGCTGTGGGCCAGGGCTGCAGTCATCTGAAAGGCAGAGGATCTGCCTCCCAGCTCACCCACATGGTTGTTGGCAGGCATCAGTTCTCCAAGGGCTTTTGGAAGGAGGGCCTCAGTTCCTGGATACCGGGGCCTCTCCACGGGACTGCCTGAGTGTCGTCAAGACATGGCAACTGGCTTCCCCCCGAGTGATTCATCCGTGAGAGAGTGAGCGAGCCCAAGATGGGAGCCACAGTCTTTTATAACCCAATCTGGAATGCAACATCCCACGGTTTCTGTCATATTCTATTGGTCACACTGGCCCACCTTGGAACAATCCTGGGTGGGTATGAAGACCAGGAGGAGAGAATCACTGGGGGCCATCTGTGAAGCTGGCTACCACAATTGTGGCTTCTTCTAGAAAGTTGGGCGTAGATTGCATCAGGAAGGAACACACAGGGAACTTCTGGGAAACTGGCAAGATTCCATTGCTTGAACTGGTGGTTGTACAGTTGTTAACTTCATAATCATTTGATAAGCTGTACATTTATATTCTACGCACTGTTCCAAATGTATGTCAGATTCCACGATAAAAATGTAAAAAGAAAAACCTATTTAAATTTCAAATGACTAACAGGAAAATTATTTGCAGCAATTCGACAATCATATGTAAAATGTATAAAGAGTTCTTAGAAACCAGTAAAAGACAAACACCACAATGGAAATAAACAGTGATTCATAAAATAACTAAAAAGGTGGATAAGAATGTAACATTTCATCTCACAATTAAAGAAATGACAATTAAAATAGTGATTTTAAAATACTATATTCAGCCTAGTGTTAATAAAGACATGGGGAAATGCGCCTTTTCTTACACTATTTGAGGGGGAAATTTTCTGGAACATAACTTGGCGATGCATAACAAAAGTCCTTAAAATACCCAATGCTGACTCAGCAACTTTATTTCAGGATTACTTTTTTTCCCTAGGAAATTGCCAAAGACTAGCACGGAATCACTAATTATACGTTGTTCTAGTTGGGAACACAAATGTGAAATCAAGTTTCCAGGACTGGAATCCCAGCTGCAATACTTATTTTTCACTTTAGGTATATTATTTTGTGCCTCAGTTCCCTCATCCATAAAACTGGGGGAGAACAAAATACCTACCCCGTAAGGTTGTTGAGGCTTAGGTGAAATAATGCATATAAACATCTTAAACTCATAATCTGAGACAGCAAACACTCAATAAATTTTACTTATTGTTATTAGTGAAAATTGGTAACAACTTAAATATCCAAGTTAGAAAACTTCAAAGAAATTGTAGTTTTTCCATATTATACAGCTTCTAAAAATTATGATGTGGATCTATATTCTCACAGAAATATCATCACAATATATTAAGTGAGAAAAAGTAGGTTAGAAGCCAGTACATTTCATTTTTGCATTTTTATAAACATATGTAAATGTAATAATATTGGGTATATATCCAATATTAAGAGTAACTATAGGGTAATGCGATGTGGATAACGGTTTTGCTGGGGGTTTTTTGTATTTTATATATTTTTTCTTTTTTTTGTATTGTATAATGTTTCGTCAATGAACATAAGTGATGTATGAAATACATGATTAATTTAAAAACAATCCAAAATAATGAACAGAAAAATCAAGAGGTGTGAAATAAATACAGTGGACTTTCAGTATTAAAAGTAATTATGTTCTATTAAGCCACTACACTCAATTAATGAATACTGAACCATTGCTCCTAAAGGAAATAGAAGTCAGGTTCTTTCAAGCCTCTGGTCACATAAGCCTCTGGTATATATATTGGGAGCTCATCCAAATTCATAAGAAAAATACTAATACTCCAAAGGATGGCTAGGCCAGGGTGTGAACAAGTCATAACAGGAGAACTACAATTAGCAAATAAACCCATGAGAAAACCTTGAGCCCCCAGCCTGGGCAACATAGCGAAACCTCCTCTCAACAAAATATATGTATTTTTTAATTAGCCAGGCAAGGTGGAGCATGCCTGTACTCCTAGCTACTCGGGAGGCAGAGGGAGGAGGATCCCTTGAGCCCCCAGAAGGTCGAGGCTATAGTGAGCCACGACGGCACACTGCACTCCAACCTGGGTGATAGACTGAGACTTGCCTCAAAACAAAACAAAAACCTCAGGCCCATTCATTTATTCACATCCATCCATTTATTCATTTACACAGGCATATATAAGGTACCTCCAAATGTGCACAGCCTGGTGCTCCAAAAGTCACAGACGTAAGGCATTAAGTCCTATTCCTGGGTAATTTGGGAGACACATGCTGAATCCAGGAAGTATGCACATGTGGGTGTGGAGGCCCCGGCCTCTCCTGTCTCCTACTGTGTGTGGGATGCCTCCACTCACCATTACACCAAACATGGCAGTGGTTACTCGCTTGCCATGGGGCACCCAAGGAAGGTGCTGCTGAATGTGATCACCAACTCGGCAAACCCTTAGGCTCCGGGATGCTGATCTGCTGTCCATTTCCACACACTGATGAGGGGAATGCATCCCACCCAGGTGAAGGTCATTCCTAAAAAGTCAGTAGACCCTTGGGAAAAGGCTATAATTTAGACACATAGTTGTCACTTGATCTAAAGACATATCACTTCTTCCAACAACTCGAAACTATTCTGCAGATTAAAAGTTTATATTATTCCTAGAGTGAAGCTTAGTCTTTGTTATACCTGTCTGAATGTGAAATAGCTGCAATTAACATTATTTATAAAACACCCATTTTTCTAACGGGTTATTAGGTTCCCTTCCTTTCCTGCAAACTGTGTCTAAAAAGAAGCCAGTAAGTCTTTTTTTTCTTTTCTTTTTTTTTTTTTTTTTTTGGACGGAGTCTCACTCTGTCACCCAGGCTGGAGTGCAGTGGCGTGATGTCAGCTCACTGCAACCTCAGCTTCCCGGGTTCAAGCGATTCTCCTGCCACAGCCTCCAAGTAGCTGGGATTACAGGCGTGGGCCTCTACACTTGACTAATTTTTGTATTTTTAGTAGAAACGGGGGTTTCACCATGTTGGCCAGGCTGGTCACGAACTCCTGACCTCAGGTGATCTTCCTGCTTAGGCCTCCCAAAGTGCTGGGATTACAGGCGTGAGCCACCGCACCCAGCCAGAAGCCAGTAAATCTTAAATGCGAGAAGGGTTTTCTCATGTGTAGGATGAGTAACTGAGATATTGCATCTAAACACGAAATTGAATAAACTGACCTTTCAATGTCTGTTCTTCTTGCGATGCCAATAATCTCACTCTGAATTCCACCTCTAACCTTCCCAAGAATATTAAACAGGATCATGATTAGCAAAGTGAATTTTTTTAAAATATGTAAGTCAGGAAGAGAAAAAAATATTAGCACAGAAAGTACTTTTATGATGTGTTAATACTTCATGAATCTAAAATTATTCAGCTTATGTATGAAATATAGCATAATTTGAATTGCTTGTTTCATAAAATGTAAAAATACAGTTTTTCCAGACAATAATTACAAATTTAATCCATTTACTTTCATAAATGTCATAAAGTTGTTAATTATGCTATAAACAGTGTAACAGGCTGTTGGCCTTCAAAGAATTGCAGAGTTCTTGCTTATTTCTGATAAGCATACAACTTTGGAACACTAAAAACATCAGGTGAAAACAATTTAAAAATATAATATTTTCTAGTCTAAAGGTCATTAACAGCATAAGCCAATTCCAAAAAGTACTAAGTTTCAGGGATACACAGAGGACAAGAAAAAATATTCCAAAATCCATGATTATAACTCTTTTCAAAGGGCCTTCTTAGCCCGTCTTCTAGAAAGCAAAGCCCAAGACAAGGATTAAAGTGATGACAATTTATTGTGTGAGGTACTAGCCCAGGACGGTAAGAGTGAGGAAAGAGAGTGCAAGGCCAAGAAAGAGTCCAAGGACTGTGTGATAAAGGGTGTAACTGCACCAGCCACCTTCAAAACAAGCCAGCCCACTAGGCAAGTATGTCCATCAGCACACCGGACTTTCTCAGAAAGAGCTGCAAGAAGAAACTGCACCTCAGAGTAGTCCCTGGAAGGGAGAAAGGAAGGGAAATTGATCTGCCCAGTGCCATCCTATCCTCTCCCATTGGTTGAGGTTCACCACAGGAGCCAAAGACCCAACACTTCCGGGTTTCACCCTCCAGCCCTTGGACAGCCACTCGAGAAGCCAGGTTCTAGGTCCCCGATGCAGCATTTCACCCAAGACCAATAGTGGAGAGAGATGTGGCACTTGATAGGGCTCAGCATGTGGGGCCTGAAGGCCACGTTGGTCCAGGGCTTCATTGATGAACTCCAGCCTGCTCTGTGAACTCCAGCAAAAGTGTGGTCTGGGAAGAGGGGCTCAAAAGGAGGCAGCAACAAAACACACACCTAAAAATGCCTGCAAAGCTTATTACTATCAATGTATTTTATTACTATCATTATATCCAATACAGAAGCATTGACACCAGGGATTTATTTCCTTATCTCAAATTTCCAAGTAGCTGTCCCAATCAAAGACATCATAATGACCACCTCAGGCCAGCTGTGGTTACCCTATAAAATACTGGGAACCACAATAAAGTCAAGCTCCATGTTACGACTGGAGATTAGGGCCTGGACTCAGAATGTGAGTGCACCTTCCAGAATGATTCCATCTGAGCTGGCATTTGTTCAGCCCCTCATTATCATGAAGTAGCTGCCACATCAGCAGTCAACAGGACTTCCCGACCCTCTCCCTTTCAGATGATCTTCTCAGGGTCATGTGTCCATTTTTCAGCAGACTGGTACCTTTTCCTGAAATAATGCAGCTTTTAAATATCAGGCAGTTGCGAGGCTCTTGGGTTCTAGTGTCATCTTCCAGGATTTTATTCAGATCTCCTCATTCTGTGGTCAGGCCCTACTGTGTAATTGTTGTGTATTTGTTTGTTCTAAGGTCCTGTGTACTGATAGGATTTTATATACTTTATTCAGGTTGCAGTGACACTAGTTAAAACACTAATAATCATTTACTCAGGTTTACAGTTGGCACAATTCTCGGTATTTACCATTCAGTGGTCATTTCATTGACTATTAATCACTGAGTCTCCAAGCCTGGAGCAGTTACCACACATGCTAGGCACTCAGTAAACATTTATTCAGTGAATGACATTTGTTTCTTTGATCAGATTTGGATCTTTGTGAGAACTGGATGACTAATTGAACATATGATTACACATATGACTACACTTTAAAATGTTTAAGGGAAATTAACAGAATTTATAAATAGTATTAATTGAGGGATTTAATTGGTTAAATTTATAAATTAAACATTGTTCAAAGATAAGTGCCTTTCATTTTAACATAAATATCAGATTTACAAACGAATTTATAAGATTCGTAAGTTATTTTTTAAAGTTTAACATAGAATCAGTTTTACATTTATGACTTCAATGAGTTAAGTATTTAATAAAATACTGCTAACTGTAAACCTCCCTTTCTGGGCCTTAGACATTAAAAAACCTAGGGGTAAGAAAGGTAGAGCCCCTGATCATGACAGGCAAGATAGGTATAAAATGCTGTTAAGAACACAGGGAACAAAGCAACCCATCCCCCACCTGCGGGGGAAGAGGAAGGAAACAGGGGTAAAAATTCCTAAAATGTTTACAGCAGCAGGTAATGCTTCAACAGAATCTTAAAGGAGGAGAAAGCAAAACACCAGGAGGACAATAGAAGGAGGTGGAGGAGAAGCTTATTTCAGCAGAAGGAAGAACATGGACCTGGTCCAAAGGGATAACCCAACAAGGCATGGTGTGGAAACTTCCAAGTAGCTCCAGATGGCTAGAGGTAGGCCAGCAGACACAAGGGCTTGACAGCATGGGAAGCAGTACAAGTCTATACTGAAGGGCCACTGAAGGATTTTCAGTAGGGGGTGACCATTCCTGTTTTAGGAAGATTCCTCTGGCCACAGTGAGGAAGATGGCCTGGAGCAGGAGAGAAAATAGGTGGGAGAGGTGGCAATGTAGATAATAAGTAATGTGGCCCCACCCTGAGGAGTGATGGTGGTGCAGAGAGAGATTGACAGATCTTAGAGCACTTAAGAGGTAAAAATCTGCAGAATGTACAGAGATAAGGGTGTGGAGTGACTCCCTAGCACAACGCCAAGTGAATCACTGAGGATACTCAGAAGTGTTGAATGAAAGATGAATAGAATAATGGCAACAATAACAAAACACAGCATTTGGTGGAAGTTACTACATATTGAGCCCTTTGCCAAGAGCTCTGCCTTTATTATCTAATTTTATCTTCATGTCCATTCTTTAAGGAATATATGCTTAATTTCCAGAAACTAAGACACAAGGAAGGTGGATTACTTGCCCAAGCTCAACCAGCTAATCAAGAGAGGAGTCAGGATTGAAGCAGAGGTAATCAGCTCCAGAGTGCTTCATCCAAAGATGAAGGTTGGTTTTATAGTTTCTAGTAAATTGGAGTGATGAAAATGTTTGGATGGATTTAAAATATATATTTTTTGAAAACTAATTTGAGGTATATAGGGGTGTCCAAGTAGAGCTGTCCAGATAGGCTGCCTAAAGCTCAAGAGAAATGTCAGGACAGGAATTATGAACAGGTGATCACATGGGTTATCATAAGAGTCATGCACGAAACATGAACTGAGTGAAAAGACTAGATGACCAAGAGCAAACTCCTCGTGATCACTGATTTTAAAAAGTTGGACACAGAAAGAGAGCCTGGAAAATAAAACATAGTGAACAGAGAGTTAAGAGTTTAACCAGCAGTAGTGTGGTAGGAATCACAGTAGAAGATGTTTCCAGAAGGAGATGGTCAAAATGCACAACAGAGCAGAGTTGTCAAAAATAAAGACACAAATGCCTGCTGGATTCATCTTTTAGGAAGACGTTGGTAACTTAACTGAAGTAGATCCATTGTGTGACGGAGGGGACAGTAGATTACATTGGTTGACAGTGATACGTGATCAGGAAGTGAAAGCAGTGGGTAGAGATAGGCTTTCTAAAAGTCCAGCAATGAAGAAAAGAGTGAGACAGTGGAGGCCTAAGGGGAGACAGAGTCAATGGGAGGATTTAAACAAGAGGCCAGCTTGCTTAATTGTAACCTGCATAGACCTTGGGGGACTGAACAAAGGAGGATGAATGTGGGAATAAAGATGAGACAAAATAATATGTTTGGAAGAAGGGGTCAGGGGGCATCTTGCCTCTAGTGGACAAGGGCCCTGAGCTTTACACAGCCCTCTGTATTTATTGGTAAAAGAGATAGCGAGAAGAGGGGCGTGGAAGAAGAGGTCAGCTGCTCGGGTCCAGAGGAGGCTTGCAAGACTGCATTCTTCGAACAATAGGCTCTCTAGATGTCCCAGTAGATAACCTCAAGGTAAGTGTCAGTAAAGGAGAGCGTGAAGACGAGGGGCAAGAAGGTAGGACTAATACCATGGGGTCTTGGGGCTGTAATGGGTCTTCAAGAGCCATGACAAAGAGTGGAAGAGGAAGCCATTCAAGAACATAATAAAGGATTAGTGACTTATCTTGAAGCTGAAGCCATAAATATGTAACACCAGCACAATTATAAGATTTTCTCCAGCAGTTCCTGGCAGCCCCTGGATAGCAGAGAAGACAGATGTTAGAGGGCTCCAGGGCTTGAGGTTGGCAGAAGACATAGGAAAGATAGTGGAGGGAGGGGTTTGCAGGGGTCTGTGAGAAAGGGAGCTGCCCTGCATGGGATCTGGGCAGGCAGGAAAGGAAGAGAAGTCCTAAGATATCCAGCTTGGGGAAAAGAGCTTCAGGAAAATCCAGGCCTGTCAACACTGCTGAGCTTGATGAGAAATAGCAGTTGAGTGGAACTTTCCTCCTGACCTGGAATCACAGCTAAGGTCTAAAGCTAATGACTGAAAGCTCACAATAGTCCACAGTCAGAGTCACTGACAAGTTTCCAGCCATGATGCCAGCTACTACAGCACAACTTTCCAAGAGGTGTCAAAACTGGTCCCCTGCCCTTACCACTCCCCTGCCTCCCATTCAGTCAATATAAGAGAGGAAATCAATATAAAGAGAGGAAAAGAAGGACCCTTCAGCGTGACAAGAGTGACACGTTACACTTAAGCCAGAAAGACAAGGTTCAAGTCCTGGATCTGCCAACTTATAAACCGTGTGATGTAGGGCTATATATATCCACTCTAGTCCTCAGATTCCTCATTTATAAAATGAGGCTAATGTCTACTCCAAATGGTTATCACAAGGATTAAATCAATTAAAATATTTAATATTCTTAGAATTGCACTATGTAAGTATTAGCTATTTTTCTTTTTTCTTTTTCTTTTTTTTTTTTTTTTTTTTGAGACATAATCTCACTCTGTTGCCGAGGCTGGAGTGCAATGGCACAATCTCAGCTCATTGCAACCTCCACTTCCTGGGTTCAAGCAATTCTCCCACCTCAGCCTCCCGAGTAGCTGAGACTACAGGCACATGCACCACCACGCCTGGCTAATTTTTGTATTTTTAGTAGAGAGGGGGTTTTGCAATGTTGGCCAGGCTGGTCTCCAACTCCTGGCCTCAAGTGATCCTCCCGCCTCGGCCTCCCAAAGTTCTGGGATTACAGGCATGAGCTACTGCACCTGACCAATGGGTTTTTTAATAACATTAAATTCAATTCAAGGCAAATGGAAGACACAAATCCATATCCGTGTTTCTTTGCCTCCTTTCTCCTCCCCGCTCCTTTTTTTTTTTTTTTACAAGGCTTTTCTCTAATGACTATGTATCATGGGAGCAATTAAAACTGTACTACACATACACACACACAAACACACACACATATAAAAATTGGTACTTAGAATTGTTCAAATCCTTTGATGTACAATTTTACATCTCAGAGTGGAGTCTATAAGGAAAGTCCATTCCTAAGTACAGAAAGACAACCTTAACATGGAAAAAGATGTTTAGCGCAACATTTTTTCTTCTTTTGAGACCGAGTCTCAGTCTGTCACCCAGACTGGAGTGCAGTGGCACGATCTTGGCTCACTGCAACCTCCACCTCCTGGGTTCAAGCGATTCTCCTGCCTCAGCCTCCCAAGTAGCTAGGACTTCAGGTGTGCACCACCACGCCCAGCTAACTTCTTTGTATTTTTAGTAGAGACAGGGTTTTACCATTTTGGCCAGCCTGGTCTTGAACTCCTGACCTCAAGTGATTTGCCCACCTTGGCCTCCCAAAATGCTGAGATTACAGGCATAAGCCACCACACCTGGCCTATTAGCTACTTTTCTTATTCCCTCACATTCTCATGGGAAACTGATGAGGATGCTTTCCCTTTCTCAAAGCCAATTCTGAGGGACTCCAAGAAAACCACTTGCAAAGACTAGAGTTGCCTTCAGTGAAGGAATACCATTCTCTGTGGCCCTCAGAGGGTATGAAAGAAGACTCCAGTGGTTTCCCTGAGTCAACAAGAAAGTGCAGGTTGGGAGAGCAGCAGGAGAGGAGCCATGGCCTGTCCAGGCAGCTTCAAAGGTAAGGGAAACAGCACCAGGAAAAGAGGGTGGGATTATATACCACAGATGAGACCACAGGAAGACACAGGTGCCACACCAGCATCAGACAGAACCAGGAGGACCACAGCAAGACCAGGAACCCCCATACACCCTCCGCAGCGGGGAGACACATAGAACTAAGCCTCTCCAGCTGTCCTTCCTGTGCCTAGCACCAAGGGAAGGAGCATCTGGAAGAGGGAGAGGGAGGAGGTGCACAGAGCCTGACCACAGCACCCTCTTCCGCTACCAGCAGCCAGGATCCCATCTCTGCCCATGCAGTTGAGGACAAACTGTCAATCAGGTTGGAAACTGATGTTTTAAAAACAAAAAGGGGCCAGGTGCGGTGGGTCACACCTATAATCCCAGCGCATTGGGGAGGCCTCGGCCAGGCGAATCACTTGAGGCCAGCCTGGCCAACATGGCAAAACCCCGTCTCTACTAAAAGTACAAAAATTAGCTGGACACGGTGGCACACACCTGTTGTCCCGGCTACTCAGGAGACTGAGGCAGGAGAATCGCTTGAACCCGGGAGGCAGAGGTTGCAGTGAGGCCAAGATGGCGCCATTGCACTCCAGCCTGGGTGACAGAACAAGACTCACCTCAAAAACAAAGAGACTAAGTCATACAGAAATAAAAAGGTTTTAAAACTTAAGCATGGCAGGAAATATATGGCCCTGGTCAAAGGATCCTCAAGAGTCCTACTCCACAGAAGGAGAGAAGAACTTGCTTTGGCACAGTGGAAAGCAGTGATTAGCAAAAATAAAACCAATTCCTATGTATGTGCAGAGCTGAGACCTCTCAATAAATAAGCCAAATATAAAAGATCTTCAGCCTGCAGGTTCTTCATGGCCACCCTCACCCAACCTGTTCCAGTGACTGAGCCCATCAGAAAACAGCCCCGTGGGCACAGGCTCATTCCTCCCAGTGGCTGAGCTCTGCCATTCCTCCTGCCACCCAAAGCCTGGCATACCTGTGGCAAGCTTTATCCAGTATGCAGAATTAGGCTCCTGCCCTAGTTTCCTGATTATATCCCAGCTTCCCTCTGGAAAAGTCCCGGCCATTTGGCTAATGCCCTAACAACGACTCAAGCTTTCTCCAACCCTCTCTTCCTGAGAACTGAACTCTTCCCCTACTGGATCCCTCCTGATTGAAGTTTCTTTTCTTCCTCTTAGAGCCATGGTGGCACTTCCTCTCCCAGTGGCTGCCCCCGCGCCCCAATTGTAACACCCCTGGGGTGTTTGGCCAAGGCCAAAGTCACAACATCCTCTTGGATATCCCACTAGAATTGCTGAAGACTCTTTACAGGAGAAGCCCCACAACCTGGCCTGACCTCTGTCTCCAGGCTCACCCTCCCTCCCGCCCAGCAGTTCTGGTACTTAACAGTGGGTTATGATTGCACGGGGAGTTACAGTTTGGAAAGTTGCTGCAACAGAACCAGAGGAATCGCTCAGGGCAGGAGCTCGCAGGATGAAATTTAAGAACTTAGGTTAAAGCAGGTCTGGGTGATGCCAAAGCCTCCAGTCTGGCTATGGGATGGGTGGATGCAATGGAGGAGGTGAAGGCCACCAGCATGGAGGAGGGCCATGAACTGAGACCCTAAGGACTCACTTGCTGAGCCACTGATCCCCCAAGACAGAGCCGATGTGTCACGGTGACATGGCTGGGAAGAGGATCATTTAATTTTGCCTCAGAGGAGGGAGACCAGAAAGGTGTACATGTGCTTTTTTTGTTTTCTTTAACATTTTACTATGAAAGATTTTAAATACACCACAAAACCTGTGTAATGAACTGCCATGTCCCCATCACCCAGCTTCAACAGTTATTAAAGTTTTGCCCACCTTATAGTCCCTGGATCCCCTCCCTGGTGCCCCTCCACCACCACCACCACCACCACTGGATTATTTTAAAGCAAATCACAGACATCATATCATTTCATTTGTAAATACTGCAACATGGATCTCTAGCAGATAAGCACTCTTTAAAAAAAAAAAAAAAAAAAAAAGAACAATAATCAAACCTAAAGAAATTAAAGAACAATTATTTAAAATAATCTAACATCCCATCTATGATCATGTTTCCACATTAAACTCATAAATGCCTTTTGACAGATGGGTTGTTTGAATCCAGATGGAAATAAGGTTCACTTGTTCCATGGATTGATTTGTCCCTGTCCTACTTTGGTTTCCCCCAGAAACAGACCCTTGGGCAATGATTTCAGTGCAAATGGTTTATTTGGGAGGTGACCCCAGTGAAACTGGTAGGGGAGCCGGAAAGTGAGACAGTGGGAGGACCACCAACAAAGGGTGCATTACTGCTGGGGGCAAATGAAGCTCAGTCTCTCTGGGCAACTCTGGAAAACAGTGTGGGGCACCACTGAGAGTTTTCCCAACCCTGGGGGATAGAGGGAAGGAAGCTGGGGTATTTGTCCACCAGCTCTCCACCCATCTTTGGCTGAGCACTGCTTCCAGAGACATTAACTATCTAGGCCATTAATTCTCGGGCACTCTGCTCCACTTACCATGTGTAATCTTGGGGACAGAATAAATGCCCTTGGGGAAAGGGTCACAGGTGTTCCTGGCACACAGCCTCCAGCAAGCTATAGAGGCAGAAGTGGAGTGAAGGTAGGCAGAACATCAATTGCATCTGCCACAGTCCCTTCAAAGTTTCTTTCATTAACACCACTTCCCCCCGTCTTTTATTTTTCATGTATTTACTGAAGAAATGTGGCATCTTTTAGAATTTCCACATTCTAAATCCAATGGATTTCATCCCATAGTGTTGTTTGATATGAACCCCTATCTTCCATACTTTTTTTTTTTTTTTTTTTGAGAGGGAGTCTTGCTGTGTCACCAGGCTGGAGTACAGTGGCGATCTTGGCTCACTGCAACCTCCGATTCCCAGGTTCAAGCAATTCTCCTGCCTCAGCCTCCCGAGTAGCTGGGATTACAGGTGCGTGCCACCACACCCAGCTAACTTTTGTATTTTTAGTACAGACGGGGTTTCACTGTGTTGGCCAGGATGGTCTCGATCTCTTGACCTCGTGATCTGCCGGCCTAGGCCTCTCAAAGTGCTGGGATTACAGGCATGAGTCACCACGCCTGGCCCATACTTTCTATAAATTAAATAGTTGGAAGATTGATCAGATCGCAATTCTGTTTTTTGGCAAGAAACCTACAGGTAAATCTGTGTCCTTCCTATACCACCACATAGGATGTATGGGCTTCTAACAACTAAAGGTTTGCCCAGCTTGAAAGAAGCTTGAGCCCCCTCTCATTGGTTGGTTATGTTGCTTGATTCAGCATATTCCCAAGCCGACCAACTTCTTCCATATGCCATGGAAGCTGGACAAACATGAAGTGAACAAGTCAGGCTCTGTGTGACTCAAAGGCCTTGCCAGCAGATTTCAAGCAGGGTTTGCTTGTGACTTGGAACAAACATCTGAAGATGGCATTGATTCTTCCACTCCTTACCACACCTTTCAAACACCAAGCCCCTTCTGAAACCAACTTGCACACCAGAACAGTGCAAGACCACGTGAATTTCTGACTTTGAATGTCAGATGTGTGAATCTATTTACACTTTAGCTACCACGAATTCCAAAGCAGAGAGGTGTTCAGATCCTCTAAATCTTATCTATACCATTTCACAAGAAAAGTCTGCCTTACTGCACTGTAACGCAGCAGTGCAGGCAAAAAAAAGAAAGCCAAGACTCTTGAAGGAATGCTAACATTAAATTCAGAGGACAATTCGGTCCAGTGAAGTGTTTCATACAACACTGACAAGTTGAAGTTCTTTGGCCACTGGTATTTAGGAAAGAGCTTTGTTGTATTTTGGTTAATTTTCCAAGGTCCTTTCCACTTGCCTCCAATCAAGCTTTTTGCAGAATGGAGTCCACACTGTCCAATTCACTCATTCAAGAAACGCTTACTGACCAGGTGAGCTGAGGGACTCTGTCTCCAAAACATACATAAGGACTTCTAATGTCTTACATTTCTTTGTACCCACAGGATTCTCGGACTCTCCCCAGCACACATTAGACATTAGACCTTAGGTCTTTGTCAATCATCACCCCTTGCTAATACAAGGCTTCCCACTTTTCACCATGAAGATCTGTACCTTCTTTCAGTGCTTCTGTGCTGATGAGAATGGCTTTTCCAAGTTTATTGTTCTTCCCCAACTACTCCCCCTTAACGTTTTCCCATCTATTACCTGTTGGGAGGTCCAGGTAAGGCACACATTAGCTTGTTTGCATATTATCCCAGCAAAGATTCCATCCATTCATTCATCTTCTGATTTAAGAGAGTCCTCAATGTTTATGACACTGCTCTTGGGAAAATGGTCTTATTCATTTAAAACCTCCTGTAATTAAAAGTGAACAAATTCCAAACGATGATATTGCCCTTGTGAGAGCTTGGTCTGTTTTCCCTGATGTGCAGGTGCTATCCTGCCCAGATAGAAAGCCAGTGACCACTGTCATACACTGTGCTAGGCTGAACTAGATTGTAGGGGGGCCAATTATGACATCACAGAGGCGACGCATCACTTCAGGGCCAAGAAAATGAGCACTCAATTCCTGTTTGTCTTCAGGGCACCCTCTGCCCTTGGTGGATATTTCAGACTCACAAATAACATTTCCTACCCATGACATTTACCAGAAAAAACAAATTGTAATCTGGCCACCTTGGCTTCTTCTCTGAGAGGAGGCTGAGCCCTCCTGATGAGCCCTCAGTGTCCCTCTGGCATTTATCCACCAGTGACTGGTATATAAGAAGTCACTGGGACAATGCAGTGTGTAAGAACAAAACCTCTGCTAATGAGGGTCAGCAGAAAAAAATAAAAAAAAAACGCAAAATCACTAAAGCGGCAGTGTTAACACAGTCCCACAGCAGAAGGAAGACAGCTTAGACCCACAGAGAAGGGGAGTCCAAACACCAAGAGCGGAGACCCCTAAGGCGCCCCAACCTCATCCATGCCCTGAGGTTGGTTCCCACACAAGGTCAACAACCTTCTCCCAATCTCTTAGCTGGCCTCTGTGGGCCATACAACTCTGTCACCAAAGATGCGATTCCCCCTGCCTGGCAAAAATGCCCAGGCCACAGAGACAGTATTTGGTTCCCTTTTATCTATCTATCTATCGATCTATCAATCATCAATTTATAATCTATCATCTATTGTCATCTATCTATCATCTATCAATCATCTATCTATTATCTATCTATCTATCTATCTATCTATCTATCTATCTATCTATCTATCTATCTATCTATCTATCAGCTTCTGACAATTCCTACTAAACTGCACCAACAATAGGCACAAACCGGTCCCACAGGCTGCTCTCTATTCCCTAAATAAGTCTAACTTCCCCACTTACTTTCACCTGGAAAGGGCATTTTGGTTCAGCCTCTTCATTTTAAATAGAGATAGAGGCCCAGAAGGGTTAGTGACTTTCCCAAGATCACAAAGGAGAAGCAGGCTGAAATCCAAAAGCATTGTGCCCTAGGGACACTGGACTATTTAATACGAAAGGATCTTTACGTTTTTAGTTATAGAAGAACAATGTCATTTGCAAATACATAAACCTGCCCTTGGGCTATCAAATGCTGGCTGTGGATGGGGTAACAGTTCCCGCAGGAGGTAGGGTGGTTAGGGAGAGTCCTCACCCCCATCAAAGGAAGCAGTAAAGATCCTGGAAAAGCAAACTGGATGAGGGTAGAAACAGGAAATGGGACCAGGATGGGGAAGTGGAGGTTCACAGAAGTTTTTCCTGTATCATGGAAATTTGAGGTGGTTTTTACTTTCTTCCTTTAGCTTTACTGTGCAGCTTGAGTTTTCTTCACGTGTAGGTATTCACTGACATGATTAGGAAAAGCAGATCAATGAGCATGATTCCCAGAGTCAAACCCAAGAACCAGCCTCATGACCTTAGAGTCACAAAAGATGTAACACCTGCCTGTCAGAATGCGGTCAGAAGAAATGAAGCCTTCCATAAACTGAAAAGCAGATGGCTATATATTACAAGGCAGCCATTCTGCTACACAAGCTGAGCTTCTATGAGCTGCTAGCACAAGCAATGCTGGACTCTCAGGACCCCCAGGACCCCCATTCAACCCTGGTGCACAGCATCATAGCTTCAGAACTATCCAGGATCTTTGTCCAAAAGCCAACATGGTCTTCTGGGTCAGGGAGGCAGATCAGCAACAGTGCCTGGATGCTCACTTGAGTCCCCATGAAAACTAATAAAAATGGAGGGAAGGGGTAGCAACAGTTATGAAAAATAAAAAGTTGACCATATGCCCAAATCAGAAGGATCTTCCACTGACAGGAAGAAATTCAGATGTATAGTCAGTGGCTAGTGAACATCAGCCACAAAACCCAAAGTGGCTGCACAGGCAGCTGGGCAGGGGGTGACAACTGTGCCACATGGAAGGGAGCACACCCTCCTGAAGCAGATTTGTGCACTTATCATACAATTTTCCAGCAGGCGGCTGTCAAATCACCAGCTCTAACCAACTCAGGATAGGAGAGTTTTCCCCCGCATGAAAGTAAAGTGTGTTGAGGAAGAGGCGTATTTTTCTAACTCATACAAAGAGCACCATATGGGCTAACAGTGACCCACAGACACCCTCACCCCATGGACTGCTCCTCCACAAAAGCCTCAAGGAATCCCATCCAAACCACATAAGCACTCCCAGGTCAAGTCTCTTGGTTTCCTCAATAACTTTAGTTCTGCATTCATCACAAATCTGCAGCCCCTCGGCAGGAACTCGGCCTGGTGCACAGATGCCCAGGCTAACTGCCTTCTGAGGCATGCAACCTTCTCACCTGGGAGCAGCGCCTGCAGGCAGGTGTATGCAAACATGAAAGACTGGTCAGAGCCGGCCTCAGGTTCTGCAGGACCCACATCCATTTTTTTCATTTGTCAGAAATGGATAGTGAGAGAAGAGGCTGGGCACAGTGGCTCACACCTGTAATCCCAGCACTCTGGGAGGCCAAAGCAGGCGGATCACGAGGTCAGGAGATCGAGACCATCTTGGCCAACATGGTGAAACCCCATCTCTACTAAAATACAAAAAAAAATTAGCCGGGCTTGGTGGCATGTGCCTGTAATCCCAGCTACTTGGGAGGCTGAGGCAGGGGAATCGCTTGAACCCAGGAGGCGAAGGTTGCAGTGAGCTGAGATCGTGCCACTGCACTCCAGCCTGGTGACAGAGCAAGACTCTGTCTCAGAAAAAAAAAAAAAAAAGAAAGAAAAGAAAAGAAAATTTAAAAAAGAAAGAAAAAAAGAAATGGATAGTGAGAGAAGAGAAAAACTATGTCAGCCAAAAAGAGTTGCCTGGGATGGGCCACAGACCAGGAATGTCCCATTGGTGGTGCCACCAGCTCAGCCCCTGGCCTCAGATATGAGAAGGCATTGTGCCAGGGTCAGTGGTACACTGCAAATGGCCAGTGTATCACATCCGTGTGCCAACACTAGGTCTATTCACGGATAAGGAAGGAGAAACACAACAGTCTGATGCCTATGACCAGAATTTGAAGCATAAGAGGACAGAAACAGTTCCCCCCCCGCCAAAAAAGAGCAAAAACATTCTTGCACATAGATTTATTGCAGGAAAGTATAGAAACTTCTTTGGGTTCCCAATAGAAAATAAGGGCACATTCCCCCAAAATAGTCCACATACCAAACAGAAGAGGCAAATATATTGAACAGTAAACTGAGGGAAAAAAGAGACTGCAGAGAAAATAAAAACACGGTACCCAAATTATAAGACATGCAACGCACAGAGGAACATACTGAAGAAGAACAAGAGGAACAATTAGGCCAAGCTAAAAGATGGGACGACTGAACTAGTCATGTTATCAAATTGATGTCATTGCAGGAAAAGAACAAGAAGGAACAAGAAAGAAAAAAAAAAACAGTAAACCGGTTAAAAATTTTTCAAGATTAAAACATTTAAGAATAACCCAGCAATTCCACTCAGGGTATATACCCCAAATAATTGAAAACAGGATGCAAATACTTGTACGTGAGTATTGTATGGACTGAATGTTTATGTCCTCCCAAATTCATTTGTTGAAGCTCTAACTCCTAATATGGTTGTATTTGGAAGCAGGGCTTTGGGGAGGTTATCAGGTTTAGAAGAGAGACAAGGGTAGGGACCCCATGATGGGACTGGCGTGCTTATAAAGAAGAGAAAGAGAGGCCAGAGTGCTCTCTCTCTCTCTGCCATGTGAAGACACAGGGAGAAGGTAGCCATCTGCAAGCCAGGAAGCAGGCCCTTTCCAAAAGCCAAATTTTCCTGTGCCTTGATCTTGGACTTCCCAGCCTCCATAACTGAAAAATAAACATCTGTTATTTAAGCCACCCAGTTTCCAGTATTTTGTTATAGCAGTCTGAGCTGACTAGGGTAAGTATTCATTGCAACACTATTCCCAATAACCAAAAGGGAGAAAAACCCAAATGTCCACAATGGATAAATGAACAGACAAATTATGGTATATTTATACAATGGAATATTATTCAGCCATGAAAAGGAATAAAGTACTGATACATGCTACAATATGGATGAATATCAAAAACATTGTGCTAAGTAAAAGAAGCAAAACACAAAAGGTCACATATTGTACAAATCCATTCATATAAAATATCCAGAGTAAGTAAATCCACAGAGGCAGAGGATAGATTAGTGATTCCCAGGAGCTGGGTGAGTGGGAAATGAGGAGTAACTCCTTAAAGGATATGAGGTTTTACTTTGGGGTGATGAAAATGTTTTAGAACTAGACAGAGATGATCATTGTACAACACGGTGACTGTACTAAATGCCACTGAATTATTCATCTTAAAATGGCTAACTTTATGTTATGTAAATTTTAATTTAAAAAAAAGCAGTATAAGAGACATAACTATCAAATGCAATGTATGGTCTTTGGTTAGATCCAGGTTCATACAGGCTGGCCATAAAAGACATTTGGAGAATATTAGAGAAATTTGAATATGGGCTGGGCATTGGAGGACATAAAAATCATTGTTAGGTGTGATAGTGGTAGCATGGTTAGAGAAAGGCCTAAGAGAAAGGCCCTTATTTTTCAGATGTGCATACTGAAGTATTGGGAATGAAATGTTATGTGGTCTGTTAAAATGCTTCAGGAATAAAACAAGATAAAGCAAAGATGGCAAAATGTTAATACCTGTTAATCTATGTGATGGGGTAGAGGCATTCATAGTATTTTTCTCTTTAGTTTTCTGTATGTATAAAATTTCTCATAATAGTAATTTAAAAAGACAAATCCACATGGTAGGCAGTAAAAAGTAAACTTCTGGCCAGGCATGGTGGCTCATGCCTGTAATCTCAGCACTTTGAGAGACCAAGGCGGGAGGATGGCTTGAGTCCAGGAGTTTGAGACCAGCCTGGACAACATAGGGAGACCCTGACTCTATAATAAAAAAAAGCCAAAAAAAAACCAAACTAGCTAGGTGTGGTGGCATACGCCTGTAGTTCCAGCAACTTGGGAGGCTGAGGCAGGAGGATTGCTTGAGCCTGGAAGGTGGAGGCTGCAGGGAGCCATGATCATGCCACTGTACTCTAGCCTGGGCAACAGAGCAAGACCCCACCTCAAAAAAATAAATGAATAAATAAACTTCACACATTTTACAATGCTAAAAAATGCAACCAATGGAAAAAGAGGAGAAATATTTCAAAAATGGGGCAAAAAATTACCTAAAAACAAAAATCATCACAAAGAACACAACACTTTTTCATTATTCTTCCCCAGATTTGTTGAGGCACCTACATTAACAGATGAAGAAACACAGAAGAAACATCCAACCCATGTATAACTATTTCTTCCCAAAATAAAACCCACACAAATAGTATCCAAACAATAAATAAGCACTTACCAGAAAAAACCACTTTCCTCAGTTGAAAACAGATTTCAGTTTGCATGGTTCATCATATATTAAGCAAAATTAATGGAAAGAGATTCACTGATAGACATGTTCTGGTGACATTTTTTAGTCTCAAGGACACATAAGGAGTCATCAGAATTCAAAGGCGAGAAAATAGGAGACAGAGAGATTATCTGCAAGGGAATACAAATCAGGATGGCCTCAATATTTACCCCCAACAGGAGGTTTTGGAAGATAATGCATCAATATCTACATTTTAATATTTAAACACTTGTGACTTTAAAACTACTATATTAAGACACATTGTTGTTCGCAACAGAAGGCAACCAAAAAAAAAGTTTTAAATATGCAAAATCTCAGAAAACATATGGTGTATGCTTCTTGAAGAATGTACTTGAAAATGTGCTTCATGTCAGAGAGAGTTGGAAAACCTAAGAACTCAAAATGGCAAAGTGAGCATCAACTAAGTTTAATATAAATGCATGCATAATTCATAACAGGATTATGAAGAGAAACACAAAAGAAAATCACTGAGGTTATTTGTGAAATGCTGACTTGAATAGTTCTAGATTAGATTGCCAAAAGTCTCAGGAAATAGAAGAAAAGAAAAGAGATACAAAAAGACATCCAAAACAAAGAAATGTGGGATTGTCTATCAGGGAGAGTGAAAAAAAAAAAAAAACTATTTTTACTGACTTCAGCAATTTCATCAATATAGATTTAATACAGATTTTTAAAAAAATAGGATCCACTACTAAAATTAGAAATGGCATAACTATGATCCAAACAAAAGTACAAGATAAAAGTAAATGTAATGATAATGTAAAGACAGGACTGAAAGCAAAAAACAAGGAAAACCAAATGGCAGATGACCAGACATACCACTGTGTCTATAGTACGTATGGTTTAGATTTCCTCATTAAATAATACGCAAAGACAATCAAAATTGGTTCAAACATAAATAATCTGCTCCTTAAAAACCCTTTAAAGTGACACCATAGTATTACACCAAAAGATGAGGGCAAATGTGAGGAAAAAATTAAATTAGGGGGTAATATTTGTATCATTCTGAGTATAACAAGAAGGCAGAAAATGGGATTAAAGAGGGTCATTTGAGATTGCTGAAAGATACAATCAGTAGTGGAGCCTTGCAAACACTGAAGCTTTTGCATCAAGATATAGTAAGCCATTAAAACACAGAAAGACAACAGTAGGCTCTTGATTCAAAACACAGATCTCAGTTCTTTTCTCTCTAGCACCAACATTCTCCCTGGAATGGCCATAGGACTATAAAACTGGGAAGTATCTAGATCAGCTTTACAAACTAGGACAACTCCCAACTTCCTGGCAGCAGCTTTGAGAAATTTCTGAAAGACGGAAAGCAGGCAGGAATTCCTAAGGCAAAGATGGATTGATCTCACTGGTCAGACTGGCACACACAGTAGGACATAAAAAGGGCCATGGGGATGGGAATCCTACAGATGCCCCTACCAGCAGCACTTGTGGTAGTGACTGATGAGGGTAACATGACTTCTCTAACTTTGGGCAGACCCACAGAAAGAAAAGGAACTCTTGGCACAGCAAGGAAAGAAGCCCTACCAGAGATTTCCCCTTGCTGCATCCATTAATTTCTATGAATATTGAGTGTCTACTGTGTGAAAAGTACTGGGGCTGGGAACACAACAGTAAACAAATCACACAGGAAGCCTGTCCTCACAATGACCGTGCTATCTAATACATAGCCACTGGCCACATGTGGTCGTTTAAATTTATGTTTTAATTAATTAAAAGTAAATAAAAGTTTAGAAATCCATCTCACTTGCACTAGCCACATTTCAAACGCTCAGTAGTCATGCATGGTGAGTGGCTATCATACCAGACCGCTCAGATCCAAGAACATTTCCATCAGCACAGAAAGTTTGCACTGGGCCGCACTGGTCTAGAGCAAGGCCCTCCATTTGCAACCTTCCTTTGAGAAAGCTAAACTATCAATCTGAAGCTCTCCCTTCTCACCCTGTCTGGGCTGACAACAGACTATATCTCACCTGCTGAAACTAGACACATTAAAGCCACTTTCTTTGAAGAGCATAGGAGAAAATAATCCAACATATGAAGAAACTCAGTCATTTAAAATAAGAGAACCAATTGGAGAAATCAAAGTAAGTATGACCATAAAAACAAACTCACAGAAGGCAAGGGAAGGAAAAGTCAAAACAGTGCACTGATTCCGATTTCCAGGTTGGATTCTTGATGACATTGCCCCCTGGAAGAAGGACAAATTGAGATCAAGATTTCTATTCCTAGAACGGAACTGTTCACATTAAAAATGGTATGGCATAGAAAAACTAGCTCGCATATCAAAGGAAACCAAATCAGAGACTTAGAACACAAACTTGAGAAAATTCTCTCAAAACTTTAGAAGGCTCGGCCGAGCGTGGTGCCTCATGCCTGTAATTCCAGCACTCTGGGAAGCTGAGGTGGGCGGATCACCTGAGGTCACGAGTTCAAGACCACCCTGGCCATGATGAAACCTCGCCTCTACTAAAAATACAAAAAGTTAGCCAAGTGTGGTGGTGCATGCCTGTAATCCCAGCTACTCGGGAGGCTGAGGCAGGAGAATCGCTTGAACCCGGGAGGTGGAGGCTGCAGTGAGCCAAGATCGTGCCATTGCACTCCAGCCTGGGCAACAAGAGCAAAACTTTGAATCAAAAAAAAAAAAAAAAACTTAAGAAGGCTCAATAGATTAATATGTTTGTAGAAAGAAAAGAGATTTGGAAAACAAACCCTGGGGGAGGCAGTATACATTAATAGCAAGATTTCCACCGGTATAGAAAAGAACAGAATATATAAAAAGTAAAGCCTACTTTATAACCCAAAAAATGGATTTAATTTGTGACAAAAACTGCAAACTGTAAAACAATACACAAAAAAGCTTGCAACAACCACAAAGGATCAGCTAAATAAACCATTACAAGATATATGATGATGGATTAATATATTTCATATATAAAGGTAAATTTGAAAATGACAATTTAAAAATGGAAAATATCAAAAGGCAATTAATTCACAAAAGAAATGCAAATGATCAGCACATATGTAAAATCAATATATACAAATTTTTTAATAGATCACAAGAGCAAACATTTCAAAAGAATGGCAAGACCCAGTGTTGGCAAGGAAATGGCAAACAGGTAATCTGACAGAAACACTATTGCTGAGAGGACAAATTGCTCATCTTTCTGTTAAGTAATAAATTGGAAATGACTCCCCCCTCTTTAGTGCCATCTTCTTTTAATAAGAAAATTTAAAATGACTCCTTCCCACAACAGATTTCAATGCCTCTCTAGTGGTTTTTTTGTAATGTTTGCCTTTCAAGTAGAACTGTCTCCAGTAGAAAATATTAAATCCAAGAGCACAGCCTCTTGGAGAGAGAAATAGCAAGAGTAGCTTTCTTTCACTGCAACCCAAATATATATTTCTCTGCACAAGTCAAAAGAGGTGTTTTGTCAGGGAAAAAAAATGATCAATCCTTTAGTTTCTAAAAACCTTTGTACAGGGTTAGGGAATGAAGTTCTGCCATCATAATGCACCACTGTGCTCTTTCAGATATATGATTAAAGATTGCATTGTTTCCTTTTGCCAACCTGAAATTTCAGCTCTTAAGAAATATTTTTGCTTGCTTTAATGTAACTCAAGTCAAGTACAAATAAAGTAAGCCATTTCTGAGGAGAACGAAACCAAACCAGCAGGGAGAAGTAGCAATTTAAATGCAGCTCCACCTCAATAAAACAAAGCTGAGAAATTACTAGAAATCCATTGCCCACCTAATGTCCTAGTGTCAAATCTCCTGATTCCTAAAGTCATCTGTTGGAAAACAACTTCAGCAAAGAATTATTTCAGCATGTTTCCACTCCCTGTGATAGGAATTATCTCTTTTTTTTTTTTTTTTTTTTTTTTTTTTTGGAGACAGAATGTCTCTCTATCCTCCAGGCTGGAGTGCAGTGGTACAATCTTGGCTCACAGAAACCTCCGCCTCCTGGGTTCAAGCAGTTCTCCTGCTTCAGCCTCCCGACTAGCTGAGATTACAGGTGGCCGCCACCACGCCCGCTAATTTTTGTGTTTTCAGTAGAGAGGAAGTTTCGCCATGTTGGCCAGCCTGGTCTCGAACTCCTAACCTCAGGTGATCCGCCCGCCTCGGCCTTCCAAAGTGCTGGGATTACAGGTGTGAGCCACTGTGCCCAGCCAGGAATTATTTCTCTTAATCCAAAAAGAACAAACAGGCACCAGGCAAGAAGGCACACACCAATAAATGTACAGCTACCCCTCAGTATCCATGGGGGATTGGTTCCAGGACTCCCACGGGATACACAAATCCTTGAATGGTCAAGCCTCTGATGTAAAATGGAGTCATATTTGCATATAATCTATGCACATTTTTGCATATACAGCACTTTAAATTGTCTCCAGATTACTTATAATAACCAATATAATGCAAATGCTATATAAATAGTTGTTATTCTGTATTGTTTAGGGAACGATGACAAGAAAAAGTCTGCACATGTTCAATCCAGATGTTTTGGTGTTTCTCTCAAATTTTTCTGACCTTCTTTTGGTTGACTCCACAAATGTGGAACCCAAGGATACTGAGGGCTGGCTGAACTTCCAAGCTGTATTCCACCTCAGCCACCATGAGAGACACAGAGCAGAGGGGAGGCCCAAGCCTTGCAATCCTCCCAGGCTTATGCTGGCCCCACAAGGTAACAACTGTGTGATTTGAAAAGAGTTGCATAATGTCTGCATGTCTCAGTTTTCTCATCTATAAAACTGGAATGGCAGCATCTTCTTCATAAACTGTGAGAACTTTATAAAATCTGTAAAGTATGCTGGGTACAGGGTTGCTATTTTATTTTTAGAACAAACAGTGATAAAAATTGAGTTTTGCCATTATTTATTATAACAGTGTAGAAATATGAATTTACATCAACAGACTCCAAAGGAACAAAAAGATAAAAGTAATAATTGAAGGGTGATAGAATTAAAGAGGATTTTTTTAACCCTAAAATAGACTGCATTTTTGTTTAACAGTTTTCAAATAAAATAAAATTGGGGAAATAATCTGACGCCCAAAGAAACGACTAATTAGTTTCCATCCAAAGAATCTTCATCTTATATCACAATAAACATGGTGAATTTTATTACACTGAAAAAGAACCTGAAGAAACTCAATGAATAATCACAAAATAATAAAAGTTAGCATTTATTTAGCAATTATGACATGGCAAGCATTCTACCAAGTGCCTTACACATATCCGTCCAATTCATTCCCATCACAAGTCTGGGAAGGAGGTATTATTATTATCTTCATTTTACAGATGAGGAAACTCAGGCATAATAAGTAGTGTGGCCCAGATCACAGAGCTGGTAGGTGGCAGAGACAGACTTCCACCTTAGACAGGAGAGCAGATGCTGTCAGTGCCCCACTGATGGCCCCCAGGACTCAATTCTACAAGATCAAGTCTGTTACTACAAACACCTGCAACTTTCAGTCTGGAGGCCTTTTTACCCCCAACCAAAGGAACAACATTAGCCCATGTGCCAGGCAAATTGGAAGTGCCAGAGAGTTAACATCCCAGAAACAGTCCTCAGCCAATGATGGGCAGGGCAGTTGGTGGATAAATCCCCCAGCTTCCTGCCTTTGCTGGGATAACTCTCAGGTGGCTTCTATGCTGTCTGTGAGAGTTCCCTAGGAAGAATGAGTTCCAGTTACCATCCACGGTAACTGACTTGATTAATAGTGCACCTTGATCGGCTTCCGTCTCCTCCCTGTCACTCTCCCTACTCCCCTGCTAGTTTTCCTGGGATCACTGCAAGAACAACAACATCAACACCACACACACCCACACACACACACATACACACACACACACACTCACTCTACCTCTACACAAATCGAGGTCTGCTCACAGTGGAGTGCAAACCAAGAAAGCAAGCGACGCAGCCCAGTCATACTAACCCACACTCTAACCATCAGGCTATCCCTACTGTATGAATGAAACAACAGGGGATTCCCCCTTCAGAGTCAATCCCAAATATACGCAGCCTTTGAAGGGTCCTGAAAATATGCACCTGGCCCTTACATCATAAATTAAGTGCAGACCTTAGTACATGCCATACGACGGAAATGTGTGATATCATGGAGGGGTAGAGAGGATTTGAGAGACATAAGTCATCACCCAAGCAGGCGTTCTGTTCCCCAGGAACCCAGAGAAGAGTAGAAAGAGGACATTTCTAAAGGCAGTTGGTTTATAAGGATGAAGCTTGTAACATTTGGTTTTAAGAAGCAGAATTTCATTTTCTGTTCCAGGCAGGAGGTCAGTGGAGAAAGTTACCAGCTAGCATTTATTACACATTTATTATGGGCCAAGCCCTGTGCTGAGCACCTCATGTGCATTAGCTCATTTAATCCCCAAAGTTGAGTCTACCATGTTGGAGCTGCTCTTTACCCTAGTATACGGAAGAGGAGAGTGAGGCTTACATAGCGTATGTGACTCGTTCACCATCACACAGCTACCAAAATGGCTGAGCTGGGACTCCAGCCAGGTCTCTCTGATTCTGAACTCAAACTCTTAACCAGTATGCTAAATGATTACTATACTAAAGCTCCCATTAATTAAACCATATATCATGTATAAAGCACTTGAGATACATGATTTCTAAGCTTCAGCACAACATTACAAGTTAGAATTGAGCCAAATACTTTGTAAGCAGCACAAACCCATCAGCCCTTTGAGGTATTAACTCCAATTTGCAGGTAAGAAAACTGAGGCACTGAAAGACATTTCCCCAAAGTCCCCAGCAAGTGCCAGTGCAGACAGCCAACCAGACTCAGCTCTCCCCACCTGGCTGGGGCTTCCAGTTCCACTGTGCTCTTCATATTACCTGCAGAAAGACACTATCTCCTCCTCTGCAATCCTTGCTGAATCCCAAATCTCTGTGCTTAGACGTAACTATGACTCATGTACACCTTCTCCCTGCTCAGAGGAAATCTAACAGTTGCCCTCCCGTAGGTTCAGCCCCTGCCATGATCTGCAAGTTCCCCTAAAGTCCGGTCTTCTCAGAATGACTAGACCCTGTCCCTTCAGCTTTTGGTTTAATGAATTGGCCCTCACTGTCTGTTCATTCCCTAGGACCCATGCCATCTCCCTCACCCACCTCACATCCACATACTCTCACTGCTGAAAGTGTCCCCGAAGAGGCCTAAGTGAGCGAATCCATGGACCTATCAAAATAAAAGCATCTCAAGGATTATATCCTCTTTTACCTAAGTCTATGGGGCTTTTCATTCTCAGAGAAGTAAATCAAACAAATCCAGTAATATTTGTTCCCGCAAAATCTATGCTGGTCTTCTGATAGTACACTCCTTATTTTGATGACAAACTCCAAAGAATTTTTCAATTAGGACAATTTTAGCTGATTTACATTCCCAAAGAACCCCCTCTAAGTCTCCTAAGGAGAATAAATGCCCCATATTTCTTTAAGGAGGCATGTCTGGCATATCAAAAGGGTACCATCTGGTTCACATAATTTCTGAATAGAATTTCTGAAAAGCCTGTAGAACATATATGGTCCACGCCTGCTCCAATAGACGCCAAAACATTCCATTGCTATTGTACAAACTGACTGAAGTTAACCGAGGCTAAAACTGGCCACGGTCCTTTTAAAAGAATATGATGATGATCAATTAATTCCCTCAGAACACTGTTCACAAATTATAATCTACGTACTTATTTGATTAAGTCATGCGAGAGAAGAAAGATAAACATGAAAATGACATCACCCCCAAGAAGAATTTTTGAGCTCTGGCAAAACTAAGTAGAGAATTGGCAAGAAAAGCAAATTGGGACTCTTTCAAAATGAAGCAAAGGAGAAGGCAAGATGAAGTTGGAATTATTAAAACAAGAAAGGAAAGATGATAGAAATGAAGTAAACCCAGCCAGGAGAGCAAGCAGTGTTTCCCTGGTGAGAAATTACAATGAAATGCACAGCAAAATGCCAGACAACCTGCAACCCAAAAATGCTTCTTGAGTTCCTCCCTCCAAGTAAATGAGAGTCCCCATCCAAGCAAACATACCACGGTCATTCTTCCCCAGTACTGTAATATCTGGATAGAAGAGTTTGGTGTGTGACGGCCAAGTAAGGCATTAGCAGAGGTGACGTTTTGGTACTTGTAGCTCCTGAACTACAAAGTAAGAATGTATTCCAGAGTGAGGCCCTCCCCAGGTCACCAGGATGAAAAAGAACTGTTGAGCATTGGGGAGCCTCCAAAAATGCACAACCAAGCTGCATATTCAGACAAAACGCTTCTAGTGCTCTATCCAGGGCTTCAGAAACATGCATACTGCCATACTTCAATTGCCCAGACTTACAGTCCAGAAAAACTTGTGGCAAACTTTTTCTGTAAAGGACCACATAGTAGTATTTCAGGCTTTGCGCTCCATGCAATCTCTTGTTAAAACTACTCAACTCTGCCCTTGTAATACAAAAGCAGCCACAGACAACACACAGAGGTAAATGAGCATGGCTGTGTTCCAATAAAACTTTATGTATGAACACTGAAATCTAAATTTCATGTAATTATCATGTGTTTTAAATATTTTTATTCCTTTGATTTTTTTCAACCATTAGAAGAAATTATAAAAACCATTCTTAGCTCACAAGCTGTACAATAAAACAGGCAATGGGCCATATCTGGCCCACAGGCCAAATGTTTGCCAACCCCTGTTTTAGAATATTCTATGTAATACAGAGTGTAAACAGGTGACATCTGGCTCCAATGAATGATGAAAGCACCTCAAATTTATATAAGGATTCAGAATCATGGAGAAGAGGTTAGAGAATTAGCAACAGATTTATTTCATGCAATGGTGACAAATACAAACACAAATATTTATCTCATGCGATGATAACAAATACTGTACTGTACTTGCCTTGGAATCACACAAGCCTGCTCTTGAGTCCTAGAAAGACCACTTTCCAACTGTATAAACTTGAGCAAATTTTACTTGACCTTGCCAAGCCTCAATTCCCCCCTTCGTAGAAGGAGGATAAAAATAATACTATTTTAATCTATTTTTTGATAGTTATACTATTTGACATACTATTTGTTTATACTATTTTTTGATAGTTATGAGGATTAAATGATACCTTTCCACTAAAACACTTTGTATAGCATCCACCATATCTGCAAAATAAATCTAATTTGTATTACGATCAATACTCATGTAATGGTTGGTTAACTGACTGCAAAACATTTTTCCTGGATAGGAAGATAAAATGTTTAGAAATCCTGACTCCTAATTATTTATTTATAAAAGACAAAGCTCCAAACAAAGTAGATGCCAGAGTTAAATACAAAAACTAATATAATAAAGAAAATTTTAATTTTGGTGCAACATCCCAACTCTTCAGCAACCAGGAGTCTACAGACCTCAGATTTCTGTGCACTGTGAGTGCGAAGTCATGAGAAAAGAATGCAAGCATTCATTCACTCAGCAAGCATTCCTCAGGACTTATATAAGCAGTACCTGGTAGACAGGCACAGGAAGTAGCCAAAATAATTTCAACACAATAGGTCACAATTTGTTTTAGGCAATGACTGTCTTTTTTTGGAAAATGCACTTGGTGACACCAACGTGAATAGCATAGACGCAGGATGGGTAAAATTCAAGAATGCTAGTTAACTTTTTATTTTTTTTTTATTTTATGTATTTATTTTTTGAGACAGAAGCTCGCTCTGTCGCCCAGGCTGGAGTACAGTGGCGCGATCTCGGCTCACTGAAATCTCTGTCTCCCAGGTTCAATGATTCTCCTGCCTCGGCCTCCCGAGTAGCTGGGATTACAGGCATGCAACACCACGCCCGGTTAATTTTTTTTTTTTTTTTTGAGACGGAGTCTCGCTCTGTCGCCCAGGCTGGAGTGCAGTGGCGCAATCTCGGCTCACTGCAAGCTCCACCTCCCGGGTTTACGCCATTCTCCTGCCTCAGCCTCTCCGAGTAGCTGGGACTACAGGCGCCCGCCACCACACCCGGCTAATTTTTTGTATTTTTTAGTAGAGACGGGTTTCACTGTGGTCTCGATATCCTGACCTCGTGATCCGCCCGCCTCGGCCTCCCAAAGTGCTGGGATTACAAGCGTGAGCCACCGCGCCCGGCCACTTTTTTATATTTTTAGGAGAGACAGGGTTTCACCATGTTGGCGAGGCTGGTCTCGAACTCCTGGCCTCATGTGATCTGCCTGCCTTGGCCTCCCAAAGTGCTTGGATTACAGGCGTGAGCCACTGTGCCCAGCCTAGTTAACTTTTTTAAAACAAATTTTTATATAAAATTATAGTTTTATATATATAGTTATATTTATATAAAATTTATTAAAATAGGTTTTAAGATGCATCACTTTTACATTGAGCTAAGGCTCAATGAGACCACCAAGGAGGGGATTATATCTGCCTTATAACATTCTAGAGAATACCTATTCTTGCATCCTGTTCTCAAAAGATTCCTAAATAGGTTACTACGAGCAAAGCACTCCCTCCACCTCATTTCTTGCCAGCCTTTCTCAGCGCACTTGTGAGGCTGCCCACCCATTTCAAAGCCTGCCTTCTGCTGCTCTGCCCACCCAGCATCGTCAAATCTGTATCATGACTTGACAGCTCTCTGTCCTTATCCCCGATCATGCCACAGCTCTCACATTCTGCCAGCCAAGCTCCTTCAAGGGATTAACACAACAGCACATGGGCAAGCGCTCAGTTCATTACTAGCCAATCTGCCTCCCAATAAGGTTTACAGGAACATCCTCAGACAAAAAGCCAGGAGTTATCTCTACAGAGACCACATGCAGCTCCTGAGCAAATACTGGCCACGCTATGGGTGAGCAGGTAACATCCTTCCACTATTCAAAACTGAGAAAAAGGCAACCTGCAGATGAACTATCCAAGCAATATACGCTTACCTAAGACTCTGAAAAAAAAAAAAGTGCCAGCCATTTGGCAGTGGATCATAATAATTAATCACACATGTTTCTTTGGCCTGCACAGCTTTTTAAAAATTTAAATTAATTGCCAATATTTCAAAAGTAGGACATTTCATATAAAATCTGGATTTTCAGCATCCCCCCTCCAAAAAAAATCAAGAAGATCTAGGCAAAGAACAGGCTGAAGGTAAACAGAAGCAGGACATTCAGGCCCCAATTCACCATCATCGCTACCTGCTGAATGTTCATTCGACATTTAGCATATAATTACTGCACAACTACTATGTGCCAGGCAGTGTTTGAGGGACTTGGGATATCATAGGGATAAATAGGACAAGAGATTATCAGACAGTAATATCCGCTAAGATGGGATTTAAAATTGGGTAGCACAGAGGACTTCTGCTTCAGGGATGATGGGGTAGATATACTTTTCTCTATTCCTCACACTAACTACAATTTAAAACCCCAGGCATTATATAGAACACAAACATAAGAAGACTCTGAAAAGTGGAGAGAAGGCACACCAGCTTGGGACCCTGGGACCCAAGAAAGGACATGGTCATGGGTTCTCTCAGTTCTCTTTTTCCCTCACGTGTCCAAGATTTGGAGCTGAAGAAGCCAGCAACATGGAAATGCGCATGGACATAAAAAAAAAAAAGCCCCGACAGGCCAGGCGCAGTGGCTCACGCCTGTAATCCCAGCACTTTGGGAGGCCGAGGCGGGCAGATCACGAGGTCAGGAGATCGAGACCATCCTGGCTAACACGGTGAAACCCCGTCTCTACTAAAAATACAAAAAATTAGCCGGGCGTGGTGTCGGGCGACTGTAGTCCCAGCTACTCGGGAGGCTGAGGCAGAAGAATGATGTGAACCCGGGAGGCAGAGCTTGCGGTAAACCGAGATCGCGCCACTGCACTCCGGCCTGGGCGACAGAGCGAGACTCCGTCTCAGAAAAAAAAAAGAAAAAAAAAAAAAGCCTCAACAAAGGTCTGCTCTCTCTAGCCAAGGGACTAAGCAAGGGGCAGCCAAGGAAGAAAGAAAACATTTAGACAATAATTGCTCTACTCCAGCCACACACCACAGAGAAAACAAAATGTGGCTGTACCCCTATCCACACCAGCAAAGGATGAATGGGGGCCTAGACTTCTACCCTTGCCAGGCTGAAATGAGGTAACCAACAGCCCTCTCCCCTCCTCACTCCTGGGGCAGTGTCAGAGAAGGCCAAGTAGATCCGTAAGGCAGTAACAACACCCACCCAACCCCCCCACCTTTGGTGGTAATGGAGAGCATGTGGGGAGCGTGAACTTTCGCCTCCATCAGCAGAAATGAGGTGCCCTTCCTCCTCCCCACTGGGGTGATGTCAGAGGATGCCTACTGGAGAGTCAGAACTACCTGGTGGTAATGAGGCTGCCCCAGCCATGGTGTCAGTATAGGCCAAGTGCAGAGCAGTAACAAGGCACTCCTACCCCCCCCAACTAGAGAGGGGTAAGAGTGCCTTGTTATCAGTGGAGGCCTAATGAGCCGGAACTCTCGCCCCCCCTCAGCAATAACGAGACCCCACCTTGAGTGTCAGTGGAGTCTGAGAGGAGACTTCCCCCACCTGGAAGTAACAAGGCAGTGCCCCCCATGTACCCTACCAGAGCAATGTCAAAGAAAACAAGCAAAACCAGACAATTTAATTAAGATCCAGAGTCTCATAGTATCATAGCCCCAAATGCCCAGATTTTAATAAAACAATACTCATGCCAAGACCCAGGAATATTTCTAGTTGAATGAGAAAAGATAATCAGTAGATGCCAACACCAAGATCACAGAACCATTAAAATTATCTGACAAAGATTCTAAAGAAGCCAACAAGCCACTGTGAAGATGCTAGAAGCAGTGAAAAATAGAAAGTCTTAGCAAAGAAATGGAACATATGAAGAAGAGCTAAATGGAAATTTTAGAACTGAAAAATATAATAACTGAAATAAAAAATTAGCCTATATCTCACCCACAGAATGCAGAAACAGAGAAAAAAAAAATGTGAACTGGAAGATAGAACAATAAAAATTACCCAATCTGAACAACAGAGAGAAAATAAACTGTGGGAAAAAAATAAGACAAAGAACAGAGCTGCAGGGACACGAGGGACCATAACAAAAGACCTAACATTCATGTCATTAGTGTTCCAAAAAGAGAAGGAAAAAAAAGGCAGGACTGGTAAAGCACTCAAAGAAACAGTGATTGAAAACTTTACAAATTTGGCAAAAGACAGCCTACAGATTCAAGAAGCTAAGTAAATCCCAAACAGGATAAAGCAAAAGAAATCCAGCCAGGCACAGTGGCTCACGCTTGTAATCCCAGCACTTTGGGAGGCTGAGGCGGGCAGATCACCTGAGGTCAGGAGTTCGAGACGAGCCTGGCCAACATGGCGAAACCCTGTCTCTACTAAAAGTACAAAAATTAGCCAGGTGTGGTGGCGGGCACCTGTAATCCCAGCTACTCAGGAGGCTGAGGCAGGAGAATCGCTTGAACGTGAGAGGCAGAGGTTGCAGTGAGCCGAGATGGCACCACTGCACTCCAGCCTGAGTGACAAGAGCGAGACTCTGTCTCAAAAAAAAAAAGAAAAGAAAAAGAAAAGAGAAAAGAAATCCAAGCCAAGACAAGCCAAGGCACATCATAGTCAAACTTCTAAAATCTAAAGACAAAGAAAAAATATCTTGAAACCAGTGAGAGAAATGACACCTAACCTATAGAGAAAAACAATTTGAATTACAGCAGACTTCTCACCAGAAATCACTGTTAAATGAAACACTGTAGACAAATTTAATCAAGTTTATTTGAGCAAAGGGCAATTCGTGAATCAGGCAGCACTCAGAACCAGAAGAAGTTCAGAGACCTCTAGCTGGTAGTATAAGTAGTGAACTTTTATAGGCCAGACACAGAAGCAAAGTCATGAAATCACTGGATTGGCTACAGCCACGCATCTGCTTTATTAGATCCCGGTGTGATGAGGTATTTGCCTTATCTGAACATAGTCTGATCAGCTAGCTGCCTGTGATTGGCTGAAACTTGGCTGTTTGTTATAGTTCTAAGTTAGCTTTCAATTTGTTTACATACTGTTCGGTTGTGGTTCATTAGGCAGAAACTCAAAGAATAAAAACAGCCTCAAGGTAATACCCTCCTGCTTATTTAATTTAACCTTACAAAAGCCAAGAGAAAGTGGCAGAATATTTTTCAATTGCTTAAAGAAAAGAACCATCAACCCAAAATCTTATATCCAAAGTAAATATCCTCAGAAATGAAGGAGAAATCAAGATATCCTCAGATGAAGGAAAACTAAGAGAATTTGTTACCAGCAGACCTACCCTAAAAGAATGGCTAAAGAAGGTTCTCTAAACTAAAAGAAACAATAAAAAATAGAATCGTGGAACATCAGAAAAGAAAAAGGTACACAATAAGCAAAAGTATGGGTAATCATAATAGACTCCTTTCCATAAGTATTCTAAACTATATATATGATGGTTAAAGCCCAATTATAATGCTGTCTTATGAGTTTCTAAATGTATATAGAAGAAATATTTAATGAAATTATATTACAAATAGGGAAGGCCAATGGAAGACAAAGGGAGGTTAGTTTTCTACACTTCACTTGAACTGGTAAAATGATGACATCAGTAGACTTTGATAATGTGTGTGTGTACGTATACACACACACGTGAACAGCCATGATAACTGCAATACAAAGAGGTGTACTCAGAAACACTATATAAACCAAAATGGAATACTAAAAAATTTCACCTAACACACAGGAATACAGGAAAGAAAATAAATTAAAAACAGAGTAACAAACAAATACCCTCAAAATAAAATGGCAGGCTTTAGCGCTAACATATAAGTAATTACATTAAATGTAAGTGGTCTACATACACCAGCTAAAAGGAAGACAGGCAGAGTAGATTAAAACGCATAACCTAACTATAAGCTGTCTATAAAAAACAAACTTCAGGCCGGGCTCACTAGCTCATGCCTGTAATCCCAGCACTTTGAGAGGCCAAGGTGGGCAGATAACTTGAGGTCAGGAGTTGCAGACCAACCCCTGGCCAACGTGACAAAACCCTATCTCTACTAAAAATACAAAAATTAGCCAGACGTGGTGGCGCATGCCTGTAATCCCAGCTACTTGGGAGGCTGAGGCAGGAGAATCACTTGAACCCAGGAGGCAGAGGTTGCAATGAGCTGAGATCACGCCATTGCGCTCCAGCCTGGGTGACAGAATGAGACTCTGTCTCAAAACAAACAAACAAACAAAAAACTTCAAATATAGCAATATAGGCAGGTTGAAAGTCAAAAAATGTATTTATTATGCAAGCATTAATCCAAAGAAAATAGGAGAAAAGAAAAAGAAAGTAGAATTGGCTATTTTAATATCAGATAAAGTAGACTTCAGAGGAAAGAAAATTATCAGAGACAGAGAGGAACATTATATGATAATAAAAGAGTGAGTGCACCAAGTAGACATAGCAATCCTAAATGTGTAGGCACCAAACAGCAGAGCTGCAAATTATGTAAAGCAAAACTGGTAGCAATGAAAGAAGAAAGAGACAAATCCATAATTATAGTTGGAGATTTATCTCAACAATTAATAGAACTAGACAGAAAATCAGTAAGGATATAGAAGAACTCAGCAACACTATCAACCAAAAAGAGCTAATCAATATTTAGATGATTTATTTGTAACACTCCACTCAACAACAGCAGATACACATTGTTTTAATGTGCCCATAGAACATACACCAAGATAGACCATATCCTGAGCCATAAGACAAACCTCAACAAATTTAAAAGAACTGAAATCATACAAATGTGTTCTATAATGACAATGAAATCAAAGTAGAAATCAATAACAAGAAAAATCCCAAACACTTGGAAACTAAAAAAACAAACTTCTAAATAATCCATGGATCAAAGAAAAAGTCTGAAGGGAAGTCAAAAATACGTTGAATTGAATGAAAATTAAAATACAACATATCACAATTAGTGAGGCACAACTGAAGTGAGATAAAAGGAAAGAATATAGCACTAACTTTGTACGTTAGAAGACAGAAAAGGTCTCAAATCAATAATTTCATTTCCCTCAAGAACCTGGTGTGGAAGGAAAATATGCAAATAAACTAAGGAAGCAGAAGGAAGAAAATAATAAGGATAAGGGCAGAAATCAATGAAATTGAAAAGAACAAAACAATGGAGAAAATAAAACAAAGGGCTAGTTCTTTGAAAAGATCAATAAAACTGACAAACCTTTACCAGGACTGAAAAAGAAAAAGAGAAGACAAAAATTACCATTATCAGGAATGAAAGATGAGATATTACTATAGCTCTGCAGACAACAAAACAATAATAAGGGAATGCCATAAATAACTCTCATGCCTAAATCTGATCACTTAATTGAAATGAACCAATTCCTTGAAAAACACAAACTAATAAAACTCACTCAATAAAATATAGATAATTTGAATAACACTATATCACTATTAAGGACATTAAACACGTAATTGGAAATTTCCCGGCCAGGCACGGTGGCTCATGCTTGTAATCCCAGCACTTTGGGAGGCCGAGGCAGGCAGATCACGAGGTCAGGAGATCGAGACCACGGTGAAACCCCGTCTCTACTAAAAATACAAAAAAATTAGCCGGGTGTGGTGGCGGGAGCCTGTAGTCTCAGCTACTCGGAGAGGCTGAGGCAGGAGAATGGCGTGAACCCGAGAGGTGGAGCTTGCAGTGAGCCGAGACTGCGCCACTGCACTCCAGCCTGGGCGACAGAGCGAGACTCCGTCTCAAAAAAAAAAAAAAGAAATTTCCCAAATGAGAAATCACCAGGCCTAGATGGTTTACTGGAAAATTCTCTGAATTGTCTAAAGAATTAATACCAATTCTACACAATCTCCTTCAGAAAACAGAACAGGAAAGAACATTTCCCAGTTAATTTTATTAAGGTACCAAAACTAGACAAATTACAAAAAAAAAAAAACACTACTAAAGACCAATATCCCTCATAGATATAGACACCAAAAAAAAACAACAAAACATTAGCAAACAGAATTGATCAGTATCTTTAAAAAACTATACATCATGACCAAGTGGGTTTTTCTGGTTCAATTTTTGAAAATCAATTAATGCAATCTGCCACATTAACAGGCTAAAGAAGAAAAATTACATGATCATATCAATTGATGCACATTTGACAAAACTCAATACTCATTCATGATAAAAATTCAGAAAAGTAGAAATAGAGGGAAATTTCCTCACCATGATTTAAGAGCATCTACAAAAATCCTACAGTGAACACTACACTTAATAGTGAAAGATTGAATAATTTCCTCCTAAGATGGGGAACAAGGCAAGGATGTCAACTGTCACTACTCTTATTCAAATAATGCTGGAAGTTCTAGACAATGCAATAAGGCAAGAAAATGAAATAAATAGCCTACAGATTGGAAAGGAAGAAATAAAACTGTCCCTATTCACAGCTGACATAATTCTTTACATAGAAAATCTGAAGGAATCTAAAAAATAAAAACAAAAACTCCTAGAACTAATAAATAAGTTCTGCAAGGTCACAGGATACAAGATAAACGTACAAAAACAATTACATCTTCATACACTAGCAATAAATGCATGGACACTTACATTGAAAATAGAATACCTGGCAGGGCAGGGTGGTTCACGCCTCTAATCCCAGCACTTTGGGAAGCCAAGGCAGGCAGATCACGAGGTCAGGAGATCAAGACCATCCTGGCTAACATGGTGAAACCCTGTCTCTACTAAAAATATATAAAAAAATTTGCCAGGTGTGGTGGTGGGCACCTGTAGTCCCAGCTATTCGGGAGGCTGAGGCAGCAGAATGGTGTCAACCCAGGAGATGGAGCTTGCGCTTGCAGTGAGCTGAGATCGCGCCACTGCACTCCAGCCTGGGCGACACAGCGAGACTCCATCTCAAAAAAAAAAAAAGAAAAGAAAAGACCTTTACAATCACTTAAAAAAAGCATGAATACTTAGCTACAAATTTAATAAAACATGCACACGATCTATATGCTGACAACTACAAAATGCTGATGAGAGAAATCAAAGAGCAAAATACACATAGAGATACACCATATCCATTGATTAGAAGACTTACAACGGGAAACATATCAATGCTCATCAACACTTTGCAAATGGATATACAGGTTTAACGCAATTCCTATCAAAACTCCGGCAAGATTTTTTTGTATAGACAAGAGTATTCTAAAATTTATATGAAAAGACAAAACAACTAGAATAGCTAAAACAATTCTGAAAAAGAATAATGTGGGACAAGTCAGTCTACCTGACACAAGACTTAGAATATAGCTACAGTCATCAAGACTGGATAGTACTGGCCATGGGACAGATATATAGGTCAATGGAACAGAATAGGGAAGGCATGAATAGACCCACACAAATATGCCCAGTTGATTTTGACAAAGATGTAAAAGCAATTCAACGGAGGAGGGATAGCCTTTGCAACACGTGGTACTGGAGTAAGTAGACATCCACAGGCAAAGAAAACAAACTAAGTCTCACACTTTATTAAAAAAATTAATTCAAAATGGATTACAGACTAAAATGTAAAACATAAAACCACATAACTTTCAGAAATAGACATAGGAGAAAATCTTCATGATCTCTGACTAAGCAAGAGTTCTTAGACTCCAAAAGTATGATCCATTTATGGAGAAATTCTTAAACTGGACTTCATCAAAATGTAAAACTTTTGCTCTGTAAAAGATCTGATTCAAGAGGATGAAAAGACAAGCTACAAACTGGTAGAAAACATTTGCAAACATATATCCAACAGAGGACTAATATCTATAATATATAAAGAATTCACAACTCAACAGTTTTTTAAAAACCCAATTAGAAAACAGGCTAAAGATATGAACAGACATTTTCCATAAGAGGAGGTACTCAAAGCCAATAAGCATATGCAAAGCTATTCAACATCACAAGCAATTAGAGAAACGTGAATCAAAACCACAATGACATATCCCTACACATCTACCTTTACCAGGACTGAAAAAGACTAAAATTAAAAAGAATGACAATAAATGGTGGAGAGGATGTGGAGAAGTTGAAACTGTCACACATTAACTTGTGGGAATGTAATATGGTACAGCCACTCTGGAAAAGAGGTTGATAGTTTCTTAAAAACCTAAACAGGCCGGGAGCGGTGGCTCACACTTGTAATCCCAGCACTTTGGGAGGCCGAGGCGGGCGGATCTCGAGGTCAGGAGATCGAGACCACGGTGAAACCCTGTCTCTACTAAAAATACAAAAAACCAGCCGGGCGTGGTGGCGGGCACCTGTAGTCCCAGCTACTCGGAGAGGCTGAGGCAGGAGAATGGCATGAACCCAGGAGGCGGAGCTTGCAGTGAACCGAGATCGCGCACGCCACTGCACTCCAGCCTGGGCGACAGAGCAAGACTCCGTCTCAAAAAAAAAAAAAAAAAAACCTAAACAGATTCAGCCTAGCATGCCTTTCCCCTTGATACTTGCAAAGTAGTTCCTTTCCTCTAGGATAAATGTCCAGGAGTGCAATGTTAGATTTTATATACATATATCTCCAGTTGGGTGGGTGTTTCCATCTTGGGGCCTTTGTGGTTGCTCTTCCCTCAGCCTAGCATGCCTTTCCATATATATATATATATATTTTTTTTTTCTAACAATTGCACTCCTGGACATTTATGCCAGAGAAACACATACGTTCACAGGAAAATCTGTGCATAAATATTTATAGCAGCTTTATTCATAATAACCCCAAACTAGAAGCAATCCCAAAGTCCTTCCACAGGTTAATGGTTAAACAAACGGTGATACATCCATACCATGGAGTACTATTCAGCAATAAAAAGGAACAAACTATTGATATACACAACAATCTGGGTGAATATAGTATTACGCTGACACTTTAAGCCATTCAGAAAAGGTCATAGACTGTATGATTCCATTTATATAATATCCCTGCAATGACAAAATTATAGAAATGAAGAAAAAAATAGTAGTTGCCAGGGGCTAAGAAGGGAGTGGAGGCAGGAGGGAAGTGGGTATGACTATAAAGGGTGACACAGGGGATCTTTGTGGTTAGTGGACCTGTTCTATATCCTGACTATATCAATATAAACATCCTAGTTGTGATATGAACAATAGCTTTTCATAGTGTTACCACTGGGGGAAACTGAATAAAGGATACAAGAGATTGGTATTATTTCTTATAATTGCACGTGAATCTGCAATTACCTCAAAATAAAATGTTTAATTAAAAGCACATAGAATAAAGGAACCCAATTATATTGAAAAACAATTATCAAAATATGGAAAATATTAAAATATTTGTGATAGGAAAAAAAAACCTACCCAACTGGAAAACAGACAAGAAAGGGTAAATGTCTATTTGAATTGAATAGCCAGGGAAGACCTCTCTTAAGAGGAGACCTTAATCTGTGCTATGATGTGAATGACAAGAAGGAACTACTTTGCAAGGATCAACGGGAAAGGCATGCTAGGCTACGGGAACAGCTACCACAAAGGCCCCAAGATAGAATGACCTTACTTAGAATACCAAGGGAGCAAAAAGGGGCTAAACATCATCAGGAGAGGAGTGGGGGAGGCCAAGTCAAGTGAGGTTTCACAGGCCCAAAGAGGAAGCTTAGGTTTTATTTAAAATTCAACTGGAAGCCACTGAAGACATGCAAGCAGAAGAATGACATGGTCTGAGATATGTGTTTTTATTTTTTACCTTTTTATTTATTTATTTTTGAGACAGAGTCTTGCTCTGTCACCCAAGCTGGAGTGCAGTGGTGCGATCTTGGCTCACTGCAACCTCTGCCTCCCAGGTTCAAGAGATTCTCCTATCTCAGCCTCTGGAGTAGCTGGAATTACAGGCACACACCACCATGCCGGGCTAATTTTTGTATGTTTAGTAGAGACGGGATTTAGCCATGTTGGCCAAGCGGGTCTCCAACTCCTGACCTCAGGTGATTCGCCCTCCTTGGCATCCTAAAGTTCTTTTTTTTTTTTTTCCCCACATGAGCTGTTTTTATTATTATTATTATTATACTTTAAGTTCTAGGGTACATATGCACAATGTGCAGGTTTGTTACATATGTATACATGTTTGGCCTCCTAAAGTTCTAAAGGATTACAGGTGTGAGCCACCGCACTGGCCCAAGATACATTTTTTAAAACAGTATCCTGGCCATTGTGGGTGAATGAATTGTAGCTGGTATGGAAATTGGTTAGGAGGCTACTACAATCATGGGGGCAAGAAATGATGGGCAGGACCAAGGTGATAGTAGCAGAGATGGAGAAAAGCAAATGGTATTTTGAAAGTAGAACCAAGAGGAAAGGCTTGCTGATGGATTGGGAATAAGGGAAAGAAATGTCAAGGATGAGTCCTGGTTTTTGTTTTACTTTGGTTTGTTTTGTTTTACTTAAGAGATCACAAGTAGAAAAACAGTTTGGGGTAGAGACAATTAAGAGTTCACATTTGAACATCTTAAATTTGAGATTTTTTAAATATCCAAGGAGAGAGGTGATGCAGGCACTTAGATTTAAGAGTCTGTATCCAGGAGAAGCATCTGGGCTAGAAATATAATTTAGAGAGAAATCAATGTATAGACTGTGTGTAAATCTACAGCTGAGGAAGCTAACTTGGGAGCATGCAAAGTTAGAAAAGAGAAAGTACCCAAGCCAGGGCCTGGGGTATTCCAGGATTTAGAGTCAAGGGCATGAGAAGGACCCATTAAAAGACATCTGATGGAACAGCCAGTGAGTCCAGAGGAAATCTGAGCAAGTACAGAAGGTGTTGTAAGCAGAGAATAGTCCACTGGGTCAAATGCTGTTGAGAGCTCAGATGGAGAAGTGACCATGAGATTTGATAATGTGGAGGTCACTCAAGACCTAGGCAAGCATGGTCTCAGAGCACAAGAAAAGAAAGCCAATTTGAATAGGTTGAGAAGACAATAGATAAGAAAGCAGAGGGCCTGGCGTGGTGGCTCAGGCCTGTAATCCCAGCACTTTGGGAGGCCGAGGTGGGCGGATCACCTGAGGTCAGGAGTTTGAGACCAGCCTGGCCAACATGGTGAAACCCCATCTCTACTAAAAATACAAAATTAGCCAGTGGCACACACCTGTAGTCTCAACTACTAGGGAGGCTGAGGCTGGAGAATCGCTTGAACCCGGGAGGTGGAGGTTGCAGTAAGCCAATATCGCGCCACTGCACTCCAGCCTGGGTGACAGAGCAAGACTCCGTCTCAAAAAAAAAAAAAAAAAAAAAAAAACAAAGAAAGAAAGCAGACATGGGACAACAAATAACTTTCTCAAATATTTAAATAGGACAGGGGTGAAGAGGGACCCAAGATCAAAGGAGGTTTTCCTCCTTTCCTTTTTCAAGACAAGAGATACTAGAGAAGATGTCTGCATGCTGATGGCACCAAGCTAAAAAAGACATCAGAGAAAATTATCTCCTAACTTAATGTATTTTTCCAGGAGTAAGTAAAAAGAACTATAATCTGGGCACAAATTATACTACATTATAATCTACCCAGATTATAATATAACCTTACTATAATGTAATCTTACCATAGCACAGCTATAGTAAAGCCACAGATACACCCAAAGAGGAGATGGTAAGGGGAAGCTTTTATTGACAAAATGGATAAGCTCATATAAGCTGCTTGGAAAGAGTTCATTTTTTCCAGAAGCTCAAAGCCAGAGTCAGCGTCAGTTCATTGGTGGAGATGCCATTACTAGGCAAGGGTTCTTTCAAGAGCATCTTATCTGAATTGCTACAGTTCTAAAGAATGTCTAATGATAAACTTGGTCACAGAAATGTATGCATATGTGCAGAACGTTAAGTCATGAAAAGAATGAGATATGTGAAAGCTGTGAAGGAATTTCTTGTGGAGTTATTTTAGAAAGTCCTTGAGATAGCCTTATCTCGGATATGCAAGCATGAGCCCTTCGAACCTTCATGCTTCCCTGACTCAAATTTGAGTCTGACAGAACTGACTTTATCTTCATATCTGCAACTTTCACATTTCCCCCTTTTAATCAAGATCTTTGGAGAAAGATTGATCAGCCTGTAGTCAGGTTTTGAATGCCCCTGGGTGCTAGGATGGACCTGTCCTGGATAGATATTCTTATACAACATCAGGGGCAGGTGATTATCAGCTGGAAGTCAGTATCAAGCCATTTTAGCCACATTTGAGCAACAAGAAGGCCATGAGGAGAAGCTCTCAGGTTTTGTCTGTCTGGATGTCATCAAGTTTGATTTCTGTCTGTTCCATAGATGTTGGCTATCATTTTAAGACACTGGACAAACATTACTCTATTAGAAGCCGCATTTCTGGCCGGGCACGGTGGCTCACGCTTGTAATCCCAGCACTTTGGGAGGCCGAGGAGGGCGGATCACAAGGTCAGGAGATCGAGACCACGGTGAAACCCCATCTCTACTAAAAATACAGAAAATTAGCCGGGCGTGGTGGCAGGCGCCTGTAGTTCCAGCTACTCGGAGAGGCTGAGGCAGGAGAATGGTGTGAACCCGGGAGGTGGAGCTTGCAGTAAGCTGAGATTGCGCCACTGCACTCCAGCCTGGGCGACAGAGCAAGACTCCATCTCAAAAAAAAAAAAAAAAAAAAGAAGTTGCATTTCTGCAGAAATTTGACAGACATCAGGTACATATTTTTAAAAGGAAAATGCAAAGTAAAAACAACAGGAGTATGACAAATCTAGTTTATGCAATGGTTCTGCCAAGCCTAAGGGCAATCAACTAAACAAATCAAAAGACCATAGAGAAACTCAGTAAGACTTGGCATAGCCATTGGGTAGTATTCCATGACTGGGTTAAATTAAAGCAGACAGTGCTAACTCTGTAAAAGGGCCCACTAGTACAATATGAACAAAAAGTTGTTAGGGATATTGCCAAAGCTACTCAGTAAGTGGACTAAGGGATTGCTTAGATCAGCTTTTGTTAAGTTACTCATAATTGTTACTGATTGTGAAATTTTAATTATGGCATTATCCTGTCAAGTGAAGAAGGGAGGCATTACAAGGGGTAAGAATCTCATTATGATGTCTTGTTCCAACGGCCTTGGGAAACACTGTCCACAGCATGAAGTCAGCAGTTTTGCAGTCTGAATGCCTCTGGCTATGGCATCAGGCAGTTTGGTGAGCTTTCTGTGTGGCCCACATATCAGGCACAAGGCTTGTTGTCCCTTGTAATTTATATTAAGTTGTTCAGTTTTAGCTTACAGCACTTTAGAAAAGAATGGTTTCCATTGTTAGTAATTCTATTTAAACATTCCATAGGAGAAAATTGCATTAGAGGAACCTAGAAGAATTTAAGATCCAGTCCCTTCTACAAGTATATAATAAAACCTGAAAACAACTCACAGGACTACAATCTAATAAAGGGGATATCATTCTCATCCTAATTTTACCAAAGTACTCAGAGCAAGACTAATCTGTATGTAAAATAAGTTAGTTTTATCAGATTTGTCCTGAGTATTTACATAAGTACAGTGAGAATGGTGATTGAATCTCAGATTGAACTTTTTTTTTAACTTCTGAAGCAAGAAGGCCAAATCAAGGTGGGCTTCAGATTTTATCCGAAGTACCTACAAGAATTTTTAAATACGATGTCTAAGTCAAACCTTGCTAATACAATTAACATTTTAAATTGTATCTTGTTATTTAAAAAATAAATTTTTATCAAAATTATGTAAATACATTGTCATAAAATAAAAAATACTCATGAATAGTATTTTTTTAACTTTAGAGAGATAAGAGGGAGAAAAAGCAAACATTTTAATATTATTCACAAGAGTATACATAACCAAATTGCTATAGGTACCTTAAGAAAAAAGTTTCCTTAAATCTGGAAAATAAAATATTAAAGAATTAGCAATATTTTAAATAAAAGCCATAAAAATTATAATCCATTATCAGTTTAGTCCCATGTAATTAATTGTTGCTCTGTTTGATCTCGGTTAGCAGATTCATGAATATGTCAGTTATTTTAATTAGAGTTTTGGAAATTTGTACTTAATCCATTGATTTTTAAGTTATTAGAAACATGTATTCAAGGCTACTTATTAGAGTCTTTTCCATGAATCTGACTGCAGATGACTTTATGAGAAAAATCAAAACTGTGGATGACAAAAATTTAGAATAGCCGTGGTTAAAAATTTGATGAGAATTCATTGTAACAAACAATTAACAAGGAAATTTAGTTACTTCTATTGTGTACAGTATTTTTTTTTTTTTTTGAGACGGAGTCTCGCTCTGTCGCCCAGGCTGAAGTGCAGTGGCACGATCTCGGCTCACTACAAGCTCCGCCTCCCGGGTTCACGCCATTCTCCTGCCTCAGCCTCCCGAGTAGCTGGGACTACAGGTGCCCGCCACCATGCCCAGCTAATTTTTTGTATTTTTAGTAGAGACGGGGTTTTACCATGTTGGTCTGGCTAGTCTCGATCTCCTGACCTCAGGATCTGCCTGCCACGGCCTCCTAAAGTGCTGGGATTACAGGTGTGAGCCACCGCGCCCAGCCTGTGTACCGTATTTTAAGATAACAACCAGAATCATGATTCACAGCATCATACCAAGACCATCAGACTCTTATACAGTTTACGTAGTTTTTAGAATATTCATATCAACACATCCACACACATATAATTCTTTAAAGATGAACATCACTTATTAAAGATGATGCAGTTTTTCTAAATAATCAAAAAGCTAATAAAGACAGCAAAAAGCACAATAAACTCTTAATAAAACACGAAAGTTCTGTTTCCCAGGCCATTTACTGAAAAGGCAAAGAAAAACCTCCTGCAGTATGAGTACTTCTTCCTTTGGGAATCTCATTTAGATAAACTGGAAGTCGAACCTGATGAAGCGGTATTTGAATTCAATTAGACACTGGAAAAGTATGTGTTGAAGGTCACGAGTATATACCATATTATAGAAGAATAATGTAAACAAGGAAACCAGTACCTTGAGCAGTGGAATGCATGGCTTTTAGAAAAATTAAAGGCACATGAAATTGCCTGGTTACATGGAACAATTTAGACACATCAAGAAAAGCCAAAGCCAGGTGTGGTGGCATCCGTCTTTAGTCTCAGCTACTTAGGACACTAAAGTGAGAGGATCCTTTGAGCCCAGGAGGTCAAGGCTGCAGTGAGCTATGAACACATGACTGCACTCCAGCCTGGGAGACACAGCAAGACCCTGTCAAAGAAGGAAGGAAGGGAGGGAAGGAGGGCAGGGGAGGGGAGGGGAGAGGGAAGGGGAAAGGGGAAAGGGAAGGCCACAATAACAGAGTGAGAACTGGGGGTTGGGGGGAAACAGCCACAGGAACTGATGAAAAAGTTGAGAGTGAGAGTCACCACTCCAGTTAAACAAGAAGATGTACCTTTTCAAGGAGAGAAGGAAGAAGAGCAGAAGGCAATGATGCATGACCTGCAAACTGTATATCGTGAGGCGTGGCAAAAAGCCAAATTCTTGAGATATGACTCTGGAAAGCTTTAAGAGCAAAACTCTATCTCAAGAAATGAAATTATCATTTTAAATGAAGAAGGCAGCACTCTCAATTTGAAATTAGGCAGAAACTGTAAAACATGAAAAAGCTGTAGTTCAGAAGAAGGTTGAAAGTATAAAGAAATCAACCTCAGAATTAAAATCAAATCCTCTTGCAAGTTTTTACTAGGAGTAGATCAACATTCTGAGAAAATCTTGTTGCTCTGGTCCTGCATCAGTGTATCCCTGAAACCAGGACTAAATTCTGAAATTCCCTTCCAATTACAGCCAACCCAATTATACACAAAACTCCCTTTACAAGACCCATCTTTTATAAACCCTCCATGACTTGCTTAGACCTGCCATCATTTTCTTAAACTCTAGTGTGATGGCTAACGTTGAGTGTCAACTTGATTGGATTGAAGAATGCAAAGCATTGTTTCTGGGTGTGTCTGTAAGGGTGTTGCTAAAGGAGATTAACATTTGAGCCAGTGGACTGGGAGAGGCAGACCCACCCTCAATCTGGGTGGACACCATCTAATCAGCTGACAGCGCAGCTAGAATAAACCAGGCAGAAGAATGTGGAAAGACTAGACTGGCTGAGTCTCTGGCCTTCATCTTTCTCCCGTGCTGGATGCTTCCTGCCCTCGAACATTGGACTCCAAGTTCTTCAGCTTTTGGACTCTTGGACTTAAACCAGTGGTTTGCCAGGGGCTCTCGGGCCTTTGGCCCAGACTGAAGGCTGCACTGTTGGCTTCCCTACTTTTGAGGTTTGGGGACTCAGTCTGGCTTCCTTGCTCCTCAGCTTGCAGATGACCTATTGTGGGACTTCACCTTGTGATCGTGTGAGTCAATACTCCTCAATAAACTCCCTTTCATATATACATCTAACCTATTAGTCCTATCCCTCTAGAGAACCCTGACTAATACACCCTTCTTTGTCCTACAGTGAAATTTATCCAGGAGAGAAGAAACAATAGTGCAGAGAAGAGATGGCAACAAGAGCAAAGTCCCTGAGAAAATGAGAGGAGATGGGATTGGAAGCACAGTGGTGTGACTAGCCAGGTGTGTCTTCCACTGTTGCACTGGAGAAGCACTGAAGCACTACATATGAGCTCACAAGACCCTCCAGAGTTTTGATTTGTGGCCCAGAAGGAAGAAAGGTGGACAAAGATGAGAAGATTTGACTCGGATATCAGATTCACTAGGGAGGACTCAAGTCATCCAGCCTGAAATAGCAGCAGCCTCTACCATGGATGGATGATTTGAACAGGCAAAGTACTTACTAGCATTAGTTTGAGGAAGATGTAGCCAGGGACGGGGAAAAGACACCATTATCCACTGGATTGGGAAGTCAGAAGGAACAACACCTGGCTCAGGAAGGCCACTGGCTGCTGGTGCTGTGTGTGGTGAAAACATTGGGATGACCCTGGAAATTGGGAAGGAATTCCCATTGGGAAAGCATTTCAAAGAACTGGAATAGTTAGAACTGGAAACAATGCCTCCCTGATCTTGTCAATAGTACGTCTCTCAGACTCTCCCCTCAGCTCAACACTTTCCCAGGTTTCTACTGAAAAGCAAAATCTAACTATCCACATTTTGCTTATGAAGATTCTCCAGAATATGTTCACTATTTAGCCGAACAGTGTGTCAGTTGTTTACTGACAGTTCTATTTGCTGGGTAAAGCATGCCAATAATAGCTTCCCCAAATACACATGAGATACCCACACACACACTTAACTTTGGGAAATTAATTTACATTCAATTTGTTAATAAAGCTGAAAAATTAAACTAAAGCAATAGGAAAAAAAAATCCCTGCTTTCAAATGCATTTTTAAATCAAATTCCAAGTGATACCATGAGTTACACTTACTTTATAGAACAAAAAGTCCCCAGTGGTAAGAAATATTTGGATTATATTATATCCTTAAGATATTTTTAAAAATCAACATCAATTCATTTTAAACATCTTCACATCCTGACTTTGAAAAAAATAGATTTATCAATTAATTTATCAAGCAATCTATGTGAAAAGGAGCAAGAATGTTTTAGCTTTAATATATTTTCTGATGCATCTAAGAGAAAAAAATAAATCATTATGGATTTTGCAAAGTGCATTTTATCTTTCTCTCTAATGAGATAGTGAAACAAGAGACATTCATTGCCTCCCTAGAGAATCTCATGATTTACAAAGAATATCCTTCTCTGAAGCATTTACCCCTAAATGGCCAGCCTGTACAGTCAGTGATTACAGGGAATATGTCCAGGCCCCTCATGACCCCTTATCATTTTTCTGGCTAATGCATTAAAAGAGAAAGGGGGAAAAGTTGTAAAAAAAAAAAAGCACCGTGTTAGAGGCTCCCCTTCTTTCTGCCCTACAAGCAGTGTCCTTTAACCTCTGGCATGTGTTGCTGAGTCACATGACAGAAGTTAAAAGGCATAAAGAAGTAAATTTAACATGGAGCCCACAAGTGTCATCAGTAGATGGTTAGTCTTGGAAGAGAAGGAGAGGAGGAGAAGAGATGAAACTGGTCCCTGGACTTTTATGGGATGTGGAACAAGGACCCTGGAAGACAAGAAGGTCCAGAAATGGAAAGAATACGGCTATTAGTACTTTCCAGGTCAGAGCACACAGAGGTGTGCCTTGAACTTCCTTCTTCAACAATAAATGCTGTCAAGAAAAATTACTATGAAATAAGCATACAAATACAAATCAGTGAGTGGTAACACAAATGTAATTATTGTAAGCTATATTTGTATTGGTGAGGGACCACGTTTAACAAGAAACCACAATGCCATATCTATGCTATTTGTATTTATTGATAATAGCTCAAGCTACATCTCTACCAGAAGAGTAAACAGCTCTATCAAAAAAATCTTGTCAAGAGAAAAAATATTTCACTATGCACTTGAAAAATTTGGGTTCTAGTCTCAAACGCTGAAACTTAGAATTAATTAAATTTTTTTGTTAACTCAACTTATATTCTTCTCACTTTAGCATATTTCTTTCTCTTTCCTGTTGGTCTCCATGTGCTGCCAAAATGATGCACAATCCCCAAGGTTTATGGTTCTTCATTCTCTGTAAAGTAGGGTTTTTTTCCCCAAGATACAGAAGGTATCAGGAAAAAAGGAACAGTTATCCAGGTTATAGTTAATTTTACCTCGCTTATCTTTCAGAAAATTAATCTCAGTTTGCCATCGTCCTGGATCCCTTCTCTGTAAAAGGTCCACTTTATCATCTTTGTCTTACTCTGAAATGCTTAAATTACTTAAGAATTTCAGCGCTGAGATGCATACATACATACACACCCAGAGACACAGAGACATACGCATATGACTTTATTGAGATATATTTCACATACCATACAATTCTCTTAAAGTGTACAATCCAATGGTTTTTAGCATATTCACAGAGTTGTGAAACCATTGCCACAATCATTTTTATAACAGAAACATAGCTTCTAAATTCCCTGAGTCATCATACAAATAGAAACCAAGGTCCAGATGGGTTAAGTTATGTTCCCAAGGTTACAGAGCTGGTCAGTGGCTGAGCCAGACCTAGATCCCTGGAAATTATTTTAGCCATTGACATCATCTGGGGCTCCCTTCCCCTGCCCCGGGGAAGTTCTGTATGAATTAAAACCTGCTGTTAAAATGTTGTCTGAGAAAAACATCTGGCATTTTTTATTATTGAGCTCCCTCATATTATATTAAACTGGTCTGATTTCTCCACCAAATTGTTGCATTGCAAGATTTCTTAGAAAGACTCCTAGAACATAGTAAAACATATCTACTGAGTACTTTTAGCCACAAAACATGGCTATGAAGCCCAGAGAGAATCTGTGATGCCTCTCCTTTCAGGTAAAGTCATAAATTATTTCAGCTTATGCAAAAAAAAAAAAAAAGACTAAATTAGACGTTCTGTTCATTTCATTTTTAATGGACTGATTACAGGTAGTTAAACCAAACTACCCATGACTAGCAACATATTTCTCCAATGCCAATAACTTCCAAGGATTTCAACCATTCATTCTGGTTACTGGTCAGAAACCAACTTAAATCACCCAAGGGCTTACGTTATCTCTGAGATTTGCTTATCTTTGAGATTTGCCCCTGTGAAGTCCATACCCAATAAAGGAAAAGTTTTCAAAAGAGGAGGCTCATTTCCTGCCAATGCTAAGGAAGCCAATGTAACAAGCACAGCCAGCGATTACTCTGGCACTGCTCTGCTCACAGCAGCACTCGTCCTCCTGGCTGTACCAGCTGAGGGCACTCCACAATACCTAGCTCACTGAAGCACTTGTTGATTGCTCCTGCCTTTAAATGCCCCCCTTCCATGATGATCTTCTCTCTCCTGTAATCTACGAGTTCTTTCTTTCCTGTGTTGTGCCACCCCAAAATTTCATCTATTCAATAAATATTTATTGAGTGGTCACTGCTCAACAAGTACTGAGCTAAGTATTGTCCCTAAATGGGGGTGCTCTCTGGGGTCTGTCTTTAACTCGCTGTGCCTTTTCTCACTTTTGTCTACACATACATTTTTAAATCTCCGCTTAGGCTGGAAATCACCAAAAATCTGTAGCTCCAGTACCAGCCTCACCCCCTGAGCTGCAGGTCAGGATATGCACCCCAACCCAGGCCAGTGACATCTGAATGTCCCAAAGACCCCTCAAAGTCCCTGGGTTCAGCGGTGAATCCATCATCTCCACCCTCACCTGAATAGCCTCTCCTCCAGGGCTCCTTAACACCTTGAATAGCACCACTGTCCACCCAGTGCCCCCAGCCAGAAACAGCATCACCCAGTTTCCATATGGAAAGAGTGTGAGTGAGCAGACAGCAGTGCCTTTCAGCCTGGAACTGGGGCTAAAAGAAGAGAATCTTCTAATTGCAGTTGCTTTCTATGGGCCAATTTGTGGGAGAGGCAGGATGAGACTTCACCACAAATGTGGACGTTGAATGAAATCTGTCTACCCTGGCCCTAGCAAAATGGGGGCTGGGGTTGGGGAGAGAGGTGGCGAGAAGCAACAGACCCAGCAGTGCTGGTGGGGAACAGGTTTTACCACGTGAGCTCTGCCATAGCTGGAAGAGCCTGCAATGTTGATGTTGAAAAACAAATTTGCTTATCATCAACACACACACACACACACACACACACATCAATTTCATGTCTCCCCTCCTGTTTTCCTGTTTCCTCTGCTCAGAACGGCTTTCCTCCTATCCTCCCACACCCTCAACCATAATTCTTCCTCATACTTAATTCTCATATGACATGTCTCCTCCTCCGGGAAGCTCTCCCTGACGCCCCCGCTGTGTTATTTGTCATCCTCTGTGCGTGGAGGTGTGTCTAGCACTGTTTGTTTACGTGTCTGTCTCCGTGTCTCCCCTGCAGGCTGTCAGCTCTGTAAGAGCAGAAGCGTGATGCCCAGCCCCGGGGCCGACACTGGGAAGACGGTGGGGAGGGGAAGGACCGCGGTGGAGAGCCCCAGCCGGGGAGCCGGGCACAGTCCGGCTGGGGCCATTTCGAGGCGCGCGCGGGGAGCTCAGCGGGACCCAGCCAAGCGCCAAATACACAGCATCTCTGGAGGCGCCGGTGGCCGGTGGAGGATGGGCCCCCCACGAGGCGCTCCCAACCAAACGGCTGGAGACTCGGGGGAGGCCCTGCCGGCATCGTACTCCCTGTGGTCGTCCTCCCCTCGTGCGGGTAGGGACCCCCCCACGCCCACTCCGTCTCCGCCGCCCGAGTCCCCGCGGCCGCCACCTCTGCCCTCCGCTCCGCAGAATCTCTCCGATTTACAACGGCCCAGGGCAGAGCCGGGGGCCAGGGAATGGGAAGGAGAAGGCGCCAAGACGCCCAGGAGAGAGCAGGCGGCCCCTCACCCCACCCTCGCGCCCTCCTAGGCGGGAAGAAATTGAGCCCCGAGAGAGGCCCTTCAGGGAACAGGAGTCCCAAAGGCCCGGGAGCCTCGGGGGGCCGCAGCCTCCGCGTCCTCCTCCCTCCTTCCCTCTTCTGCGCCTCCCTACCTGGCTGGCTTTGTGGAACTGCTTCTTCAGCCCGGCCACCGACATCGCGACTGCGACCGGCAGGGGCGGGGTGGTCTCAAGGCTCGGCCGGGCCACGCGGCCGCGACGCGCTCGGGGAGCGGGAGCCCGGGCCGGTCCCCCCGCGGCTGGGCTCCGCCGGGCCCGCCTCCCACGGCCACGGCCACAGCCACAGCCGCTGTCACACTCGCACACACGCGCGCACGCCGATGGCAACACTGCGTTCCAAAGCCCCTGCGCAGCCCATTGGCCAAGCCGCGGCGATATGCAAATGAAGCCGCTGGGGCCGCCCACGCTTCATTGTTGCGTGGAGACCTGGGCTACTTGAGCCGCGCAGAAGACCGGCCTGGGAAGCTGGGCGTGTGGATGTCCTGGGGGTCGGGGGAGTACAGCCGCACAGTGCTTCTTGCTGGGCGCTGGACGATATAGATCTAGCTCTGAGATTGTCATGGGTACCGAGAGAGAGATCAGTTCTCTCCGCTTCTGTCTTGGTGCGAAACCGACTTTGGCTTACAGGCAACATCGCCTCCCTCCGGCGCATTTTCACTAGGTGTATGTTTGAGAAAGGAAGGCTCCGAAATGCGCCTAGGGAGGGACAACAAATGCAACTGGATGGGGGACCTGTGGTAGGAGGAAGCGGTCTGTGGGTGGCGGGCTTTCTTCTCTCTCCACGCGGTGCTCTGGGTGCAATCTGCTCAAATGATTTTGGTCTTCTGGGAGCCCTAGAGTTATGGTGTAATTTACTAATAAATACGGTGCTAGCTCACTTGGTGCTCTGAGCCCGCTGTCAACTGCACTAAAAGCAACCATCTCCAAGGTGCCATAAACAGCTCGTTGCATATCCGGCGGAGTCCACCAGACCAGGGTCCCAGCTCCCTCGGTAACCCCTACCAGCTGTGTCAGTTACAGAGTGTCCATTTGCACAGGGTCCAGAGGTCGACGCACTCACAGCTAAGCCCAGCCAGGGACATGGAGGATTGCGTTAACCTCGTGTCAGAGCTGTCCCCAATAGGTACAGCATCTTCGCTGAATCTGGCTTCCAAAGGTCCCGAGGATTCCCAAACCTAGAACATACGTTTGGCAACACTTCACACTGAAAAACAAAAACATTTCCCACCTTCAGTCTCTTTTTGGGCCCTTAGCAGGTCCCATCTGGGGTGACCAGCAGCCTCTATCTGCCCTGGACACTTTGGGTATCTGCCTGTGCCCTGGTGTTCACCTGCCATAACATTCCTCCAGGACAAAAGTCATGCAGTTCCTCCCCTAGCCGTTAGCTCCCAGCGCCCAGTCGGGGCTAGTCTTAACCCTGACTTCATCCCAGTGAGCACTGGGCAAGTAAGTACACACCTCTCTGGGCCTTGGTTTCCTCACTTCCACTTGAAGCATGTAGGCTGAAATAAACAGTGTTCCTCCTCTGATACTGGGGAAAAAATGCTTGAACTTAGTGGAGATCGTGGGATAAGGGCAGCCAGTCAGAGGGTTAATGAGCATGACTTGGGTGAGTGCGGCGGGTTTACCTGCCTGACACCAGCCACTGATAGATAACTAAAAAGTGTGAGGGTGGTGACAGCTGGGTCAGAATGGCATAGCAAGATAACCTGTCCACACAGCAGTCCAAACGCCTCTCAACAGTGGGCTCCACTGCAGGCCAACCACTACATAAGGCAGAGAGCCAGCTGCAGCTGGAGTCCAGGACTGGCAGGTCTCTCTTGTCCTGGGCTATTCAGGGCTGCTCAGCTTCCTCTTTCTCCATGCTCTAGAGAGGTTTAAATAGCACTGGTTCTATGGTACCTCCCCCTAGACCAATCTGGCTCTGTGCCCTTTGGGAGGGGGGGATGCTTTCTTTTTAAACAGTTTATTGGCATTTCTTCCACAGTCATTAGTACATTCAAGTTTCTCACTTAAGTTGATTTTGATAATTTATCTCCTTCATTAATCAAGTATAGAGTTGAAGATCATATTTTTTAAACTTCAGAATCTTTCACATACATTTTCTCCTTTGTGAAAGTTTTTGTGATTTGTCTTAATTTTTTCAGTGAATAGATTTATTGGAGGTTTGCTGATTTTATTGGTCTTTCAAAATATTTTTGAATGTACTCATCATTGCTATAGATTTTTCTCTCATTGATTTTTCTTTCATTATTCTTACACATTCCTTCCTTCAGTTTTGTTGAGAAGACTAGTGAGAGTTTGAGGGTTTTAACAATAGAAACTGACTCTAGCTAACATAAACTGGAAAATATGTATTGGAGAAGGATGTCAGGCAGCCCGGAGATTCACAGGAGGGGTGTAGGGAACAAGGTGGAGGGGATGAGCAGGAATTAGGAATCTGAGCACTGAGATCCACAGGGTGTCCAGGAATAGCTTGATTGGGATGTGCTGGCTCTGCCACTGAACACTGGCCATGGCTGCCAGAATGAAGGCTGCCCTTTCAGGCAGTCACTCCAGCTGCAAAGTAGCAAGGGCAGGATCTGATTGGTGGATTCATTCCATGGCAGATTTCCCCACTATAGGAAGAAGCTTCAGAGGTTAGGCAGCCAAATTATATATATATATATATATATATATATATATATATATATATATATACACATTATATTATATAATATACACATTCTTTAATATATATCATGTTAAAGAATATATAATATATATTACAGAATATATATAAAAATAATATATATGAGCAACAACAAATGCCCATTAAAGTGTATTTGGGTATCCTTAATCTCTTATGTCTTTTATTTATTTTTATAAAACTATAAATTTTCCTCCTGAGTATGGCTTTGGTTTCATACCTTGTTTTCATGAATAATATGGATCTCCTATTTTCTAAATAAAACTTGTCATTACAGTTCTGAGTTCCTCTTTGATCCAAATGTTATTCAGGACAATTTTTTAAAAAGCTTTTCTAGGCCGGGCATGGTGGCTCACACCTATAATCCCAGCACTTTGGGAAGCCGAGGCGGGCAGATCACGAGGTCAGGAGATCGAGACCATCCTGGCTAACATGGTGAAACCCCGTCTCTACTAAAAAATACAAAAAATTAGCCAGGCATGGTGGCGGGCACCTGTAATCCCACCTACTCGGGAGGCTGAGGCAGGAGAATGGTGTGAACCTGGAAGGCGGAGCTTGTAGTGAGCCGAGATAGCACCACCACACTCCAGCCTGGGCGACAGAGTGAGACTTGTTCTCAAAAAAAAAAAAATACAAAAATTGGCTGGGCATGGTGGTGCACGCCTGTAGTCCCAGCTACTCTGGAGGCTGAGGTAGGAGAATCGCTTGAACCCAGGAGGTGGATGTTGCAGTGAGCCGAGATCATGCCACTGCACTCTAGCCTGGGCGACAGAGTGAGACTCTGTCTAAAAAAAAAACAAACAAACAACAACAACAACAGCATAAAACCTTTTATAGGTGGTTTGATTTTAAAAAATTTATTCTATGTTAAATTCTAGACTTGTGATACTATCGTCAAATAACATGTGTTGAAAGGTTTTTTTTAAACATAGCCTGTTATGTTTCATTGTAGACACATATCATAGAGGTTTGAAATACTGTTCATTTTTCCGTTTCTAATGTACAGTTTTTTAGTTCATCTGTAACAAGAGTGTGTATTCTACACAGCTTCTAGCTCAGAGGAAGATTTCCAAGTCATGCTAGCTGGAGCCCCCTTGGCCAGCTCAAGGCTTTCCCCTTCACATCACCATCACCCTTCAATCTCTAAGGGCCCACAGCTCTTCTGTTTAGGGAAGGGGGGTACAAGTGTATACAAGTGTCCTGGACTGTTTGACAGATTTGTCTACATATGGAATGAAATTGATGGGGACTGGGAAGTGTCCTGAGGCACTGACACACATCCCTCTGAACTGAAGGATTTTGGGGCATTTGGTGGTCTTCACAAGTCAATGACAAGAGGGACACTGTGGTTGTCTCTGGCACTCTGCCAGATGGCCCATGTTCTGGCAGAGGTTTGAGTGTTCTCTTATGCTCTTTTTCTTTTTTAATTTTCTTTTTTTTGGAGATGGAGTCTCGCTCTGTTGCCCAGGCTGGAGTGAGGTGGCACAAACTTGGCTCACTGCAACCTCCACCTCCTGGGTTCAGGTGATTCTCCTGCCTCAGCCTCCCAAGTAGCTGAGACTACAGGCATGCGCCACCATGCTCAGCTAATTTTTTTTGTATTTTAGTACAGACGGGGTTTTCCTGAGCTGAGGCAATCAGCCCACCTCAGCCCCCCAAAGTGCTGGGATTACAGGCGTGAACCACTGCTCCTGGCCTATGCTCTTTTTCTTGTGGCCCTTGACTCACCTCCTTTCTCTTTTCTGGTCCACAGAGTGCTATGCTAGTATGCATTGACATTTATCTGTCTTATGCCTAGGCCAGCTTTTGAGTCTAATGAGTATTTGCATTCCTTGTATCTGGTTCTGTAGCGAGTGACTCATATCTATCTGGAGGGCAGAGTCAGGGGGCAGAAGAATTCTGGGTAGGGATTAGAAGGGGAGGGAAGCATGCTTATTAATATTCAAAATATCCCATCATATATCTCATAAATCAGGTCTGAGCATGTTCGAATGCTCTGTGTTCCAATATTTTTCTACTTTATTCGTCAAAGATAGAGAGGTACTATATTCTACTCTACAATCTCTTGCTACAATTGTGATTAGGTCTGTTGCATCTTATATTTGGGACTTCTGCTCTAAACATTTCAGTGCTATGGTATTCTATTTATAGGTATTTATTATTGTCATATCTTCCTTGTCAATTTTTTCTTTTATCTGTAGAAAAAAACATATTTTGTCCTACTTACAGCTTTTTGCCTTCTATTTTACTTTGCCACGTACCCATATTTGTATCCTTGCTTTTTTGTGTATATGTGCTTCTTATGTCTTAATTGGGTGCTTTACTTTTGGCCTTTCATTTTGTTGTAGACACGTGCTCTTATAAACAGAATAAAATTTAATTTTGTTTCTGGACCAAAATGTGTCTTTGCCTTTTCCTAGAGAGATTTAAGCATTTATATTTATTACAAAAAGGAAAATATTGTCATTGTATGGTATGTTCTTATTTTTCTTCTATGTAGTTCCTTTTTGGGGTTTTTTTTGATTTTTGTTGTTGTTGTTGTTGTTGTTGTTGTTGTTTTGAGACAGACTCTTGCTCTGTTACCCAGGCTCTGGAGTGCAATAGCACAATCGTGGCTCACTGAAGCCACAACCTGGGCTCAGGTGATCCTCCGACCTCTCTCTCCCAGGTAGCTGGGACTACAGGCACATGCCACCACACCAAAAACCTTTTTATTTTTTGTACAATGGGGTCTCACTATGTTGCCCAGGCTGGTCTCAAACTCCTGGGCCCAAGTGATTCTCCTGCCTTGGCCTCCCAAAATGTTGAGATTATAGGCATAAGCCATCATGACCAGCCATTGTTCTTTCTTCTATCATTATTATCTATCTATTACTCAGATTTTCTTTGCTATTTCTTCCTCTTTGCTTTTGGAAATTATTCATCTAATTTTTACTCAATGAGTGATTACCACTGACCTAAAATATATTTGAATTTATATTCTCTATCAGCATCAATAATTAAACACTTTATGGAAGCCACGGCATGACTAGAATGAGCCATGGTCAGAGCACATCCACTAGGGCCACCTCATCACCTCCTTCTACTCAGACCACCTCCTGCTCCATATGAGAACCCTCAGACAGAGACCAGAATGGGCCCAGTACCTTTTGTCTGAAACAGCAAATGAACCGGGGGAGACTAGGGTGCACAGTGTTGGTTTTAAGACACGGGGGCAAAGATGGAGTGAAGACAATTTAAAAACAAGTTTTGAGATAAAAGAATTATGAAATTGTTTTAAATTCAAAATATTTTCATTAGTATATATTTTCTATTATGCACTAACATTTAAAGAAAATTTGGAAATTATCAAAAAGTAAAAGGATGGAAAAACTACCTTTGGAATCATATTTGAAACAATTACTCTTAATATTTTGGTATATTTTTTCTTGTAGAGTATTTTTCCTGTAAAATTTAAGCATAACAGTGACATAACAATGCACACTATATTTTCTTTGTTCTCTTAGTTAACTGAGCATTTCCTATATTGTCTGGTCTTCACACACAACATTTTAATGACAACTTAAACCATTGTAGATATATCAAATTATATTTGATTATTTTCCATTAATACACATTTAAATGTTCCCACCCCCCATATTTTTCCTGATTTAAATAATGCCGCATTAAACATCTTTTTCCATATTAAAGTTTTCTTTCTATATTTAGGAATGGACTTTCCTTAGGATGGACTCCACTCCGAAATGTAAAATTAGTGCATCAAAGAATTCGAACAATTCTAAATACTATATATATATATATACACACATATATATACATATATACATATATACACATATATATACATATATACATATATACACATATATACATATATATACATATATACATATATATACACATATATACATTATATTTACATATATATATATAAAATGCAGTGATACACAGTCATTAGAGAAGCATCTTTAAAAAAAAAAAAAAAGGCCGGGAGGAGGAGAAAGGAGGCAAAGAAACATGGATATGGGATTTGTGTCTTCCACTTGCCTTGAATTGAATTTAATGTCATTAAAAACTTCATTGGCCAGGCGCAATGGCTCACGCCTGTAATCCCAGCGCACTTTGGGAAGCCAATGTGGGTGGATCACTTGAGGCCACGAGTTGGAGACTAGCCTGGGCAACATGGCAAAACCCCGTCTCTACCAAAAATACAAAAAATTAGCCGGGCGTGGTGGTGCACACCTGTAGTCCCAGCTACTCAGGAGGCTGAGGTGGGAGAATCGTTTGAACCTGGGAGGCGGAGGTTGCAGTGAGCTGAGATTGCGCTACTGCACTCCAGCCTTGGCGACAGAATGAAACCCGTCTCAAAAAAAAAAACCACAAAAACAACAACAACAACTCATCAACCTGTAGCCTAATACAAGCTCCAGATTGCAGTGCCTGGCAGACCTCAGAGAGCCAAGTTCAAATACTGATGCCTTCTACTAACCTTAAAATGTTAGCTTAACCATGACCTCTCTACTTCTAGCTTTCTCTTTCTCTTCTTTTCCTAAAAAAAAAAAATCTCTTACCCAAACTTTCTTCTCAGGAGGCCTCCTGGGTTACTTGGGCATGAAAGGGTGGGGCTTTGGCCCACTGACTGCATTGCAGTTGTGCAGTGTGCCAAGTATTTAGATAAACCAGATCTAGAAGCATTATTTCTCAGTTGAATTCCCTCACATACCTGGCTGCAGCAGAAAGCTGAAAGCACAGATACTGTTTTTGCTTTCCTTGTAACTTCATAGGTGGTTTTTTTTTTCCCCCACATCTGGGAAAGATGTGTGCCCACCAATGAGGTAATAGCAGACATGATGAATCCCAGATGTTGAACATGGCAATTTGCCTTGAACTCACAAGATCACAACTGGGAACAAATGTATAGATTTTCTTTGCTTATTGTTTTACATGAAGCTGAGGGAAAATCAATTGACAGTTAAGAAAAGGCCAGAAAGACTTTTCATTTTAAAATGTAGAGGAAAAATCTGAAGTATTTTTATTTGTTTAAAAATGAGGATGCGGCCGGGTGCGGTGGCTCACGCTTGTAATCCCAGCACTTTGGGAGGCCCAGGCGGGCGGATCACGAGGTCAGGAGATCGAGACCACGGTGAAGCCCCGTCTCTACTAAAAATACAAAAAAATTAGCCGGGCGTGGTGGCGGGCGCCTGTAGTCCCAGCTACTCAGAGAGGCTGAGGCAGGAGAATGGCGTGAGCCCGGGAGGCGGAGCTTGCAGTGAGCCGAGATCGCGCCACTGCACTCCAGCCTGGGGGACAAAGGGGGACTCCGCCTCCATAGATAAAAAAAAAAAAAAAAATACAATTAGTTGGGTGTGTGGGTGTGGTGGCACTTGCATGTAAACCTAGCTTCTTGGGAGGCTGAGGCACGAGAATCACTTGAACCCAGGGCAGAGGTTGCAGTGAGCCGAGATGGCACCACTGCACTCCAGCCTGGGTGACGGAGCGAGACTCTGTCTCAAAAAAAAAAAAAAGGATGGGGTAAAGAGCACGCTGCACAAGTGCTATGCATCTCAATAGTAAAGGCAAAAGGGAATTAATGCAGGTCATAGTTATCTACAATGCTTGACTCTTCTTTTCCGGAACCTATCAACAAACATTCAGTTAGAATTCTGGGCCATGCTGTAACTCCATTTAGTTTTTGTTAATTACATAGGTACCATTTTTCATTTCCATATTTTACCCCAGAGGATTTATTTTTCACTTCTACTAAAGAGATGCATAAAAGTTTGTGTTGGGGATGAGGAATTAGCCGAGCGACGCAGATGGCGTTCATAAACCGCTGCTGCCACCTTGTGGTGTTGCTGAGAAGCGACAGAGGTAAGCCTTTCTGAACCATGAGTCCGTAGTGGTTAGTTTCATGTCATTTACTTCTAACTTTTAAAAAAGCACACTAACATCTTGAGTCTTGACACAACAGCTCATTTTAATGGTGTGGCATGCAAAAATGTTGCCACAGAAATTTTCAGTTCTTACTGGAAGAATCTGAAGAAGAGCTGTCCCATCACTATGGCATTAGCCATATAGGTAGAAGAACACATAGAAAATGGTGTCATGCTACCAGAGGAAGAATTCCGAGAAAAAGGAAGTGACCACTAGAGTCAATGGTTACAATAGCAGCCCCCGGCCAGGCGAAGTGGCTCACACCTGTAATCCCAGCACTTTGGGAGGCCAAGGCAAGAGGATCACTTGAGCCCAGGAGTTCAAGGCAGGAGTGAGCTATGATTGTGCTCCAGCCTGGGCAACGGAGAGAGACTCTGTCTCTAAAAATCGACAAAAACAACAAAAAGCACACAATGCCATCATTTTCTATCTATTCCCTCCACTCACTTTATTCCCTTCCATAGCACTTTATCTACCTGATATTTTAGTATATATGTATATATATACACATACATATATATGTTTTAGATTGTCATTTATCTCCCACTACCAGAGTGAGTGAAAGCACTATCAAGCAGTGCTGCCCAATAGAACTTTCTATGATGATGGAAATGTTCTCTATCTGTGCTGTCCAATACTGGCAACCACTACCCAACTGTGGCTATCAATCACTGAAAAGTTGACAATGGACGCTTTCATTTTGAATTTAATTTTAATTAATTAAAATTTAAATAGCTACACGTGGCTAGTGCTACTGTGTTGGACAACGCAGCTTTAGAAGGGCAAGAGAATTAATCGGCTTTATTTACTGCAGCCTCCCAATACCAGAGAATAGCTGGAGTCCTAGAGCTGCTCAATAAACATAAATATTCAGTTAATGAATAAATAAATAACCATGAATAGAACAGACGAGCACCTAATGTACCAGATTTAACATGAAGTTGGGGGTGATGATTAAAGAGGAGTGGTGGTAAAAGTAGGTGGTGGTGAAGGGCCAAGAAAATGTGAGAGGTCATTGTCATGTTGTGCATTCAGGGGGATGTGAGCAGTGGTCCTGCTACTACTGACCTCCATGGAACAGTGTGTTTGCTCTGCAGCCAGAGGTTGCACTAACAGCTGGGAATCCTGCCGTGATGGTCAGCAGCGGAGGGAGCACAGGAAATAGGGTCTTCTCGTGGGGACATCTGGCCAGGTGTCCACAGCAGCTGTCACAAAAGACAGGAAGTTCCCATCTAATGTGGCCTTGTCCCTGATCTTGTGGGAGCCCTGGTCCCTTAAGAGCACTATGAGATTGATAACAATGTCCTCACAGGTGTTGTAGGACCCAAGGAAGCTCTGTTAAATGCACGAGACATTTAATTAGTAGCATTATTACCTATGGCTTGATCCTTTCCTGTTCACTGGTCAGGGTTACATAGAAATCTGTGGCCTTCATTGGCCATGGGAGATTGTTGCCCTAGATCCCATCGGTCCAAGCTTGCTTAAACTCCTCTACCTGTCTACTCCAGGCACCAACTGGGACTAATGCTTTAACTGTGCCCATTGTCCCCATTCCCCTTTGAGAAAAAATGTCAAATTCTTTTTATAAAATATGCTAAATGAATGCATTGAAGACACCAATCATCAAGACTCAGAGGCAATAGTTATGGAATTGTATTTTACTAAATTATTCTAAGAAAATCCAGAAAGAATGACACATTTAATTTTAAGGCCAAAATGCTTGCTGGGCCACTAAAAAGTATGCTTTTTCCACCCATTTTTCTATGAGTCGTAGAAAAAAAATAAATTCCCAGATTGACTTTATATTTCTCTTTTCGACTGTCCTTATGAAAAGAAATTGTGGTTCCCTTATAGTGTAAGATGCTGCTGCATTTGCAAACGTAGCAGCAATGTACTTAGCATCTGGTATTTCAAGAATCTCCCCCTTGTGTTATGTGTGCCTCTAATCATACAAGAAAAGTTTAGGCAGTGTCTATCCCTGAGTTGATTTGTATTTTAGTGAGTCTATTGCTATTAGGATTATGGTCTATAGGGGGCAGTGAGGGACCTGAAAGTGAAACAGCGGCGCTTTAAAATGCACACTGTCCAGGGTGATTCCGTCGCTCTCTAAAGCAGTGCTTTACAATCTTTAATGTGCACGTGGATCTCCTGGGGCACTGGTTAGAATGCAGGTTCTGATTCCCTGGGTCTGCATGAGGGCCCAAGGCCTGAGCCTCTGCATTTCCACCAAGCTCCAAGGTGATGACAGTGCTGCTGGTCCGGGACCACAGTTAGTAGCAAGGCTGTACGTGGCAAGTCCCCATCAGTCTCACAGAGACCCAGGATGCAGTTTTTCTACTTAACACACCTTCGTTACATGAGTAGTGAACATGCACAGCCAACAGCTCCTGAGTTCAATAAATTGAGTGGATGGAAAATAGCTGAGTACCAGATACGTCTTTCCCTTGGCCATGGGGATGGCACTTTCTCTCTTCTGGGTTAGCATCTCTGCTGGTAAACTTTAGAGGCTGATATCATCATCACTCTGGCCCTGGTGAGTATAAAATTCTGAGCCTGATTTTGCCAGATTTTGTCCAAGGAATAGAATATGCCCCAACCCATGAAGCACAGAACTAGTGGCCTGCAGCCACCTTCCATAGCCCAGGCCATAGGAGGCCCCTGGATATGCGAGGGGAAAGAATTCAGTGTGCACAGAACATGCCAAGCCCACAGTGCACTCTCATGGCCACTCTTTGAGATATGCATGACCAAGTCAGGGATGAGGAGACAGAGCTCGGAAAGATGAACTGTTACGCAACAACATGTGATTGACTCGCCTCACAGGCTGTGGCTACAGAAGCCCGCACGTTGGCCTGGAGAGAACCAGGACCTGGGTGCACTTGACTATTCCTTGCTCTAAAGCACACTAGGTTTCATTCATTGGTTTATTTATTTGACACATATTTATTAAGCACCTAAGAGTGTCTGGCCTTGTGCTGGGAGCCAAGTCAGTAGAGATGAAGGTTTTTATTCTATAGAAGCTCACATTTGAAACACATGGGCAGGTTTCCATAAAGTGTCCCATGTGGTCTTAGGAAAAGCAGGAGTCTAGAGAAGTGGCTGGAGTCTAGTGAGTCCCTGCCTCTGACTCCTTCAAGCGCTTTTTCCTGGCCGGAGAAATGCAAGACTATTCATTTGGTATTACATGGTGTGTATTTGGAGACTGGATTACTTTGTGCCTTAATGTGATCTTTATTTCACCGTAGTGACGGATGGCTTTATTCTCCTCCCTACCAGATCCCGAGCTGGAAGATTTGGCTTAGTAAGCCTGTGTTAGACCCACTGGCACGGTTCCATCCTTGTGGCTTTGCCTGACTCCTGACCCTTTCTTGCCCACTCCCACGGGGGAAGGAGAGCCAGTGCAGCTGAAGTGATGGAGGACTTTCAGGGTGCCGACGCACACACTCCGCACCCAGCCTCCTTGTGCTCTGCCAGCTCACTTTGATCAAGCTTCTGGAAGATAAAGTTTACCTTGCCCGCTTCTGTACACACACACACCCCCCAGCTAGTACAGAACCTGACAAACTCTGCCCACACACAAAACAATTTTTGAGAAGCCATTGAATGACTTAAAAATCTTACCCACGGGTTTGCAGAGCAGGAAGGGACTGACTTTAAAGTTCATTTTGTTTTGGGCAAAACTGATGTAAGCTGTTAGAAATCAGGATACTGTTTACCCTTAGGAGAGGCAGTCCTCACAGGAACGGGTCACGATGAAGCCGTAGGTGCCGCTAATATTGAGTTCTCAGTCTGTGTGCACACGAGGGTTAATTCTGTGAGTCCATTGAGTCCTATTCTTAAAATATGTGCACTTTTCTATATGCATGAAGAAACTACATTAAGTTCATAGCTTTTGACTACATCTAGCAGCAAGTTTTAAAAGAGGAATTAAATAATAATGCTTAAATCAATGACAATGCACAAATGCCCGGAATTTTCTCCTTTGCAGGTCCATCACTTCTGTTTAAAAACAAAACAAATCACCAATCACCTAATCCTGGCCACCCCGGTGCAATACATTTAGGGCTCAAAACTTCAAAAACAACCCGTCCTCTCCTGTTTTCCATTCTACTTTTGCCCTTCCCCCGACTGACACTTGTTGGATGACCTCACCTGATTTCTATATAGAAAATTGTGTCCAGCTGGTGTTAGTTCCCTCCAGCCCCCTCATCTCCACTTGAATGTGATCCTGGAAACCTGCGTTTTCCTCTCATACTTCCTTCTGATTGTGAGGAAAAGGACCCCCATCTCCTCTTCTCTCTGCAGCTCACTTCCAGGAAAGTTTGGCCCTCACACATCCCCCTAGGAGGGGAGCATGCCCGCCCTAAGGCAGCAAATGCTGGATATTCCAGACCTGGCCCCAACTCATTTTCCAAGTTCTTCAATTTCAGGAAAATAATTTGAGGCTCTTCTCTACCTTTGAAGGACATTGGTAGGGTTGTCTCCTGGGATCTGTGAGTTTATCTTTTATACAGTCTTGACCCTTTGATTTTTGTCTTACATTTTCTTGATTTCCCAATATGGGGCCTAATTTTAAGTTCTGGAAGTTTGGATGTTCAGACTCTTGCAAATAATTTGATTGAATGGACTGAAACACTCGAGTTTCCCTGAATACCTCAAACTGCTTAACTCTCTAAACTGGGTACTTTGGTTATATAGTCTCAGAGTCCAAGGTCCAGCTCTTGTTTTTCTGTTCTTCACAAGACCCAGATAAAGTGTGTAGGAGAGAAGTACCAGGTGCCACCCGATCTGGGTCCCGACTTGCTGGAGGGCCCTGGAGAAGCTGTTTGCGTAAAAACCAAAGCATCCATTCCCTTAATGACACATTGTTCTAAAATTTACAGTTGTATGATCTATTCTAGTTCACATGTGACATGAGATTCCCACAGGCATTTAACCTAGGGAGTGAAGTGTAAGTGTGCTTCCTTGAGTAGGCACCTTGTTCAGTGCACAACCCACGCTTTTGGAGATTTGGGGTAACTTTTGATGTCTTTCTGATTTCTCTACTTTTGATCGTATTGATAACTATTTTTCAGCCAATCCTTCTAAGGGTACTTCAACTTTATTTTCATGTCTCTAGTACATATTTAACAAATTCCTAGAATTTATATCCAATATATCAGATGTATCTCTTTGAAGTGTCTTATTTCCATTTTGCTGCCTAAAAATTGATTTTATAGAACTCGGTACACCATAGGAAGCTATTAAGCAAATCGTGGCATACAGAGGGTTTATACCAAATTAATGAGGCTGCCCAGATAGAATGAAAAAAGGCAAGAGCTATAACATAAGTTCTTTCAGCTCCTTTGCACTTTTATTTATTTATTTGTGTACCTTTAAAAACAAAGAATTAGGGATCATAAAATTCTAATTGATACATCCAACATTATTTGCTTAAATTTAAAAAATATTTTTGTAAATTTTTTCCCTCCTCCATTTTCTTCCTAAAGCCCACCCCCTCCAGGCTAAGATAATTGAACAAGATGCTCATAATATTACCCAAGTCTTAGAAGAAGACAGACACTCTTCAGGATAATAAAACACAGGAGATATGCCAACAGCACAAGATATCTGATATATTTTAGGTAATCCACCTGGAGACCAGATGACCATAATGGCCTTTTTCCATCCCACCAGCAGGATCTGAGGCTCCCTTTACCCTGTCTCCAGCAGCGGATCTGGACAAAACAGGAAAATCCACTCCAAAGGGCTAATCCACAGACTGACAATGCATAGCCAGGGCCAGGGCCCAGGGAAAAGATGAGGGGTAAAAGGGCTGAGAGCAAGAGATGGGACGGAAGAGATCCAAGGGCATCTCTTTCTGCTTCTGCACTGACAGAGTCATTGTGGACTGCGAGCACATGTGGAAGAGATACTGAGAAGACAGAGAAGGATGATTGACTATAAAGCGTGCCCCCAAACTTGGAATAAGGCCTACTACTCAGAAATGGTACATGGGGATGAGCTGAATAGACTATTCCTTAACCACTCCTTTTACTCCAAATACAATCATGACAAAACAACATTTTGGTTAATAATGGACCACATATGCAATGGTGGTCCCATGAGATTTTAATACTGTTTTTGTTTCTTTGCTGCTTGTTTGTTTTTAAAGACAAGATCTCACTCTGTTACTCAGGCTGGAATGCAGTGATGTGATCATAGCTCGCTGCAGCCTCCAACTCCTGGGCTGCAGCGATCTGCCCACCTTATCTCCCAATAAGTAGCTAGGATTACAGGTGCAAGCCACCACACTCAGCTAATTTTTTAAAATATTTTTGCAGAGATGGGGTTTCGCTGTGTTGCCCAGGCTGGTCTCAAATTCCTGGCCTCAAACGATCCTCCTGTCTTGCCTCCCACAGCACTGGGATTATAGGTATAAGTCACTGCACCAAGGCCTAATACTGTATTTTTAGTGTAGCTTATTTATGTGTAGATACACAAATATTTACCATTGTGTTATAATTGCCTACAATATTCAATACAGTAACATACTGTACAGGTCTGTAGCCTAGGAACAATAGGCCACACTATATAGGCTAGGTGTATAGTAGACTAGACCATTTAGATTTGTGCACGTATGAAGTTTGCATGATGATGAAATCACCTCATGATGCATTTCTCAGAACCTATCCCGATTGTTAATTAAGCATGACTTTAGACCGAGTCTATCACTTGAACAATGAAGTTAAGAATTGACTGAAGGAAGTTTTCTCTTAACCAAGGCAGATGGAGCACACATGTTTACCTCCACCTCTTCCCAAAACCTCATAGAAGGACACTAAAGGAATAAGAAGGAGAATGAGAGAAATGACAGACTAGAGATGTCAATCAAATTTGGGAAAATGTAAAGCAGTTGTATGAACGGTACCGACTTAGCTGTGAAAGCAGAAATCTGACTGCCTGCAGGGGAAGAGAAACCGGTAAAAAGAAACTGACTCCCAGCCCAGAAGCCTGAGAAGTTTCAGGAATTGAGACACAAGCACTTGAAAAGGGAGAGGACAGGACGGGTTAAGCAGTGCGAGTGAGTCCCTAAAAGCAGAACTCACTCCAGGAGGGCTGTCTGTAATGGAAAACCAGGAAACTCAGATGTTACTTAAGTGTGTGTGACAGCATCAGAAATGTGTAAGAGTTATTTCAGAATGTTTGGGGCTGAATCAGTGATAATATGTCTATAAAACTCAGTAAATAAAAAGTAAGACAATTATTTAAAATGGTATAAGTTAAATAAAATTATAATACATGCTCTAGCTACGAACAGTATTTTCATAATCACAATGACAATACAAAATCTTCACTTGACAAAAAAATGTGATATAGGCTGGGAGCAGTAGCTCATGCCTGTAATCCCAGCACTTTGGGAGGCCAAGGTGGGCAGATCACCTGAGGTCAGAAGTTCCAGACCAGCCTGGCCAACATGGTGAAACCTCGTCTCTACTAAAAACACAAAAAGTGAGCCAGGCGTGGTGGCAGGCACCTGTAGTCCCAGCTACTCGGGAGGTTGAGGCAGGAGAATCACTTGAACTCAGGAGGTGTAGGTTGCAGTGAGCCGAGATAGCACCACTGCACTCCAGCGTGGGCGACAGAGTGAGACTCCGTCTCAAAAAAAAAGTGATCTAACTACATTGAGAGGACGGGGAGAGGGAATGTATGGTGGTTTAGAAAGCATAATAGAATTTCAATCGTAAAGTCAATAGATGATTTCTAAAATTTCAAAAATCATAAGCAGTAGTATAAACACATTGTGTAGAAATATCAAGATTTTTAAAAGAGAGACAGAAGAAAAACTTAGAAGAGTTTAAAGCATTTCTTCTGAGTGGTGAAGATGGGAAGCAGAAACTGAGGCTCCAGGAGACTAGAGTAGAGGACTGCCTACTTTCCTATAAGTCACTCAGTATCATTTGTCTTTTAAAATTATGCCCATATATTGCTTTGGTCAGAATTAAATTACCTTTTAAAAGGGAATTTGTTAGACTTTTTTTTTAATTAAGTGTGTGTGCACATGCGTGTGTGCTTTTGGTTGAGAAAGAATTAGACCACCACTTTGCTGCTCCTAATCACCAGCAGGTATGTGGAATTCTTCATGGTATAAAAGGGGGATTGGAAGAGACCACAACATGTGACCAGCCTAGCAGCAGACCAGTAAGACTGATTTGGTCTGCCGGCTACTCCTTCCTTTCCTCTAACTTAAAGTGCATAGCTGCCTAGAATTAGAGAGCTGTGACGCAGGGTCTAGATATATTTGTTTGAATTCCATGGAACTGAGCCAAGAGGTACCTGCTTTGGAAGCTAAACAGATTGGTTCTCAGGGATGAAAATAGCCCCAAGACATGTTGCATGGAGGGAGAAAAGATTATTTAGAGCTAGCAGTGGTATCTGTGCTAGAGCTACTGAAAGGGCACCTGGTTTGAGAATAGATGTGTCAATTGAGGACTGGGATCACACCTTATTTTGCAACATGGAAGATGCTTCCCACACAGGCCTCCCAGAACACATGCAAGAGGAAGTAGCCCATAGAAAGTAGTGGGTACAGCTTCATTGTAGGGTGCAATTGTTTTTTAAAAGTTGAGCCAACTTTTAGAGGGATGGCAAATCTATAAACAAAATTGAGCTGGCCTTCCACATTTGCTGGTGTAGTGACTAAGTGGGCTTCTTGGTTGCTTAATTAGTGTTTACACAGTATTTTGTTCGTCCTTATTTTTAACCCATATATATATATCCTTGTTTTAAAGTGAGTTTCTTATAGATAACATACAATTGGTTCTTCCTTTTTAAAATTCAATCTGACAATATCTTTTAGTTGGAGTGCTTAGACCATTTACATTTAATGTAATCATCAATAAGGTTGGGTTTAAATCTACCATATTTCTATTTGTTTTCTATTTTTCCCATTTGTTCTTCATTCCCTTTTTCCTCTTTTCCATCTTCATTTGTGTTATTACTTTTTAGGATTCCATTTCATTTCAACAACTGGCTTATCAACTATAGCTTTTTGTTGTGTTTTGTTTTACTAGCTGCTTTGGATTTATAATATTCATCTTTAACAGCATCACAGTGTACCTACAAATAATATTCTACCACTTTACATATTATGTATGAAACTTACAACAGTGAACTTCTATTTTTCCCTCCCATCCTTTGTGTTATTCTTTTCTTTTTGTCTATATATATCATAAACTACATAATATACTTTATTTTATTTGCTTTAAACAGTCAATTATATTCAAAATAAATTTTTTAATGAAAAAGTGTATCTTTTTTTTTTTTTTTTGAGATGGAGTCTCGCTCTGTCGCCCAGGCTGGAGTGCAGTAGTAGCACGATCTCGGCTCACTGCAAGCTCGCCTCACTGCAAGCTCACGCCATTCTCCTGCCTCAGCCTCCCGAGTAGCCGGGACTATAGGTGCCCACCACCACACCTGGCTAATTTTTTGTATTTTCAGTAGAAATGGGGTTCACCATGTTAGCCAGGATGGTCTTGATCTCCTGATCTCATGATCCACCCACCTCGGCTTCCCAAAGGGCTGGGATTACAGGGGTGAGCCACTGCGCCTGGCTGTGTATCTTATACTTACCCATGTTTACCATTTCCAGTGCTCTTTTTTCTTTTTCTTTTGTCCAAGTCTCAATTTCCATCTGGTGTTATTTTCCTTCTGTCTAAAAAAATTCCTGTTATATCTTTTGTGGTGCAGGTCTACTGGCAATGAATTATCTCATCTTTTTTGTGTGGGAAAAAATTTTATTCCACACTTATTTTTGAAAGATATCTTCAGTGGATATAAAATTCTAGGTTGACAGATTTCTTTCAGCACTTGAAACAAGCCATTCCATTTTCTTCTGGCTTGTGTATTTTATAACCGATAATGTACAATTTTTCTTCTCCTAGCTTTGTTCCCTTGTTTGTAGTGTTCTTTTAATTTCTAGGGATCTTTTGAATTTTTTTAATCCCTCATTTTCAGCAATTTTACTCTGATGTTCCTTACTGTAGCTTTCTATGTCCTTTTGGGGGTTTGCTGAGTGTATTAGCTCAACAATATACCATAGATTGGTGGCTTAAACGAAAGACATGTATTTCTCCCTATTCTAGAGGCTGGGAAGTTCAAGACCCAAGGTGCTGGTATATTTCGTTCCTGGTGAGGGCCCTCTCCCTCATTTGCAGATAGCTAACTTCTTGCTGTGTTTTCACATTGAAGATAGAGAGACATAGAGAATGAAAGAGAGGCTACACATGAGAGAAAGCAAGCCCACTCTGGTCCCTCTCTTCTTATAAGGACACTAACCCCATCATGAGGGGCCCACCCTCATGAACACACCTAAACCTAATTATCTCCCAAAGCCCTCCACCTCCAAATGCCATCACATTAGGGGTTAGGGCTTCAGTACATTCACATTCACATTCACACAGAACACATTCAGTACATAACACAAAACCTCTTGGATGTGTATGTTTATATTTTTAAATAAATTTGGAAAACTTGGGATATTATTGCTTCAAATATTTTTTATTCCCTCTCCCTTTCTGCAACTCCTATTACACAGTTCTCACAGGGTTTTTCTCAATGCGGTTGTGTCTGCCTTCTAGCTAGAGTGATTTTTTTCTTAGAATCATTTAGTGAGTTTTCTGCACTATTTTTTTTTCAATATTGTGGTGAGTTTTCCTTCCCCATTTTTTTCCATTTTTTTTTTTTTTTTAGATCGAGTCCCACTCCGTCACCCAGGCAGAGTGCAATGGCGCGATCTCAGCTCACTGCAACCTCTGACTCCCAGGTTCAAGCGATTCTCCTGCCTCAGCCTCCCAAGTAGCTGGGATTACAGGAGTGTGCCGCCACACTTGACTAATTTTTTTGTATTTTTAGTAGAAACAGGGTTTCACTATGTTGGCCAGGGTGGTCTCGAACTCCTGACCTAAGGTAATCCACCCACTTTGATCTCCCAAAGTGCTGGGAGTGCAGATGTGAGCTACTGCACCCGGCCTTTTCAAAATATTTTAATGAGAAGCCAGTAGAGGCTGCATTGAGAATTGCTGACCAGACATTAATTTTGAACCAGAAGTTACCATCTTGCAGCCAGGCACAGTGGCTCACGCTTATAATCCCAACACTTTGGGAGGCCGAGGCAGGCAGGTTATTTGAGGTCAGGAGTTTGAGACCAGCCTGGCTGACATGGCGAAACCCCGTCTCTACCTAAAAAAAGAAAAATTAGCTGGGCATTGTGGCACACGCCTGTAGTCCCAGCTACTCCAAGGCTGAGGCAGAAGAATTGGTTAAATCTGAGAGGCAGAGGTTGCAGTGAGCCGAGATTGTGCCACTGCACTCCAGCCTGGGTGACAGAGTGAGACTCCTTCTCAAAAAAAAGTTACTACCTGTATTTTTTATTATTTTTAAAATTTCTATCTCATTTCCAACAATTATTTAATGCATGGACTTCTATAATTTACTTCTTCATTGCAATTACACCATTTACTTATGTAAAAATATGTTTCTTGTTCCATTACAATTTTTTTTTTTTGAGACGGAGTGTCACTCTGTCGCCCAGGCTGGAGTGCAGTGGCACAATCTAGGCTCACTGCAACCTCCGCCTCCTGGGTTCACGCCATTCTCCTGCCTCAGCCTCCTGAGTAGCTGGGACTACAGGCATGTGCCACCACACCCAGCTAATTTTTTGTATTTTTAGTAGAGACGAGGTTTCACTGTGTTAGCCAGGATGGTCTCAATCTCCTGACCTCATGATTCGCCCAACTCAGCCTCCCAAAGTGCTGGGATTACAGGCATGAGCCACCGCGCCCAGACTAATTTTACCATCTTGTTCTCTGCTTTTTACCTGCTAAGCTTCTTTATTGTTTCTTGAAATGCTCATTTCCCTCAAGTGCCATGTTTTTCTTCCTTCTCTGCTTGCTCCTTCTTAGTCTCATTCACAAGCTCCTCTTTCTCTATCCATTCCTAAAATATGGGGATTTCTCAGGATGCTTCCTTGGCTCTTTTCACTGTATATTCTTATTATTTGGAAACATCTCGTCTATTTCTTGGACCTTAATTATTATTTATATACTGTTCACTCCAAAATCTATATGTCTAGTTGTGATAATAGGCTAGTTACTTAAATCTCTTGTTCTGTTTCTTTGTCTGTAAATTGGAGGTACTATCTCATGGGGACATAGTAAGAATTAAGAGAATTAACAAAATATTCAAATTCATACCTAGCTCTTAATAAGCACTACATGAGCGTTAGGCGTGATTAATATTGTTGTTGTTGTCATAGCTCTGAGCGATCTCCTGAGCTGTAATTTACATGTGTGAGAGTGCTGTATATCACTAATTGGATGTTTCATAAGCATCTCAAACCCAACATGTCTGTTAATGACCTCATCATCTTCTCTCCCAAACTTGATTCTATTTCAGTAAATGTCACTGTCTGTCTGCCCAAACCAGAAACATGGTTTTCGCCATGACTGCCACATATAAAAAGCCATAACTACAGTGAGTCTGCCCTACTTTGTACACTTTCCTGTGTGTGCACACATGTACGTATGCACACATATGTGTAAATGTATATGAACAGTAGGCAGCTTTTCATACATATAAATTGAGTGAGGGGCCTCAGCTGGTGGAAATTATATTAGAAAGTTGGAAAGAGGCATCTTAAGCAAATGGGAAGTCGTTTAGAGGGAGAGAGCTGAGTAGAAAGTTCAGGATCAGGTTGAGGGGATTATAATTCAGGTAGGAGGAGGGGACTGTGATCCTTTAACCTGGTCCAGTCTTGGTCTATTGTTATGCTAATGTAGTTGCATCTACTGTAGCCTCATTTGGGTGAGTCTGGCAGTGCCAGCTCTTTAGTAGGTACTGCTTGGAGATGGGATTTGATCCATGGAAAAGGAATCAATAAAGTAAAAAAAAAAAAAAAAAAAAAATGGGATTAAGCACCTAAGTGAGGAGACAAACATCTAGATGACCTTCAAAGTACTGTTGGAAGAAGCTCTCTGACTAAAATCTGCAAGGCTGGACCAGCCACCTATGTGGTGGGTTGTGTGGACTGTGTGGACTGTGTCTCTAGACTGAGAGCTCGCAGTGCTGTGAGCAGATGACTGTGGGAGAGGGTACTGGCCCTCGTGCCTCCGAGGGCCCAAGACTGTGATGTCCCATATGAAGAGTGAATGAAGGCCGGACACTGGTTTAATGCTCCCATTCAGATGTGTAACAGTTCTCAGAAGACTCAGAGAAAATGGTAAGGACACTAAAATTTTAGAATGGAATAGAAAAATCTGACACCTAGAAACAATTTTCTGAGTTGGCACTGTTCTTTCCCTATGCTATGCCCATTTATTTCTTGTCTCAGTAATTCGTCAAGACCTGCCTGTCCCATTCCAAGTGATTTCTGTCATCCCCCTAAGAGTTTAGTCATATAGGACTGCATTTGGGCAACGGCACAGTCAATTGCTTTTCTATTAAGGATGTGAGCATCCTTACTTACATGTGCACACACGAACATGCCAAAAATACCAAACTCATTAAGCTCAATTAGCACGATCCCTAAGGCGCACACACATGGTCACCGTACAGGTTTGGGTGGATCATCCATTTCCTCCCATGAGTTTTCCTGCCTCCCTGCTCTACCTGTCATAATAGTCGCTGTGGCCTGTTCATTTCCCAGTGTGCCTTACGGGAAACTGTTTGACCCGCATGGTCTTAGAAAATTTTGTTGCCCATAGTGTGCTGCGTCTTCCTGAAGAAGGCAGCAATGTCCCAGCACAAACTCAAGTCCTCAAAGAGGGAAATATTCACAAGGATTTGATTAGATGATTTTATTAGACAAAACTTTGCCCAATATGAAGTCTTCTCCCAATTTCGTACATGTCCCAAATCCCTTAACAATGAACCAAATCCCATGAGCCAAACAAAGAACCAGGAGTGTTTAATTCACCTAATTTTCTTCCTTAACATTCCATGGCAGATGTACCTATCAGGCTTCCTGCAATGTTTTGCTCTACCTGCAACCCTACAACCTGATAGAGGCCTTATTAATTCAGCCTCTGAATTAATAGGACAACGAGAACAATTCAGATCAACCCGATTATCTGGGCAGAGAAAAACCACTCTGTGAACAACCACCATTGGCTTTCAGAGGGAATACCAGACCTCTCCCAAGAAAGGGGGCCCACTTCAAATATTTACTGTCTCGTTGTGGAACCCAATAGGATTTGCTTCAATTCTGAGTAATCCTCCTTTAAGATCCCCTGCACCAGGCAGATGATGGTGTCTTAGTTTTGTCTCCATGGTTCACACATCCATGGGAAGCAGATTAGATGAATGAGAAATACTCATTTTTCCCATCAAGTATGCTCGCCCCTGCCTCCCAGTAGAGCTAAGAAATGATCTGAAAGATGGAGATTGGAAAGCATTGCAGGCAGAAGTAGAGCATGTGCAAAGGCCCCGTGGCAGAAAAGTCCACAGAGCTGAAGGGAAATCAGTGGCCTGGGCCACAAAGTCAGAGGAGGCATGGTGTGAAATGAGGCTGGAGCAGTAGATGGAGCCAGACAGTGTGGGTCCTGTTAAAGACCTGGGTCTGAACACAAAATATAAAGGGAAATCATTGAAAAATTGTAAAGCAGTAAGCAGAGGAGTGGCCTGATCCTATTGGCAGCTTCTGTGGAGGAACTCTGGGATGGAGAACAGATTGGAGGGGCGCTGGTGTGAAGGCAACGTTTCAGACATTAGGGTGGGTGAGTTGAGCCAGGGCAGTCTGGGAGGTAGAGAGAAGTGGACGGATTCCAGAGACAGTCTCAGGTAGAAGTGACAGAATTTGGTGATGGATTGAATGAAGGAAAGGGGGTGTCAGCCATGATTCCTCACCCCTGAGGCTGCCAAGAGCTTAGCTCAGCTTTTCTCCTTCTCAGCTGCCTTTTCTGGAACATGCAGATCCTCCAAAGGGAAAAGTAGCCCCAGATGCTAAGCTCATATTTCAGGTGTTCCTTTGCCTCCAAAATCTCAGCTCTGTCATTTTTCACTGCTTTTTGGGGGGTCTCCGATGCCTCAAGAAAACTTTAGTCTAGTTTTTCTAGTTGTCTATGGGAGAGGTTTGGCCTAAGTTGCCTGGCCCGTCCTTAGCTGGAATGGAAGATGCAGCCCATGTAGTAGTCTATGTCCAGCTCAGCGACTCCCCTCTCTCCCTCTCCTTCTGCTCCCTCACAGAAATTACCCAGCTCTGAGAGTCAGGAGACACAAATCCTTGCCCAGACCCTACCACTCACCTTCCCCAATCTTCCCCATGATCCTGGGCACGCGTGTCCCCTCCCCACTGTGAGCCTGTTTTCCCATGTGGTATCTTCTTCCAATGCCTCGTGGTGTGAGGTGGGATGCAAGTACACTGTGATGTTTGTTTGGGGTGATGTGACCCACAATCTGTCAGACCCCTGTGTGAGCCACGTTCTGTAGTCTCTGCCACCGGCTCTGACTCCAGAGACTAAAGCCGGTCAGGCTCTATGGAAAATTTGAGGCAGCCACTCCACACAGTCTGATGTTCCCGGAGTCCCTTCCAGCCTCACAGTGGCAGATCCAGGTTTCATGGACCTGAAGCTTATATAACTTGAGAAAGTTATATCTCTTACGTGTCTTTAAGAAAAAGAATACTACAGGACAAATACAAAGTCAGGTATCAAAGTGAATAGTTGGAAAAGGAAATGTCAACAATTCAAATGTAAGAGCTCATACATATCTGGATTAATCTAGGTTCAGACAGAAGGCACAATTCACAAAGGGATTTGGACAGGTAAAATTTAATATGAAGAGAATGATTAACTACTAAAGGGTAAAGAGAACACTAAAGAACACAGGGATCATGGTTAAAGGGCACAGCCATGACCTCCAGAGCTGAGAGTACTCATGGAAAAAAACAAATTTGGAAGAACCCCTCCAGGGCTGAGATTCAGACCTTGATAGAGAGTGCTGTGGGTGTGGCCCACTGATTGGTGTTGAAGTTTGCTGAGGTGTCACAGGCCCAGTCAGGCAAACAGTAAAGCCACCTGCTAAAGTGTGCACTAGAATTGCTGGGAAGCCACCCACAGTGGGTACTGGGAGGTTGCCTATCAGGGTACTAGGGTACCCTGGTACCACCCTCACAGACGCACTCAGGAACAACACCTTGCACCTTCAGTCCAATCAAGATGACTCAATATTAACCATCACAAGTCTACCCCTTGTCAACCCTGTCAGAATTCACTGGAAGCTACCCACTGGGATGTCCCTGAAACTTGCTGGGGTAAGCACCATGGGGTGTGGCCAAAAGCCCCAGAAACAAGAAAATAAGAAAATGCACCAGAAACAGGAAGAGAAGCTCCTTTGTCCTCCAGTGTCCTTTCAGCGTCCTTCTCTGGCAAAACTCCACATTATGCCAGCTGGTAAGGGAGCCATGTTAACAGGATCTGGTTCCAGGATCATAAGGCCGAACAAACAAGGGTGGGTGAGAGCTGAGAGGCAATAAACTGACAACTGAAACAAATGCAAACCAAAATCACAGTGAGATAACCTCACGCCTGGTGGGATGGCTACTATCAAAAAATCGAAAAATAAAGATAGCAAGTGATGGGTGAAGATGTGGAGACAATGGAACCCTCACACACTGTTGGTGGGAATGTAAATTAGTATAGCCATTATGGAAAACAGTATTGAGGGTCCTCCAAAAATTAAAAGTAGAACTACCACGTGACCCAGCAATCCCACTTTTAGGTATAAATCCAAAGGAAATACAATCACGATCTCAAAAGATACCTGCACTTCCATGTCCATTGCAGCATTATGCACAATACCTAAGATGTGGAATCAGGCTATGTTCCCCTCAGTGGATGAACAGATAAAGAAATTGGGAGGCCAAGGTGGGCGGATCACTTAAGGTCAGGAGTTTATACCACCCTTGCCAACATGGCAAAACCCTGTCTCTACTAAAAATACAAAAATTAGCCAGGCATTATGGCAGGCACCTGTAGTCCCACCTACTCGGGGGCTGAGGCAGGAGAATTGCTTGAACCCGGGAGGCGGAGGTTGCAATGAGCCAAGATCATGCCACTGCACTCCAGCCTGGGCGAGAGAGCAAGACCCCATCTCAAAAAAAAAAAAAAAAAAAAAAAAAAAGAAGGAAATCCTGCCTTTTGCAACAACATGGATGAAGCTGGAGGACATTATGCTAAGTGAAATAAGCCAGACAGAGAGGGACAAATACTGCCTGATCTCACTTATATGTGGAATTTTTTTTTAAGTCAAATAAAAAAAACAGAGTAGGATGGTGGTTACTAGAGGCTGGGGGAAAAGGTGTTGGTCAAAGGGTACAAACTTTCCCTTATAAGATCGTTAAGTTCTGGAGATCTAATGTCCAGCATGGTGACTACAGTTAATATTGTATACTCGAAATTTGCTGGCCAGGCATGGTGGCTCACATCCGTAATCCCAGCACTTTGGGAGGCCGAGGCAGGCAGATCACCTGAGGTCAAGGGCTCGAGACTAGCCTGACAAATATGGTGAAACTCCGTCTCTACTAAAAATGCAAAAATTAGCTGGGCGTGGTGGCAGACACTTGTAATCCCAGCTGCTTGGGAGGCTGAGGCAGGAGAATCACTTGAACCCGGGTGGCAGAGGTTGCAGTGACCCAAGATTGCACCACTGCACTCCAGCCTGGGCGATGAAGCGAGACTCCGTCTCAAAAAAAAAAAAGAAATTTGCTAAGAGGGTAATCTCAAGTGTTCTCACCACATGCTCAAAAAGGTAACTATGTGAGGTACTTGATATGTTAATTAGCTTTACTGTGTTAATCATTTCACGATGATATGTGTATATCAAAACATCACCATTTTGTTTTTTGGTTTTTTTTTGTTTTTTTGGTTTTTTTTGAGACGGAGTCTTGCTCTGTCGCCAGGCTGGAGTGCAGTGGCATGATCTTGGCTCACTGCAACCTCCTCCTCCTGGGTTCAAGTGATTCTCCTGCCTCAGCCTCCCAAGTAGCTGGGATTACAGGTGCCTGGCACCACGCTCAACTAATTTTTGTATTTTTAGTAGAGACAGGGTTTCACCATGTTGGCCAGGATGGTCTTGATCTCTTGACCTCGTGATCCGCCTGCGTTGGACTCCCAAAGTGCTAGGATTACAGGTGTGAGCCACCGCGCCCAGCCGATAATGAGCTTTTTTTTCATATGTTTGTTGGCTGCATAAATGTCTTCTTTTGAGGATTGTCTGTTCCACTTTTTGCCCACTTTTTGATGGAGTTATTTGTTTTTTTCTTGTAAATTTGTTTAAATTCTTTGTAGATGCTGGATATTAGACCTTTGTCAGATGGGTAGACTGCAAAAATTTTCTCCCAATCTATAAGTTGCCTGAAAGACATGCACATAAGAAACAGTACAAGGTCATCAGGTGATAGGCTCCTAATTTCTTTTAAAAAGATCCAAAAATGAATTTGTACAGAATAGGGGCTTTTCACTCACTTTGGGCTTTTATACCTCTCAGAAAGAATAATGTGAGAAGTAGGATAGTCTCTTACTTAAAAGTAAAAGATGACTATTTTTGGTTGTCTGAGATTCGGAGACATTTTTCTTTGTTCAGGCAAATCCCTCTCACCCTTCCTCCTTATGAGGGCACCAGCACCATCCCTGACTAAGTACCTTAGTGGTCTCTGAGCGTCATTTGTTTGTGCAAGTACAGGAGCCAAGATACTGGAAAATGACTTTAAAAACTCTTCTGTGGTACCAAGAAACTCACACAAACTCACAGATTGTATAGAAGAGTGTGTGTCTTGGAGCAGGGTTGGGTGAGGGTGAAGAATGAGAAGAGAAAGGGGCCTGCAGTGGGCGTGGAGAGGTGGTAACAAGGTTGATAATACTTGGTGACATGTTAACCAAAACAGCATGGTACTGGTACTAAAACAGACATATAAACCAAGGGAAGAGAACAGAAACCTCAGAAATAACTCCACACATTTACAACCATCTGATCTTCAACACCCCTGACAAAAACAAGCAATGGGGAAAGGATTCCCTATTTAATAAATGGTTCTGGGAAAACTGGCTAGCCATATGCCAAAAACTGAAACCAGACCCCTTCCTTACACCTTTTACAAAAATTAACTCAAGATGGATTAAAGACTTAAATGTAAAACCCAAAACCATAAAAACCCTAGAAGAAAATCAGGCAATACCATTCAGGACATAGGCATGGGCAAAGACTTCATGACAAAAACACCAAAAGCAATTGCAACAAGAGCTCAAATTGACAAATGGGATCTAATTAAACTAAAGAGCTTCTGCACAGCAAAAGAAACTACCATCAGAGTGATCACATTACGCTTAAGGAGCAGTTTGAGAAGTGAGGCGGCCTCTTGGGATAAACATCTAGACCCCTCCCAAGGGACTATTTGAGAGGCAACAGCAGTCACCACAACTCCAGCTGTTATTTATTTTTAAGGACACAGTTTCACGAACACAAAGTCATATCACATAGAGATATTTTTATCTTCTTTCATCAACCATATCACTTCTTTCAAACATAAAATAACTTTTGAAACAGGGACGACTGTGGTCATAATCAATATTTCTCCCCGAGCTAAGCCTACTTCAGAGAACAGTGCATATTGGCAGGTTCTGCTCATATCTGACAATGCCAGACAGCAAAGCAGGAGGGCAAAGAATGATTTTTCCAGGCTCGGTTCCCACCTTCACCCCAATCCATCCCCCATTACAGGATCTGCATTCTGGGCCGCTCTCACTTGGATGGAAAACTGGAAAAGTTTGGCATGTTGCTAACTATGTTGTTATTCATGGTCCATCCTCCACCCACCCACCCCCGCCAGCTTTCCTATAGGTTTTTGGGTATAAAACAGCACTTATGGGTACCGAAAGTTTAGGGCTTTTTAAAAAAGTTACTCTTAGTATGGGCTTGGGGACAGGGAATAGGGGGAGCATCCATCACATGGAGAGGGAAACAAGGCCCATAGAAGTTTACTTGCTTCAGCCAAGTCTCTCCCTGCCACCTGGTATTCTCAGGTCCAGCTATGCCAATCTCCCTACATTCTCTGACATCTTATTTATATTTATATTTTTTCCTCTATCACAAGAGAGAACTCAACTATCACTCAAAATCCAGACCCAATTTTAAAAATAATTAATTATAATTTTACAATTACTTTTTTAAATTGTATGATTAAAAAAAAAAAAAAAGACAAACTGGGCTAGGCACAGTGGCTCACGCCTGTAATCCCAGCACTTTGGGAGGCCAAGGCGGGTGGATCACGAGGTCAGGAGATTGAGACCATCCTGGCTAACACGGTGAAACCCCGTCTCTACTAAAAAATACAAAAAAATTAGCCAGGCATGGTGGCGGGCGCCTGTAGTCCCAGCTAGCTACTCGGGAGGCTGAAGCAGGAGAATGGCGTGAACCTGGGAGGCGGAGCTTGCAGTGAGCCAAGATCGCGCCACTGCACTCCAGCCTGGGTGACAGAGCGAGACTCTGTCTCAAAAAAAAAAAAAGACAAACTGGAAAAATATTTGCAATTTTTATTACAGACAATGGATTTCTATGCCTAATATATTGAGACCCTAAAAATTCTACATACCAAAAATATCTAAATAGTAATATACTAAGAAAAAAAATACCACTTGCAGCAGCCACTGGTGCCTTGGAGCACCAGAGAAAGGCTGGGGAACAGGTGGAGGTGGGAGAATCCGTGCGCTATGCTTTACCGGTGGGCCTTTGTCCTGGGCTGAACTGTGCCCACCTTTCCCCCAAATTCATATGTTGAAGATCTAACCTCCAGTACCTCAGAAAATGACTGTATTTAGGATAGTGTCCTTAAGGAGTTAACTAAGTTTAAATGAGGTTACTAGGATGTGTCCTAATCCAATATGACTGATGTCCTTCTGAGAAGAAGAAACTTGGACATTCACATGCACAGAGGGAAGACCATGTAAAGACTCAGGGAGAAGGCAGCCCTCTGCAAGCCACGGAGACAGGCCTCAGGAGAAACCAGCCCTACCGACACCTGCAGCGCAGACTTCAGCTTGGAGGACTGTGAGAAAATAAATTTCCGTTGTTTTAGGCCACCCACACTGTGGTACTTTGTGATGGCAGTCCAGGGAAACAAACAGAGTCCTGAAGTAGCCCTGTTTGACCTAAAGAATCTCACAAGAGGCTGGGTGCGGTGGCTCACGCCTGTAATCTCAGCACTTTGGGAGGCCCAGGCGGGTGGATCACCTGAGGTGGGGAGTTCGAGACCAGCCTGACCACCACGGAGAAACCCCATCTCTACTAAAAATACAAAAAACTAGCCAGGCGTGGTGGTGCATGCCTGTAATCCCAGCTACTCAGGAAGCTGAGGTGGGAGAATAGCTTGAACCTAGGAGGCAGAGGTTGCAGTGAGCCAAGATCACACCACTGCACTCCAGCCTGGGGAACAGGAGCAAAACTCCGTCTTGAAACAACAACAACAACAACAACAACAACAAAAACCACATCACACAAGACTCTCTGTCACCTTCTATCTTCATGTCTCCCACTTGTTGGCTTTCCTGGAAACATGGCCACTGGCAGATTTTGTGTCCCAAAAAAGGGTTCTGGTAGGTCCAACATAGGTCAAATCTCCATTGATTGACCAATCACTTGAAGGGTGTTGTTGAATGATTGACTCAGGTTGGGTAAAATGCCCACTCTCTACCAATCAAAGGTGCTACCTGCCACGGACACTCAACTTGCTACTTTAAAGCAAGCCAGAGGCCGGGCGTGGTGGCTGTAATCCCAGCACTTTGGGAGGCCGAGGTGGGCGGATCACGAGGTCAGGAGATCAAGACCATCCTGGCTAACACGGTGAAACCCCGTCTCTACTAAAAACACACAAAAAAAATTAGCTGGGCATGGTGGCGGGTGCCTCTGGTCCCAGCTACTCGGGAGGCTGAGGGAGGAGAATGGCATCAACCCAGGAGGCGGAGCTTTCAGTGAGCCGAGATTGCGCCACTGCACTCCAGCCTGGGTGACAGAGTGAGACTCCGTCTCAAAAAAAAAAAAAGTCAGAGTTTCCACCTGACATTTGCTACTCTCTGACCTTCCAAAGTGCCACCCTGAGCAGAGCCACTTACATGAACAGGTGAGACAGTCAATGACCAGTGGACTCTGGAAATCCAGAAAGACATACAAGGTCCCAAAATGTCCCCCTTGACCACAACTATTCACTATGTCTCAAATATACTCTTGGCATGTTGCTTTTTAGAGCATCTCCTGTTATGCACCTTCTTTTAAAACACACACACTCCTGGTAGTGGTTGCAGTAACTAAATGTTACTATGTTATTAATTTCTTGGTTGCCTTCTTTTTTCTTTGTAGGAGAATCAGAGAGTCCTAGAGACTGTGCGGAAAGTCCAAGCAAAAGGGAAGTGAGGTGCAAGAGTTTCACAAACTTAAAACTTTCATTGGACTACCTCTGCCTTTGAGCAGGAAAAGTTCCAGAAAGGACTTTTTCAGGTAAAATACAGAGTCATCATCAATATGTGGACTTCTCATTTGAAATGGCACCTTAATTTAGGAGTCCTGATGTATTCCTAGATTTATAAAAAGCAAAATTCACAAGTTCTTTATAATTTTGCCTCTCTTGATACTGTAATTTAACTATGTTCCCCAAAAGAAAAAGCCAAAGAAATATCACAATATACAGCTTCTAGCTCCTACCACCAATTTAAAGTTGGGTACAAAAGCCCTATCTTTCCCAGATCACCAGCTTTTAGAAGTTTCTCGATTTCAAGGTTTTATTTGTAACAAGTGGCAGCCAACTTCATGTGGCCTGGTCATCCACTAGGATGCAGCTGTGGAAAGCAGGCTGAGAATGGACCTAAATCTAAATGGTGATCAAGTCCTAGGAGAGCAACTTGGGCAAATGATGGCAAAGAGGGTGACGGGAGTGGGCAAGGGGTGGGGTCAAAGGAACTAGGGCCAAGAATTTGAGAAAACAAGGCCGGTATGGCAGGGACTCCCTTCTGCACCTGGCCCTGGCTAAAGTTGTGTGCTGAAGTGATTTGGCAGTCCTTCTAAAAATGTCTCCATGGATCCCCTGGTGGCTTCTCATTCCCCTGGTTGACTTATTTAAAATATAGATTCCTGAGCTACCCCTCATCCACAGCCACCTTCCCCAACCAGACTCACTGAATCCAAATCTGTAGGGTCAGGGCTCAAATAAAAGCATTGTCACAGCACCCCCACAATGATTTTTATGTATGCAAATTTTTAGAACTTTTCTGAAGTAGAGGTTTGCACTTTCAGAGAACGTTAAGTAGATGTATCTAGGTAGAGGGGTAGTCTTGATATCAAAACAGCAATCAAGAGAAATATTTTTCCAACTTAGCAGAGCTGGAAAATCTTGCCCATGAACCCCTGTTTCATGCCCAAAACTTAGCCTTTCCAAGCTCCCCATTCCTGGTCTCCTGGTATTCCTACCCAAGGCTCAGCTTGACTCCTGCATTCTAGACATGAGGTGGGAAGTCCTCAGATTCTCCTCCCACAACTACATAGGGACTTAGAGCAAGGTCACTCCTCCTGGAAGACCGGCCTAGCATGAGGTATTCCCATGCCAACGCTGGGCTGTTTGCTCCAGCTTGTTGAGTGGGTTATGTGGTTATTTTGACTCCCATTCTGTGTGTATTTCTGCTGGTGCAGGGGAACTGACTCCCTGGCCTCAATTGCTGCCTTTTGGAATTCTTTTCACCTGAACCATGTCGGGAAACTATTCTTTGCCTGGCTGGATATTTGCTTGAGACTCCATCCAACCAGCCTCATCCTAAGTGCCTATCAAGTGTGAAACCTAGTACTTAGTAATTGCTCAATCAAAATGTGTGGGAAGGATGGGTGCAGGAATGGGCAGATGCATGGATAGATGGATGAATTGATGGATGGGTTGATGGGATGAATTGACAGATGTGTTGCCCCTTCCCTTCTAACTAGCCCCTTTGCCCACCAGATGGGGAGATGGCACTGATCTAAGGTGAAGTCACAAGACCACAGCTCTGTATTGGTAATGCTGTCATTCTTGGGCAGCCTCTGGTAAACCACTTCCATTAGGGCAACAAGAATAGCTATGTAACTTTAGACCACCAGCCTGTGACTCCAGATGATGGAGATAATGGCTGTCAACCCCCAGATCCAGGCTATTCCTTTGGGTGGCTTACAGGGCCCATATTTAATAACAAATTGATCCCCTCTATGCTTCACTTTGATACCTTGAAACATGGTCTCATTCTGAGGCTCATTATGTAGCCAAATTGAAACTTTAGATCTTTCCACATGAAAAAAAAATCACTGCAGTTGCAAACATTAAGCATTTGAAGGAAACCAACCACACACTTACTCAAAAGAGCTATGTCTCAGCTTCTCCATCTGTAAAACTAGGCCCAGTCCCCAGATCCCTCAGGATGAACCAGCAGCTCCCAATGCCAGGAAAGTGCTTCAACAACATCAGGTGAGCTGTACAAATGAGAGATAATTTGACAAGTCAGCCAGCACAGAGCAGCCAGTCAAGTCAATGCAGAGTGCGCTAATGCACTTAAAAGCCCAGAAGCAAGCTCAGGCTGAGTAATAATGGCCTAAACACCACCAGGGATTTCCCAAGTCTAATTTCCAGCCCTGATGGCATGGTGTTCCATCTCCATTGGGCTAATTAGGGCCCGGTGGAGACAGAATCTGACAGAGAGGCTCACCCTGGCCTTGGTCTAGATTTATGGGGAAGAGAAGATGCCAAGAAGGTAAATTAGACATCAATGGGGCTTCCCCCAGGATGACAAGGTCTCGGGGGCATTAAGACTGTGAGATTGGAAGTGACTATAGATCGATGCTATGCGGAGAGACTGGGAGGTGTGGGGGTTAGCGTAAGGGCTTTCCCATTTGCTAACCATGTGGTCCTGGTCCACGTCACCATTCAAATCCTTAGTTCCTTCATCTGTAACATATAGCTGATGTTACCTAACTCAAAAGATTGTTGTGAAAAATGAAATATATGTAAAATGGCAGTATTGGGTCTGGCACAGAATGACTACCCAATCAATGGTGGTTATTTTTAGATTATGTTGTTGTTGATATGTTCTACTGCAGTGAAATAGTCACACAACTGATCAGCTCTGAGAAGTGAAGATCTGTTTATCATTCAGACCTAAAGACTCAGCCTAGTCCTCAATGGGACATATGCTACTCTGGGGAAGACATATTTACATAGGATGTATCTGTCTACGATGGCCACTTTTTTCATCAGCTTCCTAAAATAACCAGCATCTTCAGCCAGAATTTAGGCCATTTATCTGTCCTCCAAGCATTCCATAATATCAGCTCTGGATGCTTCTCCCCATTTCTAACCATCCCTTTCCCACCAGTGCCATGAGCCACATTGGGCCAACAGCTAGGAGAGCCAGGTCCTATGCTGCCTCCAAGTACAGAGGAGCCCACGCCTCTCTCCTCATCATCCTTATTGCCAACTTTTCCCAGAATCAGCGTATATACATAATATCCCTGTTTCTGATCCTCTGCTCTTATCCAGCTGCTGGAGGTTGGAATTATAATTTTCAGCTCAACGGAAGTAGAGCAAAGAACTTTCTACTGACTACAGCTGTCCAACATATATAGACATATATATACATACCTACATGCATATATGCATTGCAAGAGAGAAAGTCAAAGGGTCAAAGTCTGTAAGCTTGATGTAACTCAAGCCTACATCAACTTCATACATTAGAAGTCATTATTATTAAGATTTTAATTCCTCCCCAAATTAATCTATAGATTAATATCAATCAAAATCCCAAAGGACATTTTTGTGGAAACAGATGGGGTAATAATAAAATATATGCAGCAATGCAAGGACCTAGAGTAGTTAAACCAACCCTGGAAAAGAAGAACAAAGGTTTGAACCCAGAAGACAGAGGTTGCAGTGAGCCGAGATTGCGCCACTGCTCTCCAGCCTGGGCAACACGAGACTCTGTCTCAAAAAAAAGAACAAAGCTTTAGGACACACACTACCTGATTTCAAATTTTACTATAAAGCTACAGGACTCAAGATAATGTGGTAGTCGTGCAATAATGGAAAAATAGGTTAATGGAAGAGAACAGAGTCCATAAATAGGCCCACAAATACAAAGACAATTGATTTTCAACCAAGGCACCAAGGTAATTCAATGGAGGCAAAGAAAGTCTTTCAATAAATGGAGCTGAAACAATGGGATAAACGTACAGAAAAACATATGAGCCTTGACCCCTATTGTAGACCACACATAAAATTAAATTGAGACTGATTATAGCTCTAAATATAAAAGCTGAAGCCACCAAGCTTTTAGGATTAAAAAAAAAAGGTAAAGATTTCCTAGAAAGGACACAGAAAGGACTAAACATAAAAGGAAATTTTGATAAACTGGACAGCATTGAAATCAAACTAATCTGCTTATCAAAAGACACCATTGATCAAGACCAGCCTGGCCAACATGGCAAAACCCCTTCTCTACAAAAATACAAAAATTAGCCGGGCACGGTGGCAGGCACTTATAATCCCAGCTACTTGGGAGGCTGAGGCAGGAGCATTGCTTGAACCCAGGAGGCGGAAGTTGCAGTGAGCTGAGATTGTACTACTGTACTCTAGCCTGGGTGACAGAGTGAGACTCCGCCTCAAAAAAAGAAAAAAGAAAAGAAAAGACACCATTGAGAAAATGAAATGAAAAGGAGAATATATGTATTGTAATTATTTTTCTCCACTGTATTGTAACTATTTTTCCGAGAAATGGTTATGATACATATACTTAACAAAAGACTTATATTCAGAATATATAAAGAAATCCTACAAATCTGTAGTGAAAAGGCAAACAACCCAATTAAAAACGGCAAAAGATTGAACAGACAGGCTGGGCGCGGTGGCTCACACCTGTAATCCCAGCACTTTGGGAAGCCGAGATGGGCAGATCATGAGGTCAAGAGATCAAGACCACCCTGGCCAAAGTGGTGAAACCTGGTCTCTACTAAAAAAAAAAATACAAAAATTAACTGGGCGTGGTGGTGCATGCCTGTAGTCCCAGCTACTCAGGAGGCTGAGGCACGAGAATCACTTGAACCTGGGAGGCAGAGGTTGCAGTGAGCTGAGATCACGCCACTGCACTCCAGCCTGGTGACAGAGTGAGACTCTATCTCAAAAAAAAAAAAAAAAAAAAAAAAATTGAACAGACATTTCATAAAAGAAGACATGCAAATGACCACCAAGCACGTGAAAAGATGCTCAGCATCATTTTTCATCAGAGAAATGCAGTGACAGTCATCATGAGATAACATCGCACATCCACCAGAATGGCTACAGTGAAAACCATTTACAACTGCCGAATTTTGGCAAGAATGTGGAGCAACCCGAACTCTCATCCATTGTGGGTAGGAAGATAAAAGGAAACAACTAATTTAAAACTGGTTTGGCAGTTTCTTATCATGTTAAACATACAACCATTCTATGACGTGCTAGGTATTTACTCAAGAAAAGTAAAAACATATTTCCTTAAAGAGATTTGTATGTGAATGTTTATAGCAACTTTATTTCAATAGCCAGAACAATCAAATGTCCATCAATAGGAGAATAGATAAGCCGAATTGTAATATATTCACAAATGGACTATGTCTTGGTAATAAAAATGAATGTAACAACTGATACATGCCATAACATGGCTGAATCTCAAAAATATTATTTTGCATAAACAAAGCCAGATGCTAAAGAGCACATACTATATTTTCCATTTATATGAAGTTCAAGAACAGGCATAAACAGGTGGGGTGCAGTGACTCATGCCTGTAACCCCAGCACTTTGGTAAGCCAAGGTGGGAGGATTGCTGGAGGCCAGGAGTTCGAAACCAGCCTAGCCAACATAGCAAGATCCTGTCTCTACAAAAATTTTTAGAATTATCTGAGCACGGTGGTGTGTTCCTATAGTCCCAGCTATTCGGGAGGATGAGATGGGAGGATCACTTGGGCCCAGGAATTCGAGCTTACAGTACAGTCTCTATACAAAAATAGAAGAGACATGATTAATCTGTGGTGACAGAATTCAGAACAGTAATTACCCTTGGGGCACAGGAATTTACTAAAAGGAGGCATGAGGGAACTTCATGGGCTGATAGAAATATTTTATTTATGTCTCGATTGTATGATAGTTACATGGGTATAGCATTGATCAAATCTCATCAATTTTGCTGTATGTAAATTTTACCTAGCAAAGAAAAAGACCCTTAAACACATATTTAATTCTAATTAGCAGGTTGGCTTTTTCACAATGCGATATGTTAGCAATTCAGAAGCTACTTTCTGAATTCTAGGCTGCAGCAAAATTAGTAAATTTATTGAGGAAAATGGAAGCCAGATTTCTCACTGCTGAAGAGAGTTACAAATATGGAAAGGGAAATCCCAGAATAAATCTTGTAGTGTTGGATTGGAATAGAGGTATCAGTATGAATGATCTATACTATATGCCTTTTAATTTATAGATATAAATACAGAGCTAGAGATTGGTAGGTAGGTAGGTAGGTAGGTAGGTAGGTAGGTAGATAGATAGGTAGGAGAGGGGGAGAGAGAGAAAGAGAGAAATAATGGCTCCTTGGAGAAAGGGCTAATTTCAGGGATGGGGCAGGGAAAGTGCAATATGGACCTGAAACATCTTGTTTCAACAGAAAAGACTGATGTGTTCTAAATATGATGGGAACATGTCTAAAGGACACAGGAGCCTACCTGAAGAGGTTCCCACTGGCCAAATCTTAAACAACTTGGGAATCAAACTAAATAATTATGAGGAAACAATTTGAGCATCGGATTGGATGAATTATTGCCCACTGAATAAAATAAGAACCCACAAGTCCACTCTGATTTAAATATATACACACAGACAGTGTTTCCTTACACATAGAGGAAATAATAAACATGGAAGGAAAGACAGAGCTTTAAAATTATCAATGGATGCTGGAATTATTGGGTAGGAGTTTGATAAGTAACAGGATATTTACATAATCTCAAAATATCTCTGCTAAATTACTAATCACAAAAGGAAAATAATAACTTTAGGAAAAAAATTTGGTAGACATCTGCTTAACAAAGTGGTCAAAGTTAACATCATGAATACTGGGACAAACTGACATCATGTTATGATACACAGACAGTGACACAGCATCATACTGTGGCGTGTCTGCCAAAAATGATAAAACCTGGATCCAGTCACAAGGAAACAGCAAACAAACTTCAATGGAAGAATATTCTGCAAAATAACTGACCTCTACCTTTCAAAAATGTCGAAGTCACAAAAAGCAGAAAAGACAGAGGAACTGTTATAGATTACAGAAACTAAAGATTTGTGACAACTAAGTGCAAAGAATGATTCTGGATTAGATTCAGGACCAGAAAAGAATAGCTACAAAGGACATAGTTGGGACAATTGACAAAAGTGAAGGCGGACTGTGGATTGATAGATAATTTTGTATCACTGTTAAACTTCCCTATTGTTATCACTATATTATGATCATTAAGAAAATGTCCTGGTTCTTAGGAAATACATGCTGAAGCATTTAGGAATAAAGAAGCCAGTGTGTCTGCTACTTACTCTCAAATGGTTAAAATAATAATAGTAATAAGCATATATATGATACATATATGAGAGAGAGTGATTAAGCAAATGGGTGCAATATACAAACTGTTGGTGAATCTAAAGTATATACAGAAGTTCTTTGTGCTACATTTGCAACTTTTCTGAAAATTTGAAATTATATAAAAATAAAAAGTTTTTTAAATTAGTTCTTTTGACTCTGGATTCTTCGTACTTACAGCAAGAATGAAATTTTTTTTTTTTTTTTACTCCATTCCCATACCTCCAAACTCATGGGGGAAAAAATAAAGAAAAGAGGTGATCTTTGATGAGTCCAAGCTGTCCAAGTCTATGAATCTAGATAGAGACAAGAGATCCTGCAGAGAGCTGCCATGTATCTCAACACATGAGAATCTCCAGCTGGGTCTCTCGGGAAGCAGAATCTGAGACAGGGTTGAAAATACAGGACCTTGGTAGGGTGCGGTGGCTCACGCCTATAATCCCAGCACTTTGGGAGGCCAGGGCGGGTGGATCATGAGGTCAGGAGATCGAGACCATCCTGGCTAACACGGTGAAACCCTGTCTCTACTAAAAATACAAAAAAAAATTAGCCGGGCATGGTGGCGGGCGCCTGTAGTCCCAGCTACTCGGGAGGCTGAGGCAGGAGAATGGTGTGAACCCGGGAGACAGAGCTTGCAGTGAGCGGAGATTGTGCCACTGCACTCCAGCCTTGGCTAGAGAGCGAGACTCTGTCTCAAAAAAAAAAAAAAGAAAGGAAAGAAAATACAGGACCTTTACTGGGGAGTGTTTTATAGGAATCATCACCTGGGGAAGAGGAGAAAAGGGAGCAGGACAGGGCAGAGAAGGGAATTGAACTGTAATGCTGTCTTGACAAAGGCCTCATTTCTACCCACAGGGATCTCTGGAGTTGGGATGGCCCTTCAGAGATGTCCTGAATTCAGGCGAGGGGGCTGGACTTTTTATTTGTTTGTTTATTTATTAAAGAGACTGAGTCTTGTTCTGTTGCCCAGGCTGGAGTGCAGTGGTGATCATAGCTCACTGCAGCCTCAAATTCCTGGGCTCCAGGGATCCTCCCACCTCCGCCTCCCCAGCAGCTGAGACTACAGGTGAGTGCCACCACACTTGACTAATTTGTTTTGTTGTTGTTGTTTTGGTTTTTATTGTTTGTTTTGAGATGGAGTCTCACACTGTCACCCAGGCTGGGGTGCAGTGGCATGATCTTGGCTCACTGCAAGGTCTGCCTTCCAGGTTCACGCCATTCTCCTGCCTCAGCCTCTCAAGTAGCTGGGACTACAGGCACCCGCCACCATGCCCAGCTAATTTTTTGTATTTTTAGTAGAGATGGGATTTCACCATGTTAGCCAGGGTGGTCTCGATCTCCTAACCTCGTGATCTGCCCGCCTCAGCCTCCCAAAGTGCTAAGATTACAGGCATGAGCCACCATGCCTGGCCGTTTATTATTATTATTTGTAAAGCTGGGGGTTAGGGGGTGCCTACCATATTGCTGAAACTGATCTTGAACTCCTGGCCTCAAGTGATCCTCCTGTCATGGCCTCCCAAAGTGCTGGGATTACAGGTGTAAGCCATTGGGCCCAGCTGGGGCTGGACTTTTATATCCCTGCATCAACCACCCATTGGATACAAGCTTCCCTAGGAAGAAGGCATGACCCTGGGCATCGCAACTCTCTCCAGACAAGGCAATTCCAAAGAAAGCTGACAGCTGAGGGCTGCTTGCCAGCAGCACTCCTAGCCACTGGACAAATAAGTCCTTTAGTCCTGAGCAGGGATCTGGATGTCCATTATAATGTGTTTTTTAGAACCTCGGAATGAGCAGAGTATATATTCTCCCAAAAGTAACTGTCATCCTTGTGAAAAGGTCCTTTGGGATAGAGGTGGAGGTCCAGAGGGTTCTAGTTCAATGCCATGGGCCATTTCTATATTCTAAGTTGATGATGTGGCCAACAGGAAGAGGAAGGTAATAGAGGAAAGCAGGATGAAGGGAGATGGGGGACAGTGATGGTCGGATCACAACAGAGGGAGACCAGGACTTAAAGCACTGTCCATTAGCAACCACAGACTCCTGAATGGTGATAGCTGGGGGGAGAATTGCCCCAAGGGCAAAAAAAAATTAAATGAGAGAAAATTGGAGACCCTAAAACTTTCTACTATATTTTGGTAGTTAGATAACCACATTCAAAGAAAAAGATGAAACATAAACAGGATCGTTGCATAAAAAATGCAAAGTAAATCACAATAGAAATTATCCAAAGACATAGGGGAAGAGTTTCTACAAACAGTCTTCCGTTATCTCAATAAAATTATGGAACAACATGATTTCTCCAAAAAGAAAGAAACTGAAGAGAAGAGATGCAACAGACAGAAGCATCTCCCAAGGTGGAGATGACAAGACAACAAAGAAAGATGAAAAATGAGCTGCAGACCTTGGGAAAGAAATGAAAAAAAAATTACAGGGCCATGTAATTTTGGCTGAAATGTGGTAGAGTTCATGTGGATACATTTAAGGAAATCATCCAAAATGAAACAGAAAAAATAAAGATATTTAAAATTATTGCAGAAATATAGATATGGAAAGCAAAGGAAATCAAACATGTGACTAATTTGGTGTTCCTAAAAAAGAGAACAGAACAAAACCAAGATATCAAAGAAACTTTTTACCTGCATTGAATACACAAATCTTGAGCTGCAAAGACCCCCCCCCTCCCCGAGGGAAGAAAATGATACAGAATGACTAATACCAAGACATACGCGGGTGAAGAGAATAAACTTGAATTGTAAAGAAAGAATCTTGGCCGGGCACGGTAGCTCACGCATGTAATCTCAGCACTTTGGGAGGCCGAGGCGGGCGGATCATCAGGTCAGGAAATTGAGACCATCCTGGCTAACACGGTGAAACCGCGTCTCTACTAAAAATACAAAAAATTAGCCGGGCCTGGTGGCACACGCCTGTAGTCCCAGTTACTTGGGAGGCTGAGGCAGGAGAATCGCTTGAACCAGGGAGGCTGAGGTTGCAGTGAGCCGAGATTGCGCCACTGCACTCCAAGCTGGGTGACAGAGCGAGAGTCTGTCTCAAAAAAAAAAAAAAAAAAAAAAAAAGAATCTTATGGGCATCCAGATGGCAAAAGCCAATCATAAACATGGATGGATACAGGAAGTCAGGCTGTCCCAGTATTGATGATGTTAACTTATGATCACTTTGTTAAGAAGGTGTCTACCAACTTTTTTCCTGTAAAGTTATTATTTTCCCCAGAAACACTTTTCGAGAAATGTCCACAAAAGTGTAGAGAAAATAAAAGGTTAGTAACGAAGTTTATAACCAGCCAGAATGTCCTGTAAATAAAAAAGTAACAGAGCAACATTCTCAAGTATGCAAGCAAAAACTTAGGAATTATAATACCCAGGAGATGAGTCAAAAGAAGCAACCCAGGAATAGAAAAATAAGTTGATAGGATGGATATTGAGCATCGAAATCATTTAAATAATAGTAACTAGTTAACATTTATTGACCACTTATGTGCTAAGCATTGTTTTGAGCTTTATAGGTACTAAAACATTTAATCTTTACATTAACTCCATAAGGTAGATACAATAACACCATCTTGCACAACTCCAGTGGATACCATTGATCCAGACAGAGGGAGTTGTTTGTCATGTTTGGTTTTAGGGTTGGGGTTTTAGGTTTGTTGGTAAATAGGAAGGAACAAGCCAAGGCAGGAGAATGAACAAGAGAAGTTACAGAAAACAGAATCGTTAGAACAAATCCTCAAGAAAGACCCAATTCAGAAGCAGGTGTGAGAACAGACTTAGGAAGATGCAGATACATTTCCAAGCTAAGCAGGAAAGTGAAGATAAAGCACTTTTAAATAGCAGGCAAGGAAATCAGACAGTGGATTCACGGACATCTAAAAGCTTAAAAATATGTTTGAATTGAGACAAAATTCTCAGCCGTTCCAAATCCTAGTTCATTTTGTGACTTGTGAACATAGGTGAGTTTCTTTCACATGGTACAGAAGACACAGTAAGGAGCTAGACATGCCAGAGGTGGTGTGGGGTGAGGCCCTGACACTTGTTGGCCAAGAGTGGGCTTGTCACAAGTCCTGGCTGGGCTCCCAAACCCCACGCAGAGCAGTGAGCCTTTCCAACATCACAACCCAGCGAGCAACTTGTCTTGGAGTCAGGACAATGTAGTAGCTCAGCTCTTGTCACTTTCCAGTCTGCCTTTGAACCTGAATCTGAGGGATTGGCAGCAGCCCATGTAGACTGACAACAACATTCTTCATGTTTTACTAATACATTTTTCTCTATTACTTTCTTGTATATTCAAGATTCTCAAAACTAATTGATTTTATCAGAGCCAGGTAGCAACAAAAAGTGGGACTGAGGGGAACAACATAATTCAGTCACAGTGACTGCCTGAGGTTCCAGGCTTTTCTTCGCACTTGGTACTGGCAAGTTTTACAGCAGGAACACAGCTTCCCTCCCTCTTCCTTAACAGGGCCCTCCTTCATGCTGTGGGGTACACATCCTGTTTCAAGGAGTTGTGGATTTCGGTCCCTTTTAAAATCTTTCATACCATTTTCTTCTTATGCCAGGGCTTCTTAACCCTGGCACTAATGACATCTTGGGCTGGATAATCTTTTTTTTCTTTTTTAGACGGAGTCTTGCTGTGTCGCCCAGGCTGGAGTGCAGTGGCCTGATCTCAGCTCACTGCAAGCTCCGCCTCCCGGGTTCACGCCATTCTCCTGACTCAGCTTCCCAAGTAGCAGGGACTACAGGTGCCCGCCACCACACCTGGCTAATTTTTTGTATTTTTAGTAGAGACGGGGTTTCACTGTGTTAGCCAGGATGGTCTCGATCTCCTGACCTCGTGATCCGCCCGCCTCGGCCTCCCAAAGTGCTGGGATTATAGGTGTGAGCCACCACGCCCGGCCTGGGCTGGATAATGTTTCGTTATGGCTGAGAGTGGAAGAGGTTCTGTCCATTATAGAATGTTTAGAAGCATTCCTAGCTTCTACCCACTAGATACAAGCAGCACCTCAAATCCCACCAGTTATGACAACCAAAAATATCTCTAGATAGTGCCAGATATCCCCTTGCGGCAAAGTTGCCTCTGGTTGAGTACCACCATCTTAAACTGAAATCTTACAAAACATTTTAAACATTTTGTAACTGTTACACACTCTATAGCCAGGCTATTTACTCCCAAGTCAAAGCTTTTGTAAAAACCTGGGGATGAGGTGTAATCCCAATGTTCAACTGTCTCCCTAAGCATCTACCCATCTCTCTGTATTTGCAAATTACAATGCTCATTGATCCTTCCTTTTATAGATTCCATTATCCATTCATATTTTGACTCTAAGAGATGTTTGCTCGAATCGTGTCTGCTGTGTCTAATGGTCTCAGTAATTGAAAAGCTTCCTGCCAGCAGGCATTTCCCACTATTGACCGTGGTGCTCTGGAAAATGTATGCTGCTCTTCCAAGAGTATAGTTGGGTTCCCCACTCCATTCCAAAGCTTCAGGTGTCATCTTTTCTACAAACAAAGTAATTGGGCATTGAGAGTTTGTATTCACTTTTTGGAATTTTAGTCTCATGGAGATGCTGAGCAGACAGTTCCTCATGCTGCAGCTCCAGGATAGAAAAAGCAGCAGCAAGGGGATTTCTGGATTGAAAGTAACAGAAAAAGATTATTACCCTTTCTCTGCCTTCTCCTATCCATTCCAAATGGGTTTTCTTTTCTTTTCTTTCTTTCTTTTTTTTTTTTTTTGGAGATGGAGTCTCACTCTGTCACCCAGGCTGGAGTGCAGTGTTGCGATCTTGGCTCACTGCAATTTCTGCTCCTGGGTTCAAGAGATTCTCCTGCCTCAGCCTCCTGAGTAGATGGGATTACAGGCATGCGCCACCATACCCGGCTAATTTTTTGTATCTTTAGTAGAGATGGGGTTTCACCATGTTGGCCAGTCTGGTCTCGAACTCCTGACCTCGTGATCTGCCCGTCTTGGCCTCCCAAAGTGCTGGGACTACAGGCGTGAGCCACCATGCCCGGCCTAGTCTTTCTATTTTCTTACCCCGTCTACCAGCAGTGAAAATAATGGAAATAAGGCGCCTATTTGTGGATAAAGGAGAGAAATTCTGGGAGAGTAGTTTAATCAGTCTCTTCATTCCCAGAACTGGTACTGACAGCCAAAAGGGAAGAACTGGGAGAAAGCAGATGTTGTTTTCCAGGAAGGATGGTCTGGGTGAAGAGCCGGTACAGGGCAGGATGGGGGTCTACTGGCACAGTCTTGGCAGGCAGCACCTGGGGTCCAGAGCAGACAGGTTGTGCGGGAGGGCAGTGGACCCAGGGAACCACATCCAGCATGGCCCTTCCTCAGCCACATGCAGCAGCTTGAGCTGGAGTGGAGGAGACAGGTGGATGTGTCAGACGCAGACTCTCAGACATCTCAGGCTTACGAGGTCTGTCCTAAATAGTTAGTCCAACCTCTGGCTCAACACCTGCATCTTATCCCAGCACTTATTGAGCATGTCCATCATTACAGGTCCTTTGTTGAGCACGTTTTCTCCCTTGGAAAGAAAACAGCCCTGCCAAATTGTGAAAAATAAAACATACACAGAGAAGACTTATTTTTATTCTGCTGTGAATGTACACCCAGCAATATGATTTTTAAAAATGATTATGTGTGGACAAGTAGTATACTGCCTTTATTCAAAGGCTGCTTTAAAACCCAGAGATCAGTGCGGTCGCTCATGCTTGTAATCCCAGGACTTTGGGAGACCAAGGCGGGCAGATCACCAGGTCAGGAGTTTAAGACGAGCCTGGCCAATATGGTGAAACCCTCACTCTACTAAAGATACAAAAATTAGCTGGGCATGGTGGCACGCGCCTGTAATCCCAGCTACTCAGGTGACTGAGGCAGAAGAATCACTTGAAACTGGCACTTGAACCCAGGAGGCAAAGGTTGCAGTGAGCTGAGATTGGGCCACTGTACTCTAGCCTGGGCGACAGAGCAAGACTCCATCTAAAAAAAAAAAAAAAAAAAAAAAAAAAAACCCCAGAGCTCTATATCCCCTTTGGTTTTTGAATGTGGAAGTGTTTTCTTTCTTCTGTAGACATCTAAAAAGGTAAGATCCTCTGGCCCAAAAATTTCCACACATAATGCTATACTTCTAAATGGATTTATGAAAAGCCTCAGAACGTTTGCTTTCTTGCTGCTGCTAAAAGCTGCTGGCTATGATGTCTCTGCCCTGCAAAAAATGTGGGGTTTTATTTTAAAATTAGATCCTCTGGTTAATTTAAAGATTATGCCAAGTGTATGTTCCAAATCCCCTCATTCCATCTGACCTGCAGGAACACATCTGCTCCGTGTTCGCCCCACCCCGACTTCTGACGGTGGCATATGTCTGATTCCTTTGATTAAAGAGAAGCGTTTGTTAGAATGTCATGTACAGTATATCAAAGGAGATCAGGCACCCGTCTGCAAGTCAGATGACAAAAGGAGTGATCAGGACGGGTATGGCTAAGCAGACGCTGTGAAGAGCCAGCTCAGGGGAATGAGTCATAATTTGGAAAAGTGTTTGTTAATGATGGTTTTGGTAATAATCACGCACAAGTCCTAGGGTCTGCGATGTTCAGTAGAGCAAAGTAATTTCCCAAACATCCATCTGTCCCAGGTACAGAACTCCAACCAAATTGTAGAACAAGCATGGCAAGGGAGATTCCACAACATTTGGCAATAATTTTCCAAACTGAGGCTTGTCCAGCTGTTCGGTAGATGGATCTAGATTAAGAAAGTGCCTTACCTTTAATCAAAGCATGATGAAAAGCTTTGTTTCTGAACAGCAAGGCTGCCTGAGAACATCATTTCCTTTGTATTCTAAAGAAAATATACATTTTCTATGTATTTTTAAAATTTCTATAGTAATTGGCTTCCACACTGGCCTATCACTCTGACTTTCTGTATCTCATGGGATGTGTGCTGTCCACCTTGGTGCTGAGAGATGAGAACAGAAATAATGCTTCCTGGCCGGGCATGGTGGCTCACACCTGTAATCCCATCAATTTGGGAGGCTGAGGTGGGCAGATCACCTGAGGTCAGGAGTTCGAGACCAGCCTGGCCAACATGGTGAAACCCTGTCTCTACTAAAAATACAAAAATTAGCCAGGTATGGTGGTGGGTCCCTGTAATCCCAGCTACTTGGGAGGCTGAGGCAAGAGAATCTCTTGAACCCGGCAGGTGGAGGTTGCAGTGAGCCGAGATCGCACCATTGCACTCCAGCCTGGGCAACAAGAGCAAAACTCCATCTAAAAAAAAAGAAATAATGCTTCCTGCACAGAGCTACTTTTAGGACTGCTAAATCCTCTCTACTCAAAGTGTGAGATTCTAAGTTTCCTGTGGAAACTTGTTAGAAATGCAGAATCTTGGGCCTCACCCCAGATCAACTGAATAAAAACCCACATTTTTTTTTTTTTTTTGAGAAGGAGTCTCGCCCTGTCACCCAGCCTGGAGTGTAGTGGCATGATCTCGGCTCACTGCAAGCTCCGCCTCCCGGGTTCACGCCATTCTCCTACCTCAGCCTCCCGAGTAGCTGGGACTACAGGCGCCCGCCACCATGCCCGGCTAATTTTTTGTAGTTTTAGTAGAGACGGGGTTTCACCATATTGCCCAGGATGGTCTCGATCTCCTGACCTCGTGACCCGCCCACCTCGGCCTCCCAAAGTGCTGGGATTACAGGCGTGAGCCACTGCGCCCACCCGAAAACCCACATTTTAACAAAAGGTCAGCTTTGTAGGTCCCAAGATTGGACCTTTTCAGATATTCTTTACTTTCCGTGGCCTGATCTTTTTCATTAGAGGAAATGATTTTCTGCCATTTATTAAAAATACAAATCAAGTACTTTGTGAACTGTTTTTGTGTGCCACTCTTTTTTCAAAACATGCTTAGTAAGTGACTAATGACCAGGTGCAGTGACTCCCGTCTGTAATCCCAGCACTTTGGGAGGTGGAGGCCGAAGGATCACTTGAGGCCAGGAGTTAAGACCAGCCTGGGCAACCTATCAAGATCACATCTCAAAAAAAATTAAAAAATAGCTGGTGTGGTGGCATGCACCTGTAATTCTGGCTACTCAGGAGGCCAAAGTGGGAGGATCTCTTGAGCCCAGGAGGTCAAGGCTGCAGTAAGCCATGATCACACTATTGCACTCGAACCTGGGTAATAGAGTGAGACTTCATCTCCAAAAAAACATAAAATAAATATAAAGCAGGTATTTCGTGAACTGTTTTTGTGTGGCACTCTTTTTTCAAAACATATTTAGAAAAGGACTAGTATGTGTCGAACCCAATACTAGAGGTTAGGATGAAACAATGACTGTAAAAGAATCTGCCCCTGGGAACTTCAATTCTACTACAATTGATGTATTTTAGAGAAAGCCTTTTTTTTTCTCTCTGAGACTTTAGGGTCACATATCTCTTCTAATGCTTCTGTGTCCTCTCTGTTTCCTGGTGGGCCATCTTTTAACAAACAGTGTCGCAGAGTGGAGAGTGGCTGGGGTTCATGGCTGTCTGTCCTTGGCCCTTTGGGAGAGCTCCTTCGTGCCCCATGGGTGCTGGCTGCAGCTGCTCCCTTTCACACCTGAAGCTGGGGGCAAGTTTCCTGTTCTTTGTTCTCTGCAGGCCCCCATCCCAATTCTCTAGGCAACTCGAAGACCCTCAACCCAGCACAGCTAGGGAGAAATGCTCCCTTGCACGTATGAATATTGTTTTCAGAATATCAGGGAGAAAAAGCAGAATGCTCTTCTGGGGCTTAAGTCCTGCCTGTGCATAAAGCAGCAAGGAAGCTCTAAGGGTAGATTTTAGGGGTCTCCTTTATCTTAGCCCTGGCATCCTCTACTGAAGAGAACAGTCTTACCCTCCCACCTCCCCTTTCTTTGGCAGGGGCAGCCATTTACATGCTATGGGAAAGCCAGAGGCAAGGCGCCGCTAGGAGGGAAATGGTTAGTCCTGCTGGCAAAGCAGTGAGCTAGGGGCCGTTGGTGGGGGACCAGCCAAGGCTGTTTCTCACTTAGGGTTTTTTTTACACTAAAAGGCACAGAGGAATTCTCTGTTAATCCAGCCCCATTGGAGTTGTATTCAGTACCAACTCCTCCCAGGTTCTGACACATGCTTAATTCTTATCCCGAGTTCCTGAAGCTGATGGAGATTTTGTTCTATTTATAAATCTTCATGGATATTTAATAGAAATATGGGAGAGAGAGCCCAGGTGTTTTTACTTTACTCCATCCGTTTTTACAAAATCAAGGGACTGCCTTTAAAGAAAATAAACAAATAAATATTGATAAAAAGCACTTATTTAACACTTTAGAGAGTGTCTGCTTTTTTTTTTTTTTGAGACGGAGTCTCGCTCTATCGCCCAGGTCTATCGCCCAGGCTGGAGTGCAGTGGCGCAATCTCGGCTCACTGCAAGCTCCGCCTCCCGGGTTCACGCCATTCTCCTGCCTCAGCCTCCCGAGTAGCTGGGACTACAGGCGCCCGCCACCACGCCCGGCTAATTTTTTGTATTTTTAGTAGAGACGGGGTTTCACCGTGGTCTCGATCTCCTGACCTCGTGATCCGCCCGCCTCGGCCTCCCAAAGTGCTGGGATTACAAGCATGAGCCACCGCGCCCGGCCGAGAGTGTCTGCTTTAAAACAAAAGCCAAAATTACGTTAAATGGCAAAAAGCTAGAAGTAGTCCCTCTAGGCAAAGGAACAAAACAGAGATTCTCTATTTCCTTCCTTCATTCTTTTCTTCCTCTTCAACAGTTATTGAGCATCTACTGGCTCCCAGATGCTAAGTGCTGGGATACAAAGTCATATAAAAATGATGCCTGCTCCCAAGTTTACTATCTACCAGTTACCACTGTCATCCATTTAGGAAATTTCTTCTGATGCAATAAGCATTAAACCTGGGAGACCAGATTTAAGACAAAGCTTTCAGAGAGGGAGAAGTCAGAGTATAAGGATAGCAAGAAGCACCGTTCTTCGTTTCTTCACCAAGCCACTGGATCGAACCAGCCCTGAAGCCCACCATACTACTGCCGGTCTTCAGAAGTCAAATAATCCCTTTATTGTTTGGGCTACTTTCAGTTGAGTTTTTTGTTTCTCGACCTTGAACAAAACCTATACACAGGGGATTTCTTTCCTGGAAAAGAGACAGGGCTAATTGACCTCTGAGGACACTTCCTACCTCCAAACATTTCACAGGCAAGTTAAACATCCCCATCAAAGATCACGCCTGGGCAAACAAATTACATATTTTACTCTAAATTCAAGAAGCTAAAACGGATACTCAGACCTGTGGGCTTTCCGAGTGCTTTCTCCTCAAATAAATATGTGTTGCTTAAAGGATTAAATACAGTCTGGGGAGCAGATAGAAGGGAGAAGAGGCTTGGCTAAGGCCTCTGAGATTCGATAGTTAACAATACACTTAATTTGCCCAGTGTTTGACACTGTCATAGCAATGCCCCATTTGCTTATAAATTTCGTCTTGTTTGGCAGCAGCAGCCCTGCTGTTTCTCAGACACATCAGTATCCCGGCCATAAATGATTAAGGTCTCAGAAAACCTAGGGTCTACCTTTCCCTTAAATCCCAGTCACACTGGGTGACTTCCCAGTGTTGTAGGCAGCCTCCCCATCACGTGTATTTTGCACACAGGGTTCATGCCAGAGCCCTACAGCGGACTAAAAGAATGTTAAGTTCTGAGACCCAAGATAACAGTTTTGTTTGTTTGTTTGTTTGTTTGTTTGTTTGTTTGTTTGTTTTTGAGACGGAGTCTCTCTCTGTTGCCCAGGTTGGAGTGCAGTGGCACGATCTCAGCTCACTGCAATCTCCACCTCCCAGGTTCAAGTGATTCTCCCGTCTCAACCTCCCAAGTGGCTGGGACTACAGGCGCCCGCAACCACGCCCAGCTAATTTTTTGTGTTTTAGTAGAGACAGGGTTTCACCATGTTGGCCAGGATGGTCTCGATCTCCTGACCTCGTGATCCACTCACCTCGGCCTCCCAAAGTGCTGGGATTACGGGCGTGAGCCACAGTGCCCGGCCTATTTTTAAAATAAATAAAAATAAGTGAAAACGTGATTGCCCACATGAATCTTTTCCCTCCATCTTGGTTCTTTTATCTTCTCTGGCTGAGAGAGTGAACTGAATCCTGAACCTGAATTTCAACCTAAGTATGCTCGTTACAGTTCCCAAAATGCCGATGCCAGGTCCTGTTTCTTCCAGAGCATGGAGGTGGAGAGGAATTTGTCTCCCCCTTTCTCCCTTCCTTCCTTCCTTCTTCCCTCCCTCCCTCCCTTCCTTCTCTCTCCTTCCTTCCTTTTTCTCTCTCTCTCTTTCTTTCTTTCTTCATTTCTTTCTTTCCTCTTTCTTTTTGAGACAGGGTCTTGCTCTGTTCCCCAGGCTGGAGTACACTGGTGCAATCATGGCTCACTGTAGGCTTCACCTCCTGGGCTCAAGCAATCCTCCCTCCTCAGGCTCCCGAGTAGCTAGGACTACAGCCATGCACCACCACGCCTGGCTTTTTTTTTTTTTTTTTTTTGAGAGAGAGAGAGATGAGGTCTCACTATATTATCCAGGCTGTCATGAACTCCTGGCCTCAAGTGATCCTCCTGCCTCAGCCTCCCAAAGTGCTAGGATTATAGGCATGAGCCACCAGCCCTGGCCGAATTTTTTCTCACCAGAAAGAATTCAAGGGGGTCCTGTGGGGATCCTGGGATTAACAGAAGGCTTCGGCAAAAACAGTAGGGAAGGTGTCAACACAACTTCAGCAAACTCCATACTTCCTAAATCCATACTTGCATACTGGGACCTGAGGAGGGGGTCCTTGGAGCCTCCAGAAGGTTCCTCTGAGATGGGAGTGCTTCTGTAGCAAGCTAAAAAAGAGCTGACAAGCCGGTATTAGACCACAGCCTGTAGGCCCCTTGGTTCTTTCTGGGAAGATGAAAGATGGAGGAGAAGCTCAGATCATCAAGAATGGTGGAGCAGGCCAGGCGCGGTGGCTCACGCCTGTAATCCCAGCACTTTGGGAGGCCAAAGCGGGCGGATCATGAGGTCAGGAGTTGGAGACCAGCCTGACCAACATGGTGAAACCACGTCTCTACTGAAAATACAAAAATTAGGCGGGCGTGGTGGCGTGAGCCTGTAATCCTAGCTACTCAGGAAGCTGAGGTGGGAGAATCGCTTGAACCCAGGAGGCAGAGGTTGCAGTGAGCCGAGATCGTGCCTTTGCACTCCAGCCTGGGTGACAGAGCGAGACTCCATCTCAAAAAAAAAAAAAAAAAAAAGAAGGTGGAGCTCAGGGCTGGCAGGCTTCAAGAGAAGCCATTTACTGTCCCCTATGTGGCTCCAGTCACACATCCCTGCCTGACAACCCCAAGACCCCCTTTCTTCATACAGCCTCAAACTGGTGGGCATCTGAATATAGTTACAGAGTGGTGACAGTCTGCTCCTAGGCAAAGGCTGGGATCATTCCTCCTGAAAGCATGTTTCAGACAAGCCTCAGCCTCATCCCCATCTTCCTCCCCTGTTCTATAACCAAAGCTATCTGGAATCTAATGGCTTTGCATGATGCTTAGCACACTTTGAAGGGCTCGGAAATGCCAGCCACTGTTGCTGTTGTGTATATGTCCTTGCCAGCTGTACCAATACAAAGTGTTGAAGGTCACCAAGGACCTACTTGCACATGGATGGTTTTTCCCAAGCATAAAGCCTTGACATCTGTCGGTCATCTTCAACTCCCTTCACACTTCCATAGACAACAAATCACCAAAATGCAGATTTGCAAAAGGACCCAAAGATAACAATGTGAGCAAGCCCTTTCCAAGGTCTCTGTGCTATTCCCACCCCTGGTCAGCAGGTACCCCTGCCTTGACCTGGTGACTCTGATGGAAGGGAACTGCAGTTTGTCCCTGCAGAGCCCGGGGTCCCATGTCTATTACCTTCTCAGAAGACTCTATTCAGGGACCATATCTTGTTCCCCTCCCTGGCAGCTGCTGTGCCAGGGGAGTGGCTGCCTCTAGTGCCAGCCATCACTCTGCTGCTGTAGGAACTTGGGCTCTGCTGCCAAATGCTAAGGTGGGACTGGCTGGGAATCTGCCTGCGGCCAGGGAAGAACTATTCCACACCTTCAGTCCCTCCAGAGAGCCACCATCTAATGCCTGTGGTCCACCGGGCAGCGAGGACACACCGTAGAGCAGAGGCTGCATCCTCAGCCAAAACGAGTTTGGGCCCTAGGAGACCGATATGAATACTGAAACATCTGCCTCAGGTATCGACTCCGTTGTACCTGCGCTGAGGGAGGGCTGCGGAGGCACAGATGATCCAGAACTGTGGATAAAGGATAGAACTTCTGTGTGGTGATAATGTGTGTTTGCCCTATGCTGAAATTGTATGTGCCCTGGAAATTCGCTTCAGGTATAACATTGGAGCATGGAACCAAGGTCTCCACGTTTTCTATCCAGCCTCCCCATTGCCTTCCAAGCAAAGGGATAGAGAAAGAGGGTGCACATTGATCCTTGTGTTCTAAGATGTCTCCACCTGCACTTGAGTTAGAGAAGTTGATTTAGCACCCAAAACTTTAAGTGCATGTCCCACAGGTTTTAGGGGGATCCATAAATGATAGTCTCTTTTTCTCTCACAAGTACAGAACCAGCTGATAAATATAAGACAGGTGAAACAGGTGGATAGAGATTTAACCCATCAGCTTTATGACTGAAAAACGAATTGGAGAATGTGTCTTTAGATTCACGGCTGGAAGGGCTTAACAGCACTCCCCATATATACCCATCCATGTGGCCCCTGGCCAGACTTTGGGACCACCCATGCAGGGAACATTCAGGTCAGGAACAGACACCTCATCCAGGATGGCAACTTAGTACCTGTCTTAGGTGAGAAGGAAGGAGACAGGCAGAGCTTTTGATAGATTAGTTCCTTCCCATTGAGAAATATGGATCAATATATGTCAGCCTCCAATCAGATAACTCACTGCACCCTCAAGGACAAAGGCTAGAGGCTGAGAGTGTCCCTCTAAGGCAAGTCCCTGAAAACATGAGGCAGGGGAAAGGAGGGCCCTCACCAAACACACGTGAAAGCCAGGTTTGCCTTATAAGCTGACAGAGAATTATAATGATTCTTCCAATAACAGCTGTTAACATTTAGAAAGTCAGAGGAGTCTGTGGTCAAATGCTGTTATTCTGCTGTCAGATATGGGCAGAGCAGGTCATGGGGCAGAAGAGCTGAGTTACCCCTGGCACTACTGGATAGAGAGTTCATCTTTTTCCTTTGCACACCATTCAGCTCTAAGGTCATTACCCAAAGCCAGGGCAGCTGTGGCTGAGCCTAGGTGGGGAGCACAGAAAGATCTTATGAGCACCTGCCTAGCCACCCTCCCAACTCTTCACTAAGTATGCATGGAGCCCTTTGGTAAGCACTGCCTTTGCCTGATAAACTCATCCTCATCCTTCAGTCTCAGCTCATTAGCTCACTGGTTACTTTCTCAGGGAGGCTGTCTCCTGACACCCTTACCCGGCCTCCTCAAGCCTTTGCTATCCACTGCCATAGAACTATGTTCCTCTCCTTTAGAACATTTATTTGGGATGTGGTTTTGTGTTTGCTGGTGTGATTCTTTGGTCAGTTTCTCTCAGCCCCAGTAGGCTATCAGCGTTGGGAGGATAGGGACCATGCTTGGTTTTGCATTCTGTTTTAGCCCTATCAGAGTTCTTGGCACATACAATAGGCTCAAATAGTTGTGGAACAGTTGAATAAGTGAAGAAGTGAATGATTTTACTACCATGCCAGAGAATGGAGATAAAACCAGTCTGTTAAAACACAGCAAGACTGGAAAGAATGACACAGAGGAATGGTCAAGAGCATGGGCTCTCAAGGCACTACCGGGATTCAAATCTCAGTTTTCAGCCAAGATTAGTAGTGGAAGCTTAGGCAAATTCCAAAACGTGGCCTCAGTTTCCTTTCCTGGTATCTGAGGAAAATCACGGGGCCCGCTTTCTAGGATCGTAGTGAGGGTGAACCACACATAAAGTGGTTTAAACAGTGCCCAGCACAGAGTAAACAGTAAACACTGGTGAATATTGTTCTTCAAGGAGGGAAGCGTGATAGCGGGCAGGTGGAAGTTGAGAAATTTCCAATAGAACTTCTTTTTTTTTTTCCCTCAAGAAGAAGGTGAGGTTATCTGTGGGTGATGGGGGAGATGAAAGAGATGGAGAAGGAGAATTGAAATGACTATAAGGAGATGGGGAAACGGAGCTTCAGGGCCAAGTTGAAGGCCCAAGGGAGGCTGAAGACCATGAATTTGGAGCAAGACCAACCAGTGGAAATGAATTTCCCCAGCAGCTCTCAGAACCAGAGAGAAGAAGCAGAAAAAGGGACTGGGGTTTCATAGAGTAGAAATCTCAGAATTAAAAACGGGGCAGAGACAGGATATTGGCAAGAAGCAGGATCTGGTACACTTAAGAATTTAGTGTATGATAAAGGTGGCATTTCAAATAAGAAAGTAAAAGATTATTCAATAAATAATAGTGAAGCCATTGGGTAACTCCTTTAAGAAAAGGTAAAAGTAGATTTTTGCCTAATATAGCATACCAAAATAAATTATAGATAAATTAGAGTTGAAAATGGAAGGAAAGAAGGAAGAAAACGAAACAAACTGTAGATGACAATTTATATGACCTTGGAATGGGGAAGGCCTTCCCAAGCACAACAGCCAATTCAGAAACCATAAATTAATACATTAATATGACTAAAGAAAATCAAAAGCCTCTGTATGCCAAAAAGCTATGAAAATTAATTCTTAGAGGACAAACTGGGAAAAACATTTGAACGTGAATGAGCAAAACTGGATTTGTAGCTTCAATATATAAAGTTTCCTTTCTAATCAATAAGAGATGAAAGCACAAATGGAAAAATAGACAAAGGACATGCATAGGCATACATTAAGAAGAGGAAATGAATATAGTTAATAAACATAAAAAATCAAGGAAATATTAATCAAAACAATCATATCTTAAATCTTTGGAAAAAGGATTGAGTGCTCAACAAATAATGTTGAAAAACTCGGCCAAACTTTTAAAAAGCATTAAATTAAGTCCTTATCTATGTCAGACATCAAAATAAATATAAGAAAAATTAAAAGTTTAGGCCAGACACAGTGGCTCATGCCTGTAATCCCAGCACTTTGGGAGGCCGAGGCAAGCGGATTACTCGAGCCCAGGAGTTCAAGATCAGCCTGGCCAACATGGCGAAACCCCATCTCTGCCAAAAATACAAAAAACTACTGGGGCATGGTGGTGCGTGCCTGTAATCCCAGCTACTCAGTAGGTTGAGGCATGAGAATCACTTGAACTTGGGAGGCGAAGGTTGCAGTGAGCCGAGATTGCACCACTGCACTCCAGCCTGGGCGACAGAGCAAGACTCAGTCTCAAAAAAAAAGAAAGAGAAAAAATAAAAGTTTAAATGTAAATGAAAAAATTATAAAAATGAAAGGAGAATTGAACCTTGAGGACATTATGCTAAGTGAAATAAGCCAGTCACAAAATACAGGATTCCACTTCTATGAGGTACATAGAGTAATCAAAATCATAGAGACAAAAAGTAGAACAATAGTTGCCAATAGCTAGAGTCAGAGAGGAATGGGGAATTACTGTTTAATGAGTGTAGAGTTTTGGTTCTACAAGATGAAAAGGGTTATAAAGATGGTTGCACAACATTATGAATGAACCTAATATCACTGACTGTACACTTAAAAATAGTTAAGATGGGCTGGGAGCTGTGGCTCACGTTTGTAATCCCAGCACTTTGGAAGGCCGAGGCAGGTGATCAGGAGGTCAGGAGTTCGAGACCAGCCTAACCAATGAGGTGAAACCCTGTCTCTACTAAAAATACAAAAATTAGCTGGACGTGGTGGTGCACGCCTATAGTCCCAGCTACTCAGGAGGCTGAGGCAGGAGAATCGCTTAAATCTGGGAGGCAGAGGTTGCAGTGAGCTGAGATCGTGCCACTGCACTCCAGCCTGGGCAACAGAGTGAGACTCCGTCTCAAAAAAAAAAAAAAAAAAAGGTTAAGATGGTAGACTTTATATTACATGCATTTTACCACAATAAAAAACATTTGGGAAAATAAATGGAGGTGGAATGGAAAATTATGTTCTTATATTCTTGATATAGAGGTAACCTTTCTTGAAGTAAGTTGATGTAAAGTTGATAATCTTGACTACATAAAAATGTAAAGCTTCTATAAGGCAAAAGAGTGTTTAAAGTTAAAAGACAAACAGGGATAAAGTCTTCATGAGATGACAAGCAAGGGGATAACATTATTATATAAACAGCTCCTAAAAATTAATAAGAAAAAACTGAACACACCTAGTAGTAAATGCCCAGTGTCTGGTCAGCATAATAAACACTGTTATCAACAGTTACAGACTAAGAAATGAAAATAGTGAAAAGATGTTTTACTTACCCTTACTAATAATCAAATAAATGGGAATTTAAACAATTAAAGAGTAGCATTTTCTACTTTCAAATCGACAGCAAGTTAAAAAGATGGAGAATACCAAATTTGGGTGAGGGTGTGGAGAAACAGGCATTCTCATGCTTTGTAGGTGAGGGTAGAGATTAAAATAATCTTCCTGGAGGGCAATTTGCCAACATATTTTAAAAACCTTAAAAATGTGCATACGATTTTACCTGTGACCAGCAATTATCTTCCTTGGAACTTATCCTAAGAAATTCATCGGCCGGGCACGGTGGCTCACGCTTGTAATCCCAGCACTTTGGGAGGCCGAGGCGGGCGAATCACGAGGTCAGGAGATCGAGACCACGGTGAAACCCCGTCTCTACTAAAAATACAAAAAATCAGCCGGGCGTGGTGGCGGGCGCCTGTAGTCCCAGCTACTCGGAGAGGCTGAGGCAGGAGAATGGCGTGAACCCGGGAGGCGGAGCTTGCAGTGAGCCGAGATTGCGCCACTGCACTCCAGCCTGGGCGACAGAGGGAGACTGCGTCTCTCAAAAAAAAAAAAAAAAAGAAAAAAGAAATTCATCATGTATGCATGCGTAGATTTGTTTATGGATAACAGTTGTAAGCAAGCTTAATGTCCAATAGCAGGATTGGTTAAATGATATTTGGCAGACTTACAGGAAGGAATACTAAACTACCATTAAAAAAATAATGTAAAAGAAAATTTACTGCCATGTGAAAAGATTCATGATATATTCTTACATGGATAAAGTAAATTACAAAACAATATGTGTAACATTTAATGTAAAAGAGTGGTTACCTCTGGGGAGCCAGTTGTTTTTACTTTCTTTTTGCATTTTCTTTACATTGTCCATTTTTTAATAAACAAATACTTATTTGTAATCAAAAGATACATAGTAAATGGTTTTTGTTTGTTTGTTTGTTATTTGTTTTTCGAGACGGAGTCTCGCTCTGTCGCCCAGGCTAGAGTGCAGTGGCGTGATCTTGGCTCACTGCAACCTCCTCCTTCCCGGGTTCAAACGATTCTCCTGCCTCAGCCTCCTGAGTAGCTAGGATTAGAGGTGCTGCCACCACACCCAGCTAATTTTTGTATTTTTAGTAAAGACAGAGTTTCACCATATTGGTCAGGCTGGTCTTGAACTCCTGACCTAGGTGATCCACCTGCCTCGGCCTCCCAAAGTGCTGGGATTACAGGCGTGAGCCACCGTGCCCGGCCGCTATTTTAAAAATTATTGTTTGGAGATATCAAACATTTGAGAAATAAAATGTCATATTCTTAAATATTCCAGTTCTCTAAGATCTCTCCAACCTGTGGGTATAAATGGAGACACATTATGAGTCATCATTCCTGTTTCGATATCTCTGGACCCATTTGCTGAGCTATTCTTCCTAGTTCCCTCAAAACCTCCTCATGGAGTTACTTCTAGGAGGAGAGTTGGGGTATCACACTCGCCTTCTTGCGCTCCATCCCTGTCCAGGTCTGCTGCTGTGAAGCCACTTGAGGGCGCCTCCCCACTGTGACTGTGACACTGTGACCAAAGGGACCTGCCCAGACAGGATGCATGCCTGGGGACACTCTCTCTGAGCTCCAAATAGCAAGCTAAGGCACCTGGTGTCCTCACCTGCTGAGCCCCTGCCAGAAGTAAGGAGATGTCCCCCTGTCCCACTCTGGTCACACGTTGACACTTGGACTCCATTATCCCCCAGAATCCTACCACCTCCCCAAACATTCCTCCCACTCTTGTCTTCAGCCCTTCTCTTGATCAACCTCACACAAGGGTGCTGAAGTCCAGCCCCATCAGAGCCTCCTGTTTTTGAGACTTTCTTAGCCTCCCTCTTGCCCCGACCCCTACCTCCCATACTGGCTTGAGACCCCTCTGTCCTGTAGCCAGAAAAGACAGGGCACAAGCACTAGGAAAAATCATATGATTAGTCTCTCCCAGTTTAACAGTGGACAAAGGTTTATTGCACTCCTACTGTGTGCAGAGGACGTTGGACATGGGGATGAGCACACCCCCAGGAACTTCCACCCAGCTCACAACCCAGCAGGGAGGGGTTTGTGTCACATTCATCATGTGACTGGGGAGAGACAGAGTTTGTGGTGAATACCCACATTCTTCGCCTAAGATTCACCTGCTAATTGCATCTTCTAATGTTATCCAAGTTTTGCTAGGTGACACCTCCTCACTCCAAGGAAGCTGTGCCTTCCTTAGGGTAGCCCCCAAGGCACCTTGTTGCCAACAGGCCTCAGTTTCCCTAGAGATCTCGGTTCCTACACTAACTGCCAAGCACTGGAAGGGTGGAACCAAGATGGGGCACAGTGGGGCCAGTGCTCAGGAAAGCAGTCTCCTCTGGGGCAGAGAAAGCCCGCCAGAGAACATGCCCGCCGACCTGGGCTCCCTTTCGGCCATTGATGAGGAAACCTGTCCCACGTCTGCGGCAGCGATGAGGCCTGGAGGGCAGGGCCTGGCGCTGCCTGGCAATGAGCGTCCCAGGTATTTGGTGAGTCCGGGAGCCCGAGGACTGGGCATAGGGTGGGGCCCGTCTCCAGTCAGCGTTGAAGGGACAGGAAATTCCTATTGGCAGGATGACCTCATGCTGACAGTGCTAGGGCGCGCCCGACAGGGGTTAATCTCAGAGACGCAGTGCCTTGTCCCAGGACAGGGCCCAGGCCACCGCCCGCGGATTCCTCAGAGGAGGGTGCGGGGAGCGTCTTTGGAGGCTTGGAAGCTTAAATTACTTGCAGACTCCAGAGCACGGATCCCTTTCATTCGGGCCACCGCTCATCCAACCCCTTCTTCCATGCCCTCGTGTTAGGTTTTGGGGCTCTCCTGCAGGTGCCTAGGGAAACTCGGATCCCGCACCCCACAGGGCTGTAAAACCAGCTACTTCCCGTGCAGCCCAAGTTCCGCAGGGCTTGGAGGCAAGGTGGGTTCCCTCTGCTGGTGCACTCCCTGTCCTTGCCTCGGACCAGGCGGTTCCCCGTAACTCAGGAGTCCGCGATCAGGACTTGCTCAGCGCGGGAACGTCCCCTGCAAGACTGGGGACTGCGGCCGGGACACTTGGGCCAGGGCCAAGGGCGGGGTTGCGCGGTCTCCACGCTTTGCTTGGCCTGGGCCGCGCAGTCGGTGGTGTTGCCAGGTACTCCTGGAATCGCCCGGCGAGTGGTAGGCGAGGGGGTGCGGGTGGGGACGAGACGTGTTAGGGGAGCCTTCTGGAAAAGGCGGTCGTGTCTCAAGCCCCGCCCCCTCCCCCCAACACTCCCAGGTGCAGGTGGTGTGTGTGCCTCAGTGCAGACCGGCCCAGGCCTGTCAGGACAAGAATCTCCCTCCTCTTCACCCCCACTCCGTTCCCCAGTCCTCCTTGGTCCCTCCCCTTCCCAGTGAGATGACAGAAGCCACTGGGCACTAAGCATCCATGGGGGGGGGGGTGAACTGGGGGGCAGGGCGCAAAACAAGAGGCTTCCTTTCTCAAGTTGGGCTTAGAGAGCGCTACAGTTGGTGTGGGCTTCCATTCCATGTTTGTGATCTCTACTGGTATGCGACATGAATGCAACGATGGACAGATGGGCCGAAGGATGGATGGATAGACTGATGCCCTGACTGTCCTCCCTGCCTCCAGTCCAGGTCTGAAGAGGTTGGGAAGCAGCCTCCCCATCTCTTCCAGTCCTGGAAGGGAAGAGGAGCCAGGAGCAAATTCCCTGACTCCCCCCAGAGCATGTAGGAGGGGCGGAGGTGGAGTCAAAGGTGGCCTGACCTGGCAGAGGGAGGTAGTAAAAGCACTCTTGCTCTTCCAGGAAGGCAGCTGAGAACTTCCAGTCACAGAAAAATGGGAAATGGAGCATGGAGTGTCTCAGACTAGAGAAGGAACCCTGGGGAGGTTGATGCTTGGGCAGAGGTGTTAGGGGGAGGTGAATTTTAAGCCTTTAGACTTTGTCCGTTTAGTACTTGCTTTTATTTATGGTTCCTTAGATGCTTAACCTGAGTGATGTCTGTAAAAGATGTAACTTTTCTAAGCAATGAGGAAAAATAGGGAAGGAAACAGTGACTGAGATCTAAGCAAAGCGCCTGGAGAAAGCAAATAGGCCCAGCACTTGCCTGCAGTTTCCTGAGGCTTTGTTCACTGCTGTGTCTTCAGCAACTAGAACAGTGCGTGGCACATAAAAGACCCCCAGTAGCTATTTGTTGAATGAATGAATGAGAAGGGAGGAGAACCTCCAGACCCACCTGTTTCCATCTCTCAGCAGAGTCACCATCTTGCTGTGAGCCAGTCCCTGACTCAGCCTGGCTCTCTGCCAGGAGTCACTCCTTCTCATCCCCTTGGCCATTAATAGGAGGTTGCAGTGAACGCCACTGCACTCCAGCCTGGGTGACAGAGTGAGATTCCGTCTCAAAAACAAATAAATAAATAAATAAATAAATAAATAAATAAATAAATAAATAAAACTCCACTGATGGCTGCCATGCAGCAGGAATGGCAGGTGGTGGGGCAGATACTGTGAGTCAGACAGAATCTCTGCCCTCTGGGCATTCCTAGTTCAGTGGGGAAAATGGACAAGAGACAGATGTCATCAGTGGGGTGAATTGTGTGGGTAGAGTATGTGCATGCCTGCACAGGGGGACATAAGTGACAGGGGCTGTGTAAGCCCAAGGAGACCTCACCCAGTACTTAGGAGCAGGACTTTGTGAGTTCCGGGCAGATCCAGGCTTGAATGCCAGCTCCACCCTGGTATAACATCGGGCAAGTTACTTAAGCTACACTTCATTTCTTGTCTACCAAATGGACACGATGCCCTCTTCACAATCTGGTGTGATATGAAATTGATATAATACATGCTAAACGCTCAGCCAGGGCCAGATACTGAATGTTAGTGATTCTTGTTAAGGTAGCATTCTTGCTAAGGTATTAAAGAGAAGGTGACATGGCTTAAAGGAGGACAAGGAGCAAAAAAGAGAGTAACTTGGTGACTCTAAGTGAAGTTAGGGTAACTAAGCATGCCCGTAGAAGGAGAAAAGCTAAGAGAAAGGAGGGGAAGAGAAAATTCCCTCCGAGGGAAAGAGAAACAGAAAGAGAAAGAGAAAATGTCTGATGAGAAGAGTAGGCTTGGGTTTCATGGGATGAGATGGAGAGGAACCTACCAGGAAAAGAATAAGAATTAATGGGACCTGTCCAGAGCCCAGTTATTAGGCTGAAAATCTAATATTTTAATGAGCCACTCAACAGTGTTCTAGTTAGGAGTGAGAGCTAAGAAGGCAAATAATGGGGCTAGTCTGAAAGTGGAGCTGAATGGGAGGTGCTGGAGGAGGAGACAGGCCTAAGAGAGAATCCTTGGTGTGTTGTTAAACAGAGTGACCACCAATCCAAGGACTTGGCACAGAGCCTGGCATGTAGTAGTGATCCCATAAATATTTATTGATGCATGCATAAAGGAATACATGAGATAACCCTATTCTCTACAAAACCATTGAAGACAGATGTAGGGGACTCTGATCATTGTCTACTAGACCTGTTTGCTAACAGAAGGACCGACCCCAGTGCCTCGACCTCAGGACAAGCACCATGGTTGGCATAAAACATTTAGAGTAATGCTGTTCTCCTTTGTTTTGGTCAATGAGACATAAAGGAATTTTGGAGCCCAGCCCTCAGTCAAAAGACATGGGTTTTTTTGTGTCTACTCTCTCCTTCCACCTTGGGCCATTAGTGTCAAAATATGATACCTGAAGCTTCAGCAGCCTTGTTGCAACCACAGAGAGACAAGCAATGGACAAAAATCCAACGTGCTGGGAATGGGACAGTATAGAAACGGAAAGACCAAGGGTCCTCGACGGCACGGATGAGCTGCACCAGTCCTGGCACCACCTAGCTTTAGACTTCTTGTTAAGTAAATGATAAATGTCATTTTTGATTAAGCCATTGGTGAGTTAACTGTTACTTCCAGCTGAACACATCCTAACTGATACAATGGGCAGGGCCACCGTGTTATATAATTCCTGTGGTAATCTATATGGAAGTACCCCCAGAGTTGTGTAGAATGGCCTCTTGTCAACTGGTGATGACTGATAGCCTGGGAATAGGACCTTAAGGTTTTGAGGACTTTGAAAACTGGGTTTATAAGAACGCAGAAGACAACACTTCAAGCTCCGAGGTTCCCAGGATTTTCTCTCCTGGGGATTTTCACCACCTCTATTCCTGGGCCCTGCCTCGCCCACTCACCGCCTACAGTTTCTACAGTTCAGCCAAAGAATTAGGAAGTCAATCATCTTCCTTTGCCTTGAACCTGCAGTCTTCACTAATGACTCTTTAGAGTCTCCATAACTTACTTTGGGGAGGTACTCCTCCCCTTCCACATGGAGAAAGGCAGGCACAGCCCATGCAGACCATACTCCCCTTATGGCCAGCAACCTTCTCGTGGCTCCTTCTGCTGAGGGGTGGAGGAGGAGGTAGTCTCCGGGAGCAGGATTTGTCCTTGCATGTCCCAAGATTAGTGGCCACCCTTGCTGGCAGCCCCCTGGATTCACTCAAGATTGAGCTGCTTATTAATTGCAATTCCAAGACAACAGGAAAATCCCTGTCTCTCATCCTCTTATTGCCTTGATTAGTTATCTTTTGTACCTGTGGGTACATATTCAGAGTCACACTGGCTGCATGTTCGGCTTTCTCTCCCTACCAGATTAGAAAACTTGCAAGTTAGAGGTGCAACTATACAATATTTAATGACTATTTTAGTACTTGGGGTCAGATTTCTCTTCTGTATATATGCACCATGGGTCTCCTAACCTCACTTTAAAAAATTACTGTCCTACTGATCATTTTAGTCTAACTTTGGAATGGCTGTGGACTCTATGTGTGTGTGTGTGTGGTGGGAAAGTACTTTTGGATTGTCTTAATTTTGTGAAGGACTAAAGTCTCCAGGGACCCTAGACCAGCCCAGATGAACAATGTAGTTCCAGTAGGAGGAACTGAAATCCTAACCACAAAGTAATTCTCCTGGACCTCCTGGTCCTCACTTGTTCCTTTCCTGTAGCATGTAGAAAGCTACCTTGTGGGCCTGGCGAGGTGGTTCATGCATGTAATCCCAGCACTTTGGGAGGCTGAGGCAGGAAGGTCACTTGAGGTCAGGAGTTCAAGACCAGCCTGGCCAACATGGTGAAACCCCATCTCTACTAAAAATACAAAAAAATTAGCCAGGCATGGTGGTGCATGCCTATAGTCCCAGCTACTCGGGAGGCTGAGGCAGGGGGATCACTTGAACTTGGGAGGTGGAGGTTGCAGTAAGCTGAGATCACACCACTGCACTCCAGCCTCCTGGGCGAAAGAGTAAGAGACTCTGTCTAAAAAAAAAAAAGAATAAGAAAAAGAAAAAGAAAGCTACCTTGTTGGCACAGGCAAAACCACCATTGCATCATCAGGACCCAGCACAGTGACAGGCAGCCAGCAGGTCCTCAATAAATATTTAAGGAACATATCAATGTTGACATCAAGCTCATTCAGCAGTGTCAGAATCTGTGGTTAAAATCCCTTGCTTTTCCTAGAGAGTATATTAATGATAGCTAATAACGTCATAGATAGAACATCCTTTGCCTAAGATACATAGAGATTAATTATTTAAGTCCATATAAAGAACTACAATCAAGTAGGGCAGGAGTTGAAAGGCATCATTAGGATATTTCAGATGGAAGTCACTGTTGATCTGGGAGAGGGGCAGTTTCAGGAGGACTATTGAGAGAGGAGATCAGATCTCTGTGGGTTGGGAGACAAATGGGGAACCAGAAGCTTAGAGAATCCAGGATAGACAAGTCTTTGAAGATGCTTCATTGTGAAGGGAGAAAGGGAGCAGGATTTCTCAGGGCATCTGGCATTTTTCTAATGCCCTTCTCTTCCATTCCTTCCCCTACCTGGCATCTGAAACAATAGAAGTCAAGTCAGCTTAACAAAATGCACCCAGAAATATCACCCTGGGCCAGCCTCCTCACCCCACCTGACCCCCAACAGAAGGAAGACAGCGTAGCAAAACATCATGCTTTGTATGAAGATTCAAGTCTTCTGAAAGTTTCCTCTTTCCTCCCTTCAAAAAGTCCTACCTGGTCATTGCCTCAGAAACAAAAGGGCAAGCAGTATTTTCCCTTTTGGTCCAAAAACCCCTGGAGAACCTGACGGTAGTTACGGAAGGGGAACTGCCTATAATATGCAGATGCACAGAATATTACATCTATCAAACAGGGCTCAGACAAATCCCTGACCTCAGGGCTAGGAATCACGACTCTCGAACTACTGCAAGAAAGAGGGTGCCCTAAATACATATTTTCTGGAAGATTCTGAAGAAACCTCCTTCATTGCTCAAAGAAAGCCCATGGAAGGAAGCTCTATCAAATTCACAAATTTGCTTCCCTTGTTAAATCCATAAGGACTCCCTAGGGGAGGGAAAAGTTTAGGAACTGGTTCTCAATCAGGCACAGGTGTGACTAGGCTCAGCTCCACCCCATCTCCTGAAACGTGGGTGGAGATGATGGAGGATTTCGTCTGGCCCCCCAGCTCTGAACACTGTCTGCTCCACTGGCTAAAAGGAGGCTGCCAGTCTGGCAGGGAAGCCAGGAATGGGGGCTTTGGCTCTGGAGCAACAGCATGCCTGCCAGGTGGAGAGTCAGCATTACGCAGGGGTCCTGGGGCCAAGTATACTGGCACCCCCCAGGAGAAGGGGATATGACCACACCTTCATCCCTCTAAGCTACACCTTCACTGAGTCTTTGTACCTGCAAAGTCTTTGTACCAGGCTGAGGGTAGCCCAGGAACTCAGCTTTGTTGACCTGAAGATTATTTTTTTCCCCTCCAGTAGTTTTACTTCTGTCTCCTCTTTAAGCTAAAGTTTTCAGGTCCTTGGGTAGCTTTTTGGAGGCTTCTGTACAAATGTTTTCAACAGTGAAAGCTACCCGTAACATCTTGAATTAGAAATGTATATTTTTAAATCCCTAATTGGTTCAATACCAATATGGAGAGACACACAGAGACACTCTGCTAAGTGGGACCTTTACTACTGGAACGTGGAATTTAATACGTTCATCATTTAAATCATTAAATTCTCACCAAAACATGCAAAGCAGCAATAGATTCTGTTAACCAGTCACTTTTCCTGATCCTGGAACAGCCTGGCTCTGAGCCTGAAAAGGTCCGCTGCTGTGACTTCACCCTTGTTCAGGGAGACGGTGTCATAAGATGGTCTTAAAGTGCAGGTTGACCTTTGCTGAGTCCAAGCTCCAACACCCCGAGGTAGGAGTTCCTGGAAGTCACCTCCCCTCTCTGAGGCACAGTGTGATAGAAAGGACAGCATCCAGCTTGCAATACTGGATGAATTAAATCAGACACAATCTACCACACACCCACCACAGTGCCTAGCATTTCAATAAGGGTGCTAAGTAGATGTGATTTCTCTGTAAGCTAGAAGGGGTTCTGTAGGAGTGCTGGACCACACACGAGGCTGGCTCAGGCATGCTTTTGCATTTGTGAGGCAGAGACAGCAGATGGCACAGCGCAGGGTAAGGCAGGGCAGACACGTGGTTCTAGTGGGTTAGCAGCAGGCAGCTCCCCTTGCTGAATCTCGGATCTCTATGTGGTTTGTGAAGGGACTAAGGCAGGAGGGGGAGGCTAGGGCAGAATTGTAAGAGCTTTGCCTTCAGCAACTAAAGAAACGACACCTCAATTAGAAAGAACTGTCTGGAATGTAGAAAGGTCAGGAACTTTGGGGGAAAGTAGTCGAGTCATTTTGGAATTTATAGTTGAAGCAAGTGCAGCCAGGGTTGGGTAGGGGAGGTTTCTGAGTGAAGCATAACTAGGCTTGAATCCCAGCTTGACCAGTTAATTGAGGGAGGGTGAGGGTCAGTTGCCTCATTGGAGGAGTGAGAATAATAACACCTACCCTGGGGACTGTGATGAGATTATGCAGGCAAGGCACCTTGCTCAGTAGCACCTATCACTCTCGGGCAACAGTAGGTCAGAAATCCCTCGGGTCAGGAAAGCAGAATGCCAAACACTTTGGAGAAAACACAGGTTTAACCATGGCTTTACCTAAGGGAAAATATTTCTTGAAAAAGGAAATACTGGAGGTAACATTTTGAATAATGCAAGTTAGTACCAAGTTAGGAAAGCCATATGGGAAGTTCTTTCATTAGCTCAGGTATTAAAAGCCCATGTCCCACAGATGGAAGGAGGTCACATTTCTTCTTCTTTGCCACTCTCCCATCTTCCAACTTGCCCTCTACCCTGCTTCCCCATTCAACTACCATCCCACCTCTCCCCTTACCTTGTTCAGTGACATTTATTCAGTGTCTACACTGTCTACACTCACCTGCCACTTAATCCCGCCTCAACCAATCCGCCCACTCCCCCACCCCTCTAAGGCTGCCCTTGCCAAGGTCACACAAGGACCCACAGCCTCTCCATACATACTTCTTACCTTCTCTGGCCTGGGCAGCATTTCTGTTCAGTTCAGAAAACATTTATTATATACCTGCCCTGTTCAGGGCACAGGAAATCCTCAAGTGACTGTCTTCCTCTTTCTTTTGTTTTGTTTTTTGTTTTTTTTTTGAGACGGAGTCTTGCTCTGTCACCCAGGCTGGAGTGCAGTAGCACGATCTCGGCTCATTGCAACCGCCGCCTCCTGGGGTTCAAGCGATTCTCCTGCCTCAGCCTCCTGAGTAGCTGGGATTACAAGCACCCGCCATCAGGCGTGGCTAATTTTTGTATTTTCTTGTAGAGATGGGGTTTCACCATGTCAGCGAGGCTGGTCTTGAACTCCTGACCTCAGGTGATCCACGCGCCTCAGCCTCCCAAAGGGCTGGGATTATAGGCATGAGCCACCGCGCCTGGCCCACTTCCTTTTTCTTAAAATTCCCCTGGCTCTTGACTTTTACAGCACTTTCCTTTCTTCCTCCCGTCTCTTCTGCGGGTTCATCTTGCCCAGTCACTCTTTAAGTGGACTTCCATCTTGACTCCCTTCTAATCCCAATTAACAGATTCTTTCCAAGAAAGTTCACCATCAAATCCAGCCCAGATCTCTCTACTCAGCTGCTGACCCTCATTTCCTGCTTCCAAGGGACATTTTCAACTGAGATCCAGGGCACCTCAGATTCCACTTGTCCAATTTCACAGGCCCGCTGGTCTCACCACACTCTCTCATAGGTTTGGTGGGTTTTAGAGCTGTTTTCCTAAGGCCTGGGAAACCTAGGGCAATCTCCTGTTCTCTGCTCCCCGCTCCCCAGCCTCCCAGCCCCCTTGCCTGCTGCCCCTGCTGTCTGGAACAGGCTTCCTCCCTCTTAAACTGGCTTCTATTTTCCATCCTCTCGGGCCTCCTCGTGGAAGGCCCCTCAAAATTAGCTGGTTGACTTGTTAGAAATGAAGGTTTCTTAGGACCCACCTGGAACATCTTTCCAAATTTTGAGAGGGAAGGCCCTGTTTGTACATTTTTACGAAGCTCCCCAGGTAATGACAATGCCCTCTCAAGTTGAGAACAAGAGAAAAAAGAGAGGATACATTCTAGATGAATTACAAGCACCAGTGGGTAGGATTTAACAATTGTCTGGATACAGAATGTGAGGGAGAGGGAAGAAAGAGAAGCCCTCCAGAATTTGAGGCTGGGAGAATGACATACCAGTGAGTGAACTATAGGAGCCCTAAAATGATTTTTTGTGGGTGAAGACATTAAATTCGGTTGTTTTACCTTCAGTTTGCCACGCTAAGGAGACCTGAGTAGAAAATGAATGAAAAACATTGCCAAGGTCCTTTCTGAAATTACTTGTGTAAATTCAAAACTATCTTTTATTGTTTTCCTTCGTCTAATGTTAAAACCCAAGTTGTAAACCCAAATGAAGGGATAATACAAATGATCTTAGACAGATCTGTGTCAGTGTTGACTAGCAAAAGGGGAGAATACCTGGAATTGAATTAAAGCACGAGCTGTAAAAGAAGCTGCTTAATTAGAGCTCAAACTTATCAGCACATCTCTTTCTCTAAGTATTTCTAAAACAATTATCCTAATTTATGTTTTTGAATTACAAAAGGAATAGGTACCCCTGAACTCTCACCTGCCACTTGCCAAAAAAAATTAAGTCTTCTTGGAGAGTCTGTTGAAAATGGTGTCTTGTATTGGCACAGATGTTTATTTGTATTTTAAAATAAGACAACACAATGTATTGATAAAGTCTACCTCTACAGAATCAATGCCATGGTCATTGAAATGCAAGATTAAAGAAAAAGTGTGTTTCCTAATTGTTTATACTATAAAGTTAATCCATTGAAATCTGAACCCTAAAATTATAGTTCAGTCTTAACACGATCTAGCAATATAGAAAATTATAACTGAATACAAGGTTTAAAGTTACAAAAGAGAATTAGAAATATAGCAACTGAACCACTGATGATTAAAGAAAACTCTATTGTAAAGACCTAGCACTGAGTGTTTTGTTAACATTTGTTATTTCAAGACTTGTGCTTTTATAGATATGAAAGTATTTAAATTTGCTGTTATATTCTTTATGGCCTTAAATCAGCAAAGCTTCTCCATGACCAGAACCAAATGTTATTTTCTAAAGGAAAGAGCTGCAGGATCAGGGAAGTGTCAAGCAAATCATCAGAAGGAGGAGGACAAGAAGCCAAGACAAGCCTTGACTCTTTAGGGCATAGTGGGTACTTAACCCTTTATCATAAAATATAAACAGTCTTTTTTTTGAGACGGAGTCTCGCTCTGTCGCCCAGGCTGGAGTGCAGTGGCACAATCTCGGCTCACTGCAAGCTCCGCCTCCCAGGTTCACACCATTCTCCTGCCTCAGCCTCCCGAGTAGCTGGGACTACAGGCGCCTGCCACCATGCCCAGCTAACTTTTTGTATTTTTAGTAGAGATGGGGTTTCACTGTGTTAGCCAGGATGGTCTCGATCTCCTGACCTCATGATCCACCTGCCTCTGCCTCTCAAAGTGCTGAGATTACAGGCGTGAGCCACCGCGCCCGGCCATAAACGCTTTTTTTAATGGAAAGAACATTTTCTGAATTCATATTTTCTTCTCAGTTTAAAGAGAATTTGAAGTCCTAAATTCAAGTTTAATAACCAGAGATAGAACAGATCATCAGAGCTAGCAATCAATTGCAGGGTCCTCCTTTACAGATGAGAGTGTGGGATGGGGCAACAGTGAGCCTAGGTCAGTGGCAGAGCTAGGAGCACCTCCCTGGGGTCCCAGTGCCCTCCCGCATGTGAGCTCCCCCATGTGAGGCCATCATTTAGAGCCTTCTACTTCCACGCATCCTTTTTTGTTTTTTGAGACAGCCTCTCTCTTTTGCCCAGGCTGGAGTGCAGTGGCACGATCTCGGCTCACTGCAACCTTTGCCTCCCAGATTCAAGTGATTCTTCTACCTCAGCCTCCTGAGTAGCTGGGATTACAGGCATGTACCACCACGCCCAGCTAATTTTTGTATTTTTAGTACAGATGGGGTTTCACCATGTTGGTCAGGCTGGTCTCGAACTCCTGAGCTCAGGCAATCTGCCTGCCTTGGCCTCCCAAAGTGCTAGGATTACAGGAATGAGCCATCACGCCCGGCCTCCACGCATACCTTTAAACTGAACAAAGGCAGTGCTTCTCATTCTTAAGGTCTCCAATGGACACCATCAGAATTAACGTTGACATGTCCAAATCCTGGAAATAAAATATAGATGGTAAATTTTATAATGCTCAATCAAAATTTTAATTTTTTAAAGCTAAAACATTCATCTCATGACTGAACAATTTTCATTTTGAAAAGTTCAGTTGTGTATGTGTGAGTTCATGATGTCATAATGGAGACTGGGTTCAATTCAATAAAGAGATATGAAACACCTATGTATTGGCCCCATTCTAGAGACGGTGGAGGGCAGAGAGAAATGACATGGAACTAACCTTAAGGAATGCACCATCTAGCCGGAAGACAGACATACAGCCGAATATGTAAGACAGTGGGATAACTCTAGCGGAACAGTTGTCTGCTGGAACCAGCTAGCCAGAGCCCATCTCTGCAGTGAGTGTGCATCTCTTCCCAAGTCTGCTTTTAGCATCTTCACATTCATGGCTTGAAGGTGGCCATGGTGGGAGTATTTACACCACAGAAATCAGCAAATGCTATGCATCAGAGGTCTAGGAAGGCCAATTACGAAACACCAGCATACGACTAGATAGAAGGCGTCAGAGAAAAGGCAAGTTTTGCAGAATGGAAATCTCAGTTTGGTGAGAGCTTTGGATGGAGGAGTAGACAGTAAGACGAAGGGATGCCAGCTAGAAGGAATACATATATAGAGGCATAGCATGCTTAGGAAAAAAAAGTAGATAAGTGGCTCTCAAACTTAAATGTCCATCAACATCACCTGCAGGACTTGTTAAAACACAAATTGCTGGGCCCTGCCCCCCAGAGTTTCTGGTTTAATAAATCTGGGGTAGGGCCTGAGGATTTGCATTTCTAACAAGTTCTCAGGTGATACTAATACTGCTGGTTTGGGGCCCCCACTTTAAGAACCAAGAGAAGTAGATGATGGAATACTCCATGCCATGCCAAAAAAAAAAAAAAAAAGAACCTGGATTTCCTCTAGCTCCTCACCTTTTAAAATGTGTTCCAGGGGCCAGCAGCATCAGCATTTCCGGGAACTTATTATAAAAGCACACTCTCAGGCCCCCACCTTCAGACCTGTTGACTCAGAATCTACAGTTTAACAAGATCTCCAGGTGATCGTTATGTGTGTAAAAGTTTGATAAGCACTGCTCTATCTAGCCCACTGGTTCCCAGCCCGGGCCTGCACATTAGAATCCCCTGGAGAGGCTTTTCAAACGTACTTGTGCCCGGGTCCCACTGTAATGCACTTGATTTAGGATTGAGCCAGGGCATGGGTATGGTTTCAGAGCTCCCCAGGTGATTGTAATGTGCAACCAGGGCTGAGAACCACCGCTATAGGTGTCACCCTCAGTTAAGAGAAGAGGTCCCAATCAGGGCACTGTTTTGAACATTCTGTGATGGAAGTTTGAAAGAGCAGCCAAAAGCTGCAAAGCTATCACTGCCTGCTGAGAACAGAACTGGAGCAGGGGCAGGCAGATTACTCTCTTTCATGCTTCTCCCCTCTCACCTCACAAATCTCTCTTCCTTTTGCTTGCCTTTGACCTCCTATTCTTTCAGTTTCTCTTTTGCTCTCCCTTAATGATATATAATATTAGTTAATTTAAAAATTGGTTATATAACTATATAGCTAATTATATAACTATATATTAATTATATAGTAGTTAATATAAAAACACTTTCAACATGACCATATCATTTTAGTATGTAAAACACTGAAATGTATATAGTCGACCCTTGAACAACATGTCCACTTATAGGCAGATTTTCTCCTGCCTCTGCCACCCCTGAGACAGCAAGGCCAACCCCTTCTCTTCCTCCTCCTCCTCAGCCTACTCAACGTGAAGATGGTGAGGATGAAGGCCTGCCTTTATGATGATCCACTTCCACTTAATGAACAGTAAATATATTTTCTCTTCCTTATTATTTTCTTAATAACATTTCATTTTCTCTAGCTTACTTTATTGTAAAAATATGGTATATGATACATATAACACACATCATATGTGTTAATCCACTGTTTCTGTTATGAGGCTTCAGGTCAACAGTAGTTAAGTTTTGGCAAAGTCAAAGATTAAACCTGAATTTTCAACTGCATGGGAGTAGGTGTCTCTAACCCACAAGTTGTTCAAGGGTCAACTGTATTTAGTTGTTTTTTTTGTTTGTTTGTTTGTTTGTTTTGAGATGGAGTCTCCCTCTGTCGCCCAGGCTGGAGTGCAGTGGCGCGATCTTGGCTCACTACAAGCTCCACCTCCCGGGTTCACGCCATTCTCCTGCCTCAGCCTCCGGAGTAGCTGGGACTACAGGTGCCCGCCACCGCGCCCGACTAATTTTTTGTATTTTTAGTAGAGACGGGGTTTCACCGTGGTCTCGATCTCCTGACGTCGTGATCCACCCGCCTCGGCTTCCCAAAGTGCTGGGATTACAGGCGTAAGCCACCGCGCCCGGCCTGTATTTAGTTTTAACATATGGAATGTTATTAGATAATATGAAAAGGAGATAGCTTAAAAGCCCTTGTATTCTGAAAGCTACGTGGCTTTCATGTGCCATTTTAATAACAAGTAAATTGAATGTTTTGGATTTCTGTCTCTAAAACGAAACCAATACAACTACTAATTGAGATGCTTTGTATTTGCATATGGCCTTTGACAGACCCGCCACCCCCCGCCAGCCCCAGACACACACCTCAGAATTTGACCCTAATCGAAGTTCTCACCCTATTTTAGGGCACATGTCTATGCAGTGTGTACTATGAGAGCACACTTAGTGCAGTTAGATTATGTAGTCTTCTGGGACAGTTTGGCCATTCTAAGGGGCTTTGCCATACAATAAAAGCCATTAGCACTGAACTTCAAAGACATTAGGCTAAGTGAAAGAAGCCAGACACAAAAGACTACCTATTGTATGATTCCATTTGTATAAAATGCCCAGAAAAGTCATATCTATAGAGACAGAAGGTAAATTAGCGGTCACCTGGGGTGGGAGAGAGAAATAACTGCAAATGGACACTGCGGGTTTTTGGTGGGGGGAGGGGATAGAAATGTTCTAAAATTAGATTATTCCTATTGTGACGCAATTCTATAAATATATTCAAAAACTATATAATTGTACTGGTAAAATAGATGCATTCATTGATATGTAAATTATACCTCAATAAAGCTACTTAAAAATAGCGAATAACTAAAAAATTAGCACTAAATATTTCTCCACCTTAAAATAAGTTCTTTCACCCTCGTCCTTTTCTAGTAATATCCGGTGAAGAGGAAGGAGCAAAATGGTTTTAAGGCAGACTCACTTATTTAAGAGAAGTATATATTCCCATTGCCGGTGGTTTGATACCATTTTTATTTGCTTTCAAGTACTCTTGAGGTCTGGCAAGGCAAGGAAAGGAGGGAGAAGGGGGAAAAAAGGAGGAAAGTTTGAAAAGAAATAAAAGCTATCGAACTTTCTTTTTTTTTTTTGAGACGGAGTTTCGCTCTCGAACCTGGGAGGCGGACGTTTTTAAAACAGCTGCCTGGGGAAGCGACCGGACGCAGGGGAAGGCTGCGCTGCCGGAAAGGGTTAACCCCGAGGGCGCCGACATCTGGCAGGAGCGAGGGCGTTGGCAGAGCCCGGTCCGCCCGTACCAGTCTGTACAGGGGAGCTGTCCCGCCTGCTGATTTATCATTCCCTAATGTCACGGGGATGGGATGTTGAAATTGTGGCTAGAATGTGAAATACGAAAAACACGAAGATTATGATTTAGCGTCTGGGGAAGATCAGCGTTAGCCTGCAGAACAGCTTGTAAACGGGAGGCATCCTTGGCCCTCGCCTGTGGTTTTTGACTCCAACACTCAAGCTGGGGATCTGGGCGGGCAGAGCGTTCTTGGGTTAGAGCAGACAGAGGCAAAAGTGGAATTAATAAGAGCAAAACCACTTCTGTGCTGCTATGGGGATAGTGCGGGCGAGCGCCAGGAGGACCAAAGTAAATTTTAATTAAACAGAGACCTGATGTTGAAGGATAAATAAAACAACGTGGGGTGTAAACAGCTTAAATCAGGGATTCAAATGACACCTGCGGGTGTCTAGACATGAGGTTCATCCTGATAATTTATAGTCTCGGAGAAGATGCAGATGAGTAGGATAATATCTGCAAATTTTGCTCCTTAAAAGAAGTAATAGCTTGAATTTTAAGGAGGTACTAAATAAGGGAACTAAGTGGGAGAATGATTTTAACAGTTATCCGTGGAGGAAAAGGGGTTAGCAAAGAAACACAAAACTACATGTGTGTAAATCTTGCATTAAAAAAAGTAAAAGATTAATGCTTTGTGTGATTTCTTTCTTCCCGCCTAGGATTTACATAGTGTGTTGAAGTTTTTCTTTTCTTTTTTTTTTTTTTTTGCATTTCCACCTTTCAGCATGCCCCTATTTACAGGGAAAAATGCAGTTTCCACATTGTTTGTTGGTTATCAAAATAAGCGTTGACAACCGTTCCCTCAATGCTTACGGTTTGTTTTAATTACTTCCTGTCATACCAAATGCATCTACCATATGGATTTTAACAATTGGCCTCAAGACATGGGCGTGCTGCGTTGAAAGTTAAACAGGACAGCTTGACTACTGAATCTTGAGGTTCATTCATTTGTTCATTTATTTATTCATCCAGAAAAACTGCTGCCCCAGGCACTGTACAGAAATGAACAAGTCTGCCTGCCTTCACAAAGCACGCTGTCTGCTCAATGGGATGATATGAAAAGTGTGTGTGTCTGTGTGTGTGTGTAGCTGGTAGCCAGCTAGAGTACTGAGTCCATTTTGCAACAATAGGCGGAAATATATATAAAGGAGTTATTTTTCTGTCCAGCAATATCGGGCAGTGGAACTTTGCCAGAAGTCAGTATTTCAGATAACTGAGGATAATCATTCTTAAGAACCAATTAAACATTGTAAAAGAATGTTTGCTGGGAATCATTCTAAAATATAGCACTTACTCCTCTGCCTTCCTTTCATTTGGTCATGATGACCCTTGACTACAGTTGCTTTGATACAGGGAGTCAGGGGCCTGGGAGGTTTTTGTTTACTTGTGTGTTTATTGTATGTCACAGTTTCATCCTTATTGCTGTGTGATTTGGGGCCATTAACCTTGCTAATTGTGCTTCTTCATCTGTAAAAGGAGGGGGTGTACTTCACTAGAAGTTATTTAAAGGCCTGTTCTAGTTTTGATGTTTGTTGCTTACCTTGTGCCGTCACTAAAGTCCCAGTGCCTTTACACCGTGGAAGGTATCGCGCTCCTTTGGAAAATGCCCCTAGTATGTGATGACATGGGACCCTTGTTAGGATCAAGGCTTTGCTTGTTAGAATTGTGTCCAAGGTACCTGTAAACATGTTCTGAGGGAGGCTGTGTGAAGCTCTTGGAGGTTTCCAGGTCATGAACTTGACAGCCGTTGTGAACTTGTTAGGATGCTCACAGGCTTTTTTTGTTTGTTTGTTTCTCTCGCTCCTATTTATTTATTTGGCTTATTTTTGCTTTCAGTCATAGTCTGGAAAATTGAGGTCACTTTAAACCATATCTCTAGATAAATGGAGTATAACTACACATATACACCTTCCAATTGTGCTATTACGAGGCAGAGGGAAATTTTTCCTACTGTACATCTCTAAATTTCCAGAATAATGGCACAAAATACATTCCACTTTTCTGTGCATCAATTTAAGTTAGCTTCTTCTCTAAAACTGCTATCAAGGAATTCAGCAAACATTTACTAAGTAGGCACCTTCTCTGCTCCAGCCCTGGGAGAGTTGCTGAAAATAGAGAGATGAAAAGCCTGGTCCCTAACAAGGTGAAGTTCCCTGGTATATGCAGCTCACTGGCATAATGTCATGACACAGCCCTGCACGGCCCGCTGGTCTCACCACACTCTCTCATGGGTTTGTAATTCAGATGCATTTGTATGTTTTGCCCCAGATAAAGACCTAAAAAGTGCAAGTGAAACCCCACTGTTGTGTTAAAATAGAAAATATGTTTAATGTTGCCTACATGCCTTCTCCAGATATTTTATAATTAAAGTGTTATTGTTATTTGCTATCATAACAATATGATGTAATTCATGATTATTGTGGAAATCTTGGAAAATACAGAAACTTGAAAAAAGGGAATAAAAATCTGCATGAGTTGCCCCCTTAGAGGCAACTACTGGCAACATTCTGGCCTATTTCCTTCAGGTCTATATTCTTACTTACTGAGGCACTGTGCTAGTGACACTGCAATGAATGACTGCATTCTCCTCTCAGAGCTCACCGCTTAGAGACCTTGTGTTAAGTGTGATGACCTGGAAGTACAAAAAGTAAGTAGGACGGACTTGACCTCGGGGCACTTCCATGGACTCTGGGTTTAGGAAATGGTTTCCAGAGGGAGAGACATTTAAGTTGAGACCTCAGGGCACTTCCATGGACTCTGGGTTTAGGGAAGGGTTTTAAATTGAGGGAGGGACATTTAAATTGATACCTAAAGAATCAAGGGAAGTTGTCCAGGAGATGTGAAGGGTGGCAATGGGGGGAAGGTGTGAGTGAAACGTGGCTTTGGGGTGACTGGAGGGCAGAGGGCAGGGGCCTCCAGGAGGAGGAGTGATAAGAGATGGTGCTGCAGAGGTAAGCCAGGCCCCAGGCTTATCAACCAGTTATTAATATTCTGTAGCAACAACTTTGGGTCCTGAGTCTTTCTGGTTTTATTTCATTTTAGATTCTGCACTTCATACCATAGCATAAGCTTGTTTCATAATAATATAAATTATTTTAATGGATGTATAATATTCTCTCAATGGATGAGGCATCATTGACTTAACTGTGCCCCTTTTGTTGAAGATGAATCTACCAAGAATTTAAAACAAAAAAAAGAGTCTTTTTTTTTTTTGCTTCACATTCCACTCCCCTTGTAGTTCTCCATGGTCTCCAGGTAATGGTAAAACTGGAACATTCTAAGCAAGATAGATATATTCATGCTCATACCCCAAATCAGAATTTCGACCATCAACCAGAATCCACTGCCTCATGACTCCTGGCAGCAGCTTTTAAATTCCCTTCCAGAAGTAGAATCAACACAGCTTTCATTTCTTCCTCTAAGCAGCCCACTCCTGCATCCAAAGAAAGATAAATGCACAGAACCAGTTTCTAGGTAGTACCAAGTCCCCTCTTCCTTCCTCCACTGGTCTCCCCCTCCTCCCCTTACTCTAAAAAAAAAAAAGCAAAAAAACTAGGATCAGAATCAATTGACAAAATATCAACCTTTTATTAAATAAAACACTTTAGAAGAAAGAATCATCGCAGACAAAAATTGTGTATGACGAAACACACTCTTTCATCCCTCTTAACCCAGGAAAGTTACAAGCACTCATTCATACCTTCATTCATTCGTTTATTCAATAAGTACTTATTTGGTGTTAGGCCACCCTCTGAGTATAGAGTAAGGGCCAAAACCAACCTGGCTGCTGCCTTGCAGACCCTACAGCTGAGAAAGGAGTCTGACATTCCACAAATAAACGTATCGGCAAGCATTTTATGACCTACGGTGGTAGGTGGTGCTATGAAGGTAAACAGATGTGAAGGAAAAAGCATAGCAAATCTCAGGAACTGGAAGGAGGCTGTGGCTGTGCACAATGAGAGAGTGGAAGAATGTTGTCAAATGAGCAAGAGAAGTTTTCTCAATTTTTTTCCTCTTTCTCCTTAACATAGCCATAGAACGTCTTATGGGAGATGGAGTATTTCTGCCCATTTGGAAACTAAAAGGTTCATCTTCAGATTGGGTGGGCTTGGCAGTGGGGCAGGGGAACACTTCATGTCACCTTCGATCCCTTCAGCCTCCTATTTCCTTTGGTTTTTAAGGCCCTGAGGGTCAGTAGCCTGGTTATGAAGGCAGCTCTCGGGAAAATTAAAATACTAAAAGCACACATGAATGAAGAAGTTCTGTTTACGTAGGTGCCATTTATGTACAGCTCATTGATTTCCCTTCTGTTGGTTGTTCTTAAAAAGTATCTTGTGAAGATAGAATGTTAGTGTGAGCACAGTTGTTAATATTAATGTTATATTTGTATTAGTTTGTTCTCATGCTGCTATAAGCTGCTATAAGGACAGGCCCGAGACAAACCCAGGTTATTTGTAAAGAAAAGAGGTTTAATTGACTCACAGTTCTGCATGGCTGGGGAGGCCTCAGGAAACTTTCAGTCATGGCAGAATGCACCTCTTCACAGGACAGCAGGAGAGAGAATGAGAGCAGAATGAAGGGGGAAGCCCCTTATAAAACCATTGATCTCGTGAGAACTCGGTTACTATCATGAGAACTTGGTTACTATCATGAGAACAGCATCAGGGAAACTGCCTCCATGATTCAATTACCTCCCACAGGGTCCCACCCATGACATGTGGGGGATTATGGGATTACAATTCAAGATGAGATTTGGATGGGGACACAAAGCTGAATCATATCAATATCCAACACCTGCAGATTCGCAGAAAAGTAAGATTACCTTTAGACTGCATTATTGATGTACTCTGCCTAACCAAAGCAGTTGGAACTCTTTTGGTTACAAGTGATAGAAAACCCAGCTCAAGTTGGATTAAGCAAAGAGGGAATTTGCTGGCTCATGTGACTGGATAGTCCTGGGCTAGGGTTAAGTGTCAGGCGCAACTTAATGTGGGGGTCAAACGATATTATTACTACTCAGCACAGCTCTGTTCTTCCCATGTGTTGACTGTTCTCAGACAGTATCTCCCCTCGGGGTCAGAAGGCAGCTGCTGCAGCTCAGCTTTAAATCCCGTAGTGAAAAGGGAGCTGAAGACAACCACTGCCCACCCCGGGAGCTGAGGGGTGGAAGGAAATCCACCCAGTGCATATGGCTGAGGGTGACGGAGGCAAGGGCCCTGCAGAAAATGCAAAGTATTGAACTTTTTTTTTTTTTTTGAGACGGAGTCTTGCTCTGCCGCCCAGGCTGGAGTGTAGTGGCGCCCAGCTCACTACAAGCTCCGCCTCCCGGGTTCACGCCATTCTCCTGGCTCAGCCTCCCGAGTAGCTGAGACTACAGGCGCCCGCCACCACGCCCGGCTAATTTTTTGTAGTCTTTTGGTAGAGACGGGGTTTCACCGTGTTGCCAGGATGGTCTCGAGCTCCTGACCTCGTGATCCGCCCACCTTGGCCTCCCAAAGTGCTGGTATTACAGGCGTGAGCCACAGCGCCCGGCTTGAACTTTTCTTTTTAAGAAGAAAGGTAAATCCATCTAAGAGTCCTCCTGCCCCCTAAACAAAAAAAATCACTATACTTAAAACCTAAAGTTTGATAGAACCCATTTATGTTACTTGATAGAAGAGAAACTCAGAGAATGGGCCTTTGTTACTTTCTCAGGAAGCTGAGTTACAAGTTGAATGTGGGCATCCTCCTTTCATTTTGTACCATTTATTTTCAACCTAACAGAATTTCCTTGAAATGTTCTGATATTTGCTGGGCACCCTTACCCAGCTACCAGTACCAATCCAGACTTACCTTATTTTTATGTTATCTCCTATCATTTCATTTAGACTGGGAGGAAGGGCCATGTCACCCTAAAAACTGAGTCTACCATTTTTCGTTCATTCAACTTTGAAACACAGCTTGTCTTCCTGTTTGCAGTTGTGAGGGAGCGAGAAATGTAACATTTTTTGCAAAACGTTTCAAATACTGGAGACTCAGTAACATCCCATTTCTGGCAACACCTAGGGGAAAGGAAGAAGCAGTAATGAGCAAAACCCTCCTGGGGAAAAGAGCACAGGAGATGAAGTGTGAGTCGTTACTCCTTGGTGATGCAGGGTCCAAGCAAGTCAGGGCTTCTGAGGGAGGCTGCTGCCAAGGGCTCTGACTTGCCTGCCCCGTGGGCCAAGGCTTGCCTTAGCCACAATAGTTTACTATGCCCAGACAAAAAAGGAAATTCATGAACAGAGAGCATGGCAAGTGTATGGCCACTGCCAAGAAAGAGAGCCAGAATCTCCCGGTCGGGCTTCTCCTTGGCCTTTCCACTTTCACGAGGGTGGAGCCAGGCCAGGTGAACCAACCTGAGCACCTCTGGTACAAGCCTGCAGCTTGCTTGGGAAAGTGAGTGCTTGCAAGGGCTGCTTATGGCTCCTCAGCCTGAATGAGGATGGCCATTTTCACAGAGCTGTGTGTATGCTGTGAGTCTGCCCATCCAGGTTTGCGGGCAGAAGACATGTACGCCTTCTTTGGAGGGTGTGGAGGCTGGACGTGGCTTTCTCCAAACTGTTTTACCTTATTTTTTCCTGTGATGCCCGTCTGCATAGCATTTGCCCTTTCAAGTCAAGAGGCATGCTGGAGAAGATACTAAGGGGCCACATAACGAGGGTGGAGCCACACAGTGTCACTTAGAGCTTAAGGACAGTCAGCACCTCTGGGCTTAGACTAGATAGAACCCATTTGTGTGATATGACAGAAGAGAAACTGACGGTATAGAAGGTCTTTGCTACTTTCTCAGGAAGTTGAGCATCTTCCTTTCCTTTCGTGCCAAATTCAACTTAATTTATGAATTTGGCTGAGCCTGACCCCTTACCATACCTTGCCCACTTTCAGGCAGACCATGCACCAACATGGGGAGGCAGGCACTGGAATACAGAAATGTTTGCTGAGGCCGTTTGATGTGCAGGAATATCCAAAGGATAAGCTTGGGGCCCTGATTCCTTTGCTAACTAGGTGGGTGGCATTAGGTGACTTTCTTTCCCTCTATGGGCCACATTCTCTTCAATAGTAAAATACGTAATGGTCAAAATGATTTTCATGGCCTGTATAATTCTGACATGCTAAGATAGGACTGCATAAAAACTCACAGTTACCTAAATCACCATTCTAAGAGGAAACAGGAAAATGTGGCACCATTGGAAGTTCTCTTTCTCCCCCCAGGGCCATTGCACAATGCTGGAAGTGATGTCCGTCTCCCATGATAGAGTGAGCACCTCCCTGATGGGGCTGGGCATGGCATGGGGCTGCATATCAGCATGGGGCTGCATATCAGCATGGAGGCCTGGGCTCCCTTTGTACTAGCAAAACACCCAAGGTTCACTTGGATTCAGGGACCATCCCTAACCTGTGGGAGGTACCACATGGAAGACACAGAGATATAGAAAATACAGTTTCCACCCTCAGGATTTCTAGCTAATCTGAGCTTCTTCTAGTTATTCAATGCTTCTCCTTTTTCTTGTTTACTTCTAAGCTTTACACATGCTGTGGTCTCAGCCTGAAATGCTCTCTTTGTTGCCCTGTTACTAGGACTGCTATGTACAGCTGTGCAAGTTTCATGCTGCATAATTCTAGATCTATTTACTTAAATGTATATGGTGCCCTCAGAGATGTGCAGTGTACAACTTATACAACTGCACAGCATGGCTCTAACTGCCACCTCCACCCCATTTCCCCTATCTGGGTGTAGCTCATACTCATCTGTTTTCAGCTTAGTTATTACCTTTCATTTCCTTCTGACCATCTTCGTTTCTTCCTTCTCTCCCTCTCTCTTCCTGTCTCTCACATTTGTTGACCACCTACTTTGTGCCAGGACCTGTGCTAGGAGCTGGGTATACAACTGTAACAAAAGAGAGTCCCTGCTCTTGTGAAACATTTATATTGTTCTTCCAGGAAGCCTTCCCTGACTGCACCCATAATTGTATCAGGTGCCTGCTGACTGACCATTGAACAGCTCTCACCTGTGGACCTTGTGCCCTAGAATATAGGGCCTCTGGTCTGAAGGAAATCTGAGGGTAGGAGGGGTTGGGGGAGACTGAGCTGGAGCTCCATTCCTTCCAGTTTCCTGTCCTTAGGAGTGCCCTGGGGCATTTATGAAGCTCATTAGTAAAGTATCAATTAATGTGGGGCCCAGAGCGTGGCTTCTTCCTGCCAGGGAGGCCACAAAGTTCCAGAACGTCCCAAGCAGGAATGGGGCACCACCCAGGCCTGCCTCCTGGGGCTGCAAAACAATCCCTAATGATTCCTCTCCAGGGGAGGGTGAAGTCACCTGCAAGGAGGCAGCTGAGCCGAGGGTGTTCTCCAGGAGGCTTAAAATAGCCGGGCTCCCTCCACAAATGCCTTCCCAACACTGTTTAGGATGGCGAATGCCAGGAAACTAATGAATCTGAGCTTAGTGAATTAATTGTTGATGAAATAATGTGAATAGTGTGCTTCCTGTTCATCAGTCTCTACAGAAATTAATTAGCCCCACTTGGCAGCAAACAGGATCGAATTTTCAACTTAATTTATGAATTTGGCCAAACTTTCTATGGGAAGTCTTGCCTGGAGGACCTTCCATGGCTGCTTCATGTCCCAACAGGCCTTGCCTTTCATAGAAGACATGATTGCTTTAAGAGAGTCCCAACCAGAGAAGAGGACGGTGGAGGAGGGAAGAGGGGAAGGTACGACTGAACAGAGGCTTTGATTGTGAGGCTCCAGCCAGACCCACACTTCCTCCTGCCTTCCTGCCTCAACCCTCCCCGGTGGACCCCTCACCAGATGAAGGTCTGTTAGCTGAGCTGGGGGATGATGACTCAGAGCAACGGGGCTGACTTTCAGGCAAGGCCTGAGTTTGGTTTTAATTATGCTGTGCTGTGTGCATGAACTAAAATTGCAGGATGATGTGAAAGAAAAATAAATCTAATGAGAAGTGTATTTTTTGGACTATTTTTAAATTGAGTTTGGGGGCGGGGGGCATCTTCTTGGGTCTGGAGAGACTAATGTGAGGAATCGGCTCCTATGGGTCATGAATTAGGGCCTTGATCCTGTATGCCCCTGAGTGGAACCCAGAAGAGCTGCTGGCTCTCGTGAGTGAGCAGTCAGCTTTTGTCACCATGCAGGTCAGGCTGTCTGACTGTGTTCAGGAATCCCAATCAGACATCTCTGCTGGGCAGTCGAGAATCCTATGTAGGCCGGGCACGGTGGCTCACACCTATAATCCCAGCACTTTGGGAGGCTGAGGCGGACGGATCACCTGAGGTCAGGGGTTTGAGACCAGCCTGGCCAATGTGGTGAAACCCCGTCTCTACTAAAAATACAAAAATTAGCTGGGCGTGGTGGCGGGCGCCTGTAATCCCAGCTACTCAGGGGGGCTGAGGCAGGAGAATTGCTTGAACTCAGGAGGCGGAGGCTGCAGTGAGCCCAGATTGCACCATCGCACTCCAGCCTGGGGGATAAGAGCAAGACTTCGTCTCAAAAAAAAAAAAAAAATCCTATGTAAACCACCACTAAGCAGTGACTCCAACCTCTCCAGTGTTGGAAACACTTATGTGACAGAGTGTGTGAATGCCTGTCTGTGTGGTGTACATGCTTTTTCTTTTTCTTTTTCTTTTGTTTTGACGGGATCTCACTCTGTCCCCCAGGCTGGAATGCAGTGGCATAATTACGGCTCATTACAGCCTCAACCTCCCAGGCTGAAGCAATCCTCTCACCTCAGCCTCCTGAAAAACTGGGACCATAGGGATGTGCCACCATGCCCTGCTAATTTTCAAATTTTTTGTAGAGACAAGGTCTTGCTACGTTGCCCAAGCTGGTCTTGAACTCCTGAGCTCAAGCAATTCTCCCACCTTGGCCTCCCAATGTGCTGAGGTTACAGGCATAAGCCACTCCACCCAGCCAGCACATGCTTTTTTATGTTCCAAAAACACTAGTTTTATCATGGAAAGCCTGTGAACCACTGAGTGAAAATAGGAGGGAAAGGAATGATGGAATGTGTTCTAATCTAACCAAAAAGTTCTCACCAGCCTCAAGAGTCAGGATGTGTTCCTACTACTTAGAATCATTTCCACTACTTAGAATTATTCAGTAATTCTGCTGAGCGCGGTGGCTCATGCCTGTAATCCCAGCACTTTGGGAGGCCAAGACGGGCAGATCACGAGGTCAGGAGATCGAGACCATCCTGGCTAACACAGTGAAACCCCGTCTCTACTAAAAACACAAAAAAATTAGCCAGGTGTGGTGGTGGGCACCTGTAGTCCCAGCTACTCGGGAGGCTGAGGCAGGAGAATGGCGTGAACCCAGGAGGCGGAGCTTGCAGTGAGCCAAGATCGTACCACTGCACTCCAACCTGGGCAACAGAGTGAGAAAAAAAAAAAAAAAAAAAAGAATTATTCAGTAATTCAACCATTCATTAAGCCTTGAGGATACAGCAGGGAATGTGCCCATGAAGCTTAGAGTTATTATGAACACAGATATAAGCTTTCAGTTCTGGTTTCCTATTCTATTAAAACTTAGGCACACATACCCCTGATTCTAAAATTTTTTTAAAGGTAACACCCCCACAAAACCAATAAATACTAGATAATGGGATATATTGGAAAAAGAACAGGCTGTAGGGATAGGCTGGCTCTTCCACCTACTAGCTATGTGACCTTGGACAATTTATTTACCCTGTTCTTTGGCAAAATGTTCTTTCTTTCTTTCTTTCTTTCTTTCTTTTTTTTTTTAACAGAGTCTCGCTCTGTCTCCCAGGCTGGAGTGCAGCAGTGCGATCTCGGCTCACTGCAAGCTCCGCCTCCTGGGTTCACACCATTCTCCTGCCTCAGCCTCCCGAGTAGCTGGGACTACAGGCGCCCGCCACCACGCCCGGCTAATTTTTTGTGTGTTTTCAGTAGAGACGGGGTTTCACCATGTTAGCCAGGATGATCTCGATCTCCTGACCTCGTGATCCACCCACCTCAGCCTCCCAAAGTACTGGGATTACAGGCATGAGCCACCACACCAGGCCTACAAAATGTTCTTAATACCACTTAACTGTAAAGTCACGAGGATCAAACAGGATCCTGACTGAAACTGACTGCTTTCTTAGACCAAGGTTACCATAGTTTTCTTGCAAAGGGCCACAGAGTAAATGTGTTATACTTGGTAGTCCTGTTGCAACTATTGAACTTCACTGTTACAGCATAAAAGCAGCCATAATACATACACACCATGGAATACTATGCAGCCATTAAAAAGAACGAGATAATGTCCTTTGCAGGGACATGGATGGAGCTGGAGGTCATTATCCTTAGCAAACTAATGCAGGAACAGAAAACCATGTGGTAGCATGTTCTCACTTATAAGTGAGAGCCAAATGATAAGAACACAAGAACACAACAGAGGGGAACAAGACACACTGGGGCCTATCAGAGGGTGGAGGGTGGGAGGAGGGAGAGGATCAGGAAAAATAACTAATGGGAACTAGGTTTAATACCTGGGTGATGAAATAACTGTAAAACAAACCCCTGTGACGCAAGTTTACCTGTGTACCCCGAACTTAAAAGTTAAAAAAAATTATAAAAATAAAAGCAGCCATAGAAAATACATAAATGAATAAGTATGGCTGTATTCTAATAAAACTTTATTTATGGATGCTGAAAAAAAAACTTACTTTATCATGGGCTGCATTAATGAACTCTAAGTTCTATATTAGTTTCTGGGGTTTTTTTTTTTTGGTTTTTGTTTTGAGATGAAGTCTCACTCTGTTGCCCAGGCTGGAGTGCAGTGGCACGATCTTGGCTCACTGCAACCTCCGCCTTCTAGGTTCAAGCAATTCTTCTGCCTCAGCCTCCCGAGTAGCTGGGACTACAGGCTTGTGCCACCACACCCGGCTAATTTTTGTATTTTTTTAGTAGAGACGAGGTTTCACCATATTGGCCAGGCTGGTCTCGAACTCCTGACCTCGTGATCCGCCCGCCTCAGCCTCCCAAAGTGCTGGGATTACAGGCGTGAGCCACTGGCCCGGCCTAGTTTCTCTTTTTTAATGAAATGCACACTGCCTGACATACATGTACATCATGATTATCTCTCTCACATGCATGGCTATTTAAATTTGTATCTGTACAGATGCCCTCAATTTAATCCGAAAAGATTATCTACTAAAGGGAGACAGAATTAGCAACTGTTTCATGAAAGATAAGGAACAGGAGGAAGCCTATTTGCTCATGACTTTGATGATTTGTAGGTGCCCTTGGGTCCCCGAGAGGAATCTCCTTGCAGGAAATTTGATTCTTACTGAGAACTCAAACCTAGATGCAAGGAAGGACTCGCCTGGGTACCCAGATCTGCTGCCATGGTCAGAAAAAGCATATATTAAATGGAGCGTGCTGGAACTGGAGTAGGTGCCTACCTCCTTCCTGTAGGCGTTTGCAGCTGCAACCAGACTACCCTTCCCTTTAGGAATTTGTGATGTTATTACCAGCTCACTCTATGACCTCAGGCTGTGTCTGCCCTTTGTTTACCTTTGTTCTCAAACTGCCAGGTATATAATTCCATGGTTCCCTCAAGTAGCTTCTTGGGAGAAAGTAGATTGCATAAACAAAGGTGTGTATAGCGACCATGGGAGTTGGAGCGGCGAGGCAAAGCATTTGATGTGCTAAAGGAACCAAAGCATGGTCTTCCTTCAGCCCAACTTCCCAGCTAAATTGACAAGTCACTGTTCTGCAACAAATGTCCTTTACTTTCTTTCCCCACCCTCACCCCCATTCCCATGCCTTTACCCACTCAGGGCCTGTTGCCTGAACCTCCATTCCCTGCCTTCTCAGATGAAATGCCTTTCAGGCCCAGCTCACATGCTACCTCAACTCCATGAGGGCTGCCTCTATGGTATTCTCTCGAGGTAATTTCTTTCTCCTTTCTGGCACTACATCACTCTTGAAATGCAGCCATTTGCATACTGTCTCACCTACAAATTGCAAAGTCCTCACGAGAAAGACTGTGCATTCTTCATCTTCTTTGTCCTCTATTGTCCTAACACTGAAGAACTCTGTCTTATTTGTTCTGTCTACATCACCCTGGGAATATTTGAGGACAAATTACTGTTTATAGAATATGATGAAATTTAATGAAAGAGGTCTTAATGTTAAGTCTGATTGTGCTGAATATCTAAATATTTTTCTTGACTGAAAGCAAACAAGCAGAGTGATTCCCTTTAGTGCCCTATCGCCCAGAAATGCGACTTAGTAACGTTTCTCTGTCTTCCCTCCCTCCTTCCTCATTCTTTCTGCTATTTACATATTACTCCAGCATAGAAAACGGAGACCAGGAGTTGACAATAAGAGCCCAGAGACCAGGGTTCAAATCCCAGCAGCTATGTCTCTTACTAGCTGAGTGATCCTGCACAAGCCATTTAATTTGCCTGGCTTCAGTTTTTGCACTGTAAATAATGCCATCTGTCTTGCCTATCTCCAGAATGGCTGTGAAAGTTAAGTGAGATGGTGTACATGCAGGTACTTTAAAACGGTGCAGTGTTTTCACTGTGTAAAAATCATTGAGCCGTATAGTTAAAACGTGGATGTATATTATATTTTAGTGAAAGCTTCTTTTTTTTTTTTGAGACGGAGTCTCACTCTGTCACCCAGGCTGCAGGCTGGAGTGCAGTGGCACGATATCGGCTCACTGCAAGAGCCGCTTCCCGGGTTCACACCATTCTCCTGCCTCAGCCTCCCGAGTAGCTGGGACTACAGGCGCCCGCCACCAAACCCGGCTAATTTTTTGTATATTTTTTAGTAGAGACAGGGTTTCACCGTGTTAGCCAGGATGATCTCGATATCCTGACCTCGTGATCCGCCCGTCTCGGCCTCCCAAAGTGCTGGGATTACAGACATGAACCACCGTGCCTGGCCAGTGAACGGTTCTTTATAGGACTTTGTTCAGACATTTTCAGTTGCGTGGCTATTAAACTGCTGAAGAAAAAGGTGAAAGAATGATTTAAAGTTAGCTTTAAGTCATTAATACAGTCTTGAATAGATATTGAGTTTATATGGGAACTAGCCATTCAACTGTACTGAGACAACTCCACATTTTGTTAATTATTACTTCATAAATAAATCTCAGTGTTTTAATTTTACCCTATTCAAATACAATAGAACTACCTTTTGGTAATCTGGGAACTTGTATTTGAAGTCAAATTTAGGAGCTCTTTGTGGAAAAGTATATGATAGAGTAAAGCATGATTTATTATGTTACTCATAAATTTTGTCTTTAAAATAATGCCTGGGATAGACGAGCTATTATAATTGTTTGATTTTTGTTTGTTTACTGCTATATACTCAGTGCTTTGTACGGTGCCTGAAAAACTGTCCCCATTTATTTGAGAACTAAGGGGTACCCAGAACCCGGGACTTTCAGTGTTAAAAGCTGGAAAAGTCCTGGGCAAACTAAGATGATTGGCACATGGAAGATGCTGATATATTCGTGAAAGGAAAGGAGGGAGGAAGGAAGGCAGGCAAGAAATTGGTGAATAAATTTTGGTACTATAGAACCCTCCTTTCCTTGAAATTTTCTAGAACTATATGTCACATGTGCATATTTTAAATGTTTTAGTACTCATATTTAAAAGCCACTATGCTGCACTTTAAACACCATTACCTGGTAAAATGCCCTCAACAAAGTGGTTACTGTTTGGCAAATATTCCACGGCTAGGACCACAGGCAGATGTAAAGATGTGGAAGCTACACACTTTAAACCCAATTGTCCCAATTCTTTTCTCCTGACTTAAGGATTTAAGTACTTAAAAAAAAATTATAAACCAGAGAGAAGATACCCATGGAGACTTTACTGTATCCATGGACAATTAAATTCTAAATGCAGAGTTTTGAGTTTGATGTTGTTCTCCTGGTTAAAGGCATGTAGGGCTGGAAGAGACCTCAGAAACCCCTCCAGCCCCTTCTATTACCAAAGGGTAAAGTGAGTCCAGGGTGGGCCAGTGCTGGCCCAGGTCCCCTTGGCAAGTTGGTGGCAAGGCTGGGCTAGGACGATCCTCTGCTTTTCTCTGTAGGGTGCATACCACATCCCCATATTGCCTCTTCCTTTGATTTTCACTGCACTTGTTCTCCTTGCCTTCAGCCTATGGCACTTTGGATCAAATTATGAAATCACTTGTCAGATTTGAGGATTTCCTGTGCTTCCAGGGCATGCACACCTACTTCTATTTCAAAACTAGTTGCTCTTACCTAACCCAGCCTCCTAAAAACTCTCCAAAAAATTGGGTACTGTACAGGTCTAATGAGGGTGCCTGAGAATAAGCAATCTAAAAGCATTTTATCCATTAATCCCCAGTGACCAGATGTGGGTTTCTACTCCTAATTTGGGGGTAAACACTGATGAATGGGGTCCTACAAATGGGCTGCCTTCTGAACCTGTGACTTTGATATGACTGTGAAGAGGAACAAATGAAAGTGGAGTGAATATACAGAACAGAGGTGAGAACCAAGCACAATAGAAGAAAGATTAACATAGCAAAACCAACAAGTCTCAAGACAAGAAGATAATAAGCTCAAAATTACAACACAAGTAATGAAATAGTGGACACCACTGTTATGGACTGAAAGTACGTGTCCCCCTAAAATGTATTATGTTGAAGCCCTAACCACCAATGTGTATTTGGAGATGGGGATTTGGGGGAGGTAATTAGGTTTAGATGAGGTCATGAGGGTGGGATCCCAAAGATGGAATTAGTGTCCTCAGAAGAAAATGAAGGGAGGCCAGAGCACCCTCCTTCTCTGCCATGTGAGAACACAGTGAGAACTGTCTGGCTCTAAGCTAGGAAAACAGCCAGACTTTGATCTTGGACTTTCTAGCTTTCAATACTGTGAGAAAATAAAATTTTGTTGTTGAAGCCAATCCACCTGTGGTATTTTCTTACGGCAGCACAAGCAGACGGATGCAACCATATACACAATTCTTCCAACACCCTGGCCTCTTAGCTCCTTGACTTCTTATTCCCTGTGACCCTGCATTCTAGCCTACCTAATCACCCACTGCTATCTAAATCACCTGGACTAGGGACTCTCCACCTTGACTGCACATCAGACTCACCTAGAAAGTCTAAAACTCAACACCTGGACATCACCACAGCCCATTGGAATCAAAGTATTTCACAGGGTGGGGCCTGTTATTTAAAAATTCCCTGGGTGATTCTAGTGTGTGGCCATGATTGAAAACCACTGCAATCACACTCAAGCAAGTTCAAATCAATAAAATGACAACCTTATATAAAATTAGGCAAAGAAGCTGGCGTGGTGACTCACACCTGTAACCCCAGCACTTTGGGAGGCTGAGGCAAGAGGATCGCTTGAGCCCAGGAGTTCAAGACCACCCTGGGCAACATAGTGGATCCCCATCTCTACAAAAACATACAAAAATTAGCCAAATGTGGTGGTGTGCACCTGTAGTCCCAGCTGACTACACTCAGCCAAGTGAGGTTGAGGTGAGAGGATCACCTGAGCCTGGGAGGATGCAGCTGCAGCGAGCTCTGATCTCACCACTGCACTCCAGTCTGGGCAACAGAGCGAGACTCTGCCTCAAAAAATAGAAATAAATTAAAAATTAAAAATAAGCAAAGAATATAAACAAGGAATTTAGAGAAGAAATGCAAATGGTTAATAAATGTGTGGGGAAATGTTAATGTTTAACCTCAATAGTGATCAGGGAAGTGTAATATTAAATATATATATAGATTTTATATTTCATATATAAATATATACATTTTATAAATATATGTAATATATTGTGCCATTTTAATAATGCAAAAGCCTAGTAATTGTAGCAAGTTCAATAATTGTGGTACATCCACATAATGAAAAATTATTCAGCTACTGATAGAAGGAAGTATAATTGTATGTATTGCCATGAAAGATACAATATATATCTATACACACATGTATCATATGAGGAATAAAGCAAATCACAGAATAATGTTTCGTATAATCTTACTTTTTTTTTTTAGAGATGGGGGGTCTCACTATGTTGCCCAGGCTAAACTCGAACTCTTGGGCTCAAGCGATCCTCCTGCCTCAGGCTCCTGAGTAGCTGGGACTACAGGCACATGCCACCAAGCCCAGCTAATCCCATTCTTGGTTAAAAAATGCTCTCATTACATGCGGAGAGACACATAGACTTATATAAGCGTAGAAGACTGTCTTAAAAATCCTTTAATAGTAATTACCTTTAGGGAGTTGGAAAGGAAAGTGGGGACTTTCACATTTTGCTTTGTATTTTGTGACTGTTTTTACAATAAACAAGCATACGCTATTTTTGTAGTGTAAATAGTCTGCTGTGAGCACAAACAGAAGCTTTACAAAGAAAAGCTTTCTGTGCCAGAAGGTTGGGGCCGTTTCAAGGCCATCTTTTTACCATCATTTACCCTTAAAAAAATAATCTTTCGGCCGGGCACGGTGGCTCACGCCTGTAATCCCAGCACTTTGGGAGGCCAAGGCGGCCGGATCACGAGGTCAGGAGATCGAGACCATCCCGGCTAACACGGTGAAACCCTGGCTCTACTAAAAATACAAAAAATTAGCCAGACGTGGTGGCGGGCGCCTGTAGTCCCAGCTACTCGGGAGGCTGAGGCAGGAGAATGACGTGAACCTGGGAGGCGGAGCTTGTAGTGAGCTGAGATTGTGCCACTGCAAAAAAAAATTAATAAATAATCTTTCAGGAAATCTCACAGATAAGAAAATTTTTGGAAAGGTGTTGTTTTTTGGAAAGGTGTTGTTTTCTCCAAATTCCTTTTTAGAATTCTCCTCATTTGGAAAATACTGCTGTACAGGTGATTTGTTCCTGGTATAGAAATTCCCAACCTGGATATTTTGCCATTGATGTTTCTGTTATGGGGATGTGAGGAGAGTCCTCCATTGCTAAAGATTGAGGAGGAAAATAAGACTGTAAATGTGTCATGAACTGGGAAGAAATGTATGAATGCCACAGAGCTGGAGGCTTATGTTCAAAGCATAAGGTTTCTGTCAGAAAAAATAAGGAGGCTGGGCGTGGTGGCTCACGCCTGTAATCCCAGCACTTTGGGAGGCCCAGGCAGGCAGATCACGAGGCCAGGAGATCGAGACCAACCTGGCCAACATGGTGAAACCCCGGCAACAAAGTGAGACTCTGTCTCAAAAAAATAAAAAAAGGAGAATGTAGAAATGATGCTGGGGAAGTAAATAGGTTTCATCTCACAAACACATACAATCTGTGAATTGTGATGCCTGGGACTCAGGTTGGGAAGGCTTTAAGGCCATATTGTGGCTCAACTGTAAAGTCCTCAAGATCAACTGGTAATTTCTGCCATGGACACAGGAAGGGACAATGGGGATGACACATGTAGTATAGTACTCATGGGAAAAAAAGCAAGAATTAAGAATGATGAAAGTTTACCTTTAGGGTGAAAGATGCAGTGCTGATTCCTTTTATTTATTTTTATTTTCTATTTTTTTTGAGATGGGGTCTCACTCTGTTGCCCAGGCTGGAGTGCAATGGCATGATCTTGGCTCACTGCAGCTTCTGCCTCCCAGATCCAAGCCATTCTCCTGCCTCAGCCTCCCAAGTAGCTGGGATTACAGGTGTGCACCACCACATCCGGCTAATTTTTGTATTTTTACTAGAGACAAGGTTTTACCATGTTAGCCAGGCTAGTCTCAAACTCCTGACCTCAGATAATCCGCTTGCCTCCGCCTCCCAAAGTGCTGGGATTACAGGCGTGAGCCACCACGCCCAGCCTGATTCCTTTTAAATTTTGCTCCATAAAGAACAAATAAATGATACTCTGCTGTCATAACTCAACAGTTCAGAACTGTAATTGACAGTAATCAAATGATTTCTCTGTGCTCCACATCTAGCATAATGGTGTAATGCTGAGATTTGAGTTCTTGAAACAGCCACATGCAACTTGAGAATGATGATCTGAGTTCATATTTAATTTTAGTTCTCTTAATAAAGAGGTATTCAGAAGTTCTCATTAACCGGCTGATGAAAATGTTCATGGTTCTCTGTGCCAATTTAAGCAATAAATATTTATTTTTACTGAGTCCAAATTGCAAAAGAAAGGAAAGGATAGGAATGGAACCCCAGAGAGGAGGAGCTGATGGTCTGGAATAGGTACAGAAGTTCCCTACTTAAAAAAGATTTTCCATATGCTCTACACCAGTTAGATTAATCCAGCTGAAAATTCAAAAGCCCTCAGAGTCAAACCTCATTCCAGGCAGAATGATGTCAGCACTCGGAGAAGAGGAATTTTGATTGGGCAAAGAAGTAAGAAAGACTTTAACCTCACTTGGCCACCTTTGCCGCCACTGTTCTCCATTCCTCTTCATTCCCCTACATGCTAAGCATGCCTTGCTTGCTTCCTTGACACTTGATGCTCTCACAAGCTTCCACATTGTGACACATGCGTTTCCCTCTGCCTAGAACGATCTTCTCTACTAACAATTTCTATTCACTTAACTTCTCAGCAAAGTCTTGCCTGATTCCCCCAAATATGAAGGACAGTTAAGAAGGAGAATACTTACTTTGTTTTCCCCTAAAGTTTTTTCGCACTGTTTCCCAGGTCCTTTTGGAATAACACAAGTAGCTTATGTGCAAGGAACACTTAGCACTCCCTTGAGGGCGCAAGCCACTCAAGAGCAAGAGCATAGCCTCATCCTCATTTCCTTACGATGCTTGGTGTGGTTTAGTGCAATAATCATAGACTCTTTTGCTGTGTGGGCACTCTAAAATATATTCTCAGCAAATGCAAAGAGCCAGCTATGGTTTGGTTTTTCTGCAATATGAGAATTTACAAGGGGAAAAAGAGTGACAAATTTATCTGTATGGGGAAAAAGCTTTGAGAAATAAAATAACATAGATTTAAAAGGAAAGCCTTTTTTTTTTTGAGACGGAGCCTTGCTGTGTCGCCCAGGCTGGAGTGCAGTGGCCCGATCTCAGCTCACTGCAAGCTCCGCCTCCCGGGTTCATGCCATTCTCCTGCCTCAGCCTCCCGAGTACCTGGGACTACAGGCGCTTGCCACCATGCCCAGCTAATTTTTTATATTTTTAGTAGAGACGGGGTTTCACCTTTTAGCCAGGATGATCTCGATCTCCTGACCTCGTTATCCGCCTGCCTCGGCCTCCCAAAGTGCTGGGATTACAGGCAAGAGCCACCGTGCCCGGCCTAAGGAAAGCCATTTTTAAGTATTTATGATAGACTCAATTTTAAAAATAAAGACTGGTCAAATACGCAGGCAAGTTACTGAGTAAATAGAAGTTTCAAGACAAGTATATAAGACAATTCAGGCTATGCGATATAGCTATTAAAATTAGGATTACATAGACTAATAGAATGTTATATATATATAATTTTTTTATTTTTGAGACGAAGTCTCTCTCTGTCACCAGGCAGGAGTGCAGTGGCGTAATCTCAGCTCATTGCAACCTCCACCTCCCAGGTTCAAGCAATTCTCCTAACTCAGCCTCCCGAGTAGCTGGAAGTACAGGCATGTGTCACCACGCCCGGCTAATTTTTGTATTTTTTATAGAGACAGGGTTTCACCATGTTGGCCAGGATGGTCTCAAACTCCCGACCTCAAGTGATCTGCCCACCTCCGCCTCCCAAATTGCTGGGATTACAGGCGTGAGCCACCGTGCCTGGCCTGATAGAATATTTTTATGAAGTGACGTTAAGGGAAATAATACATTAATTATGGCAGCATAGATAGAATTCATGCATTAACAAAGGGCATATTATAAAAGTACATACCCCAAAATAAAAATAAAAACAGAGGTGTGTTTTTATTTAGAAGAATGAGATCATGGGTTATTAACTGCTTCTTTATTACTGTTGTTGGTATAATAAATAAAATTGGGGAGGAGGAACACAAGGTGAAAAATCTCACTAAATGAATTAACAGTTAATCATATCTGTGGTGTAGGCTCTTAGTTGAACCTTGTAAAGAAGGTATTTCTTTCCACTGGGGGGTCAACTTACTCTTAATTTTTTGAATTTTAAATTCTTACATATTTTTTAAAGACATAAAAATTCTCTGAAAAAGGATTTTCACTTCCAGCAAGGGGAGACCTCCTGCTTAAAACTGGGTAATAGTAAGGAAAATAAAACTGTTTGAAGTTGTGCAAGAGCCATGTGGGCAGTGAACCTGAGGGGCCAAGATCCCCAAGAGGAGGGAGACACAGACTAGCAAGCCTGGTGGAGGCACCACTCTTGCTCTTGTCAACTCTAAGGCAACAGCTGAGAGACTGGGCACTAGGTACTGCACAGAAAGCTGTGAAGGAACAACTAAGAAGCTGGGTAGAGCTTACTGCAGTCTCATACAGCTGGGAGGAGTAATATTCAGGACCACCAGGAAGAAACGGCCATGCATGGTAAACACTCAGGATTTCATTTGAAGCCCCTGAAGAACGGAGACTCTAGGAATAAAGGAGACTTGGAAGTAGGCTAGTGCTCACCAAGACAAGGGCCCAGCCTTGCCTCATGGTAAAAGATACTAGCATGCTTCTTGTAGTAGTAACTGATAGAATAAGTAGACAAAACATAAGTAACAATATGGGAAGATTTTAACAAACTCGATCTGATTACACACACTTTATCTAATAAATGCAGAATGCACATTCTTTTTTAAATTTTCATTTGAGATTCAGGGGGTACATGTGCAGTGTCTTACAAGGGCATATACTTATGCTGTACTGATCTCATCACCCATATAGTGAACTTAGTACCTGATAGAAAGTTCTTCAGCCTTTGCCCCACTTCCCTACCTCCCCTCTTTTGGAGTCTCCAGTGTCTGTTGTTCCCATCTTTGTGTTCGCGTGTACCCAATGTTTAGCTCCCACTTATAAGTGAGAGCATATGATATTTGGTCTTCTGTTTCTATGTTAATTTGCTTAGGATAATGACCTCTAGCTGCATCCATGCTGCTGCAAAGCACATAATCTCATTCTTTTGTATGGCTGCTTAGTATTCCATGGTGTGTATCTACCACATTCTCTTTATCCAATCCACTGTTGATGAGCACCTAGGTTGATTTCATGTCTTTGCTATTGTCTATAGCAAATCCACATTCTTTTCAAGTGTACATGGGAACACTTTTCCAAAATTGACCATATAGTGTTGGTTCAAAAAAAAATTCATTTTTGAGACAGAGTCTCACTCTGTTGCCCAGGCTGGAGTGCAGTGGTGCAATATTGGCTCACTGCAGCCTCTGCCTCCTGAGTTCCAGTGATTCTCACGCCTCAGCCTCCCAAGTAGCTGGGATTACAGGCGCGCATCACCATGCCTGGCTAATTTTTGTATTTTTAGTAGAGACAGAGTTTCACCATGTTGGCCAGGCTGGTCTCAAACTCCTGACCTCAAGTGATCTGACCGCCAAGGCCTCCCAAAGTGCTGGGATTACAGGCGTGAGCCACCACACCCGGTAGGTTCAAAAATTAAGTCTCAACAAATTCCAGCATTTTGGGGTATGTCTTTTGTTTTTTGTTTTGAGATAGGGTCTTACTCTGTCACCCAGGCTGGAGTGCAGTGGTACAGTCATGGTTCACTACAGCCTCAACCTCCCAGGTTCAAGTGACCTTCCCACCTCAGCCTCCTGAGTAGTTGGGACTACAAGTGCGTGCCACTACACCCAGCTAATTTGTTTTTATTTTTTGTAGAGACGGGGGTCTCCCTATGTTGCCTAGGTTGGTCTTGAACTCCTGGGCTCAAGTGATCCTCCCACCTCGGCCTCCCAAAGTGCTGGGATTACAGGCATAAGCCACCACACCCTACCCAGAGCGTTGAAATTATACAGGACATGTTCTAAGATCACAGTAAAAATTACTTATAGATTAGTATCAAAAACATAACTTTTTAAAATTCCCAAATGTTTGGACATTAAGTAATATACGTCTAAATAACCTATAGGCCAAAGAAGAACCACAGTGGAAACTGTAAAATAATCTGAATTAAATGATAATAAGTATATGACATCACAATGTGTGGGATGCAGCTAAAGCTAGGCTTAGAAGGAAATTTATGACTTTAAATGCATATATTAGAAAAACAGAGGTCTGGCCAGATGCGGTGGCTCACGCCTGTAATCCCAGCACTTTGGGAGGCCGAGACGGGTGGATCACGAGGTCAGGAGATCGAGACCATCCTGGCTAACACGGTGAAACTCTGTCTCTACTAAAAATATAAAAAAATTAGCTGGGCGTAGTGGTAGGTGCCTGTAGTCAGGAGGCTGAGGCAGGAGAATGGTATGAACTCAGGAGGTGGAGCTTGCAGTGAGCTGAGATCGCACCACTGTACTCCAGCCTGGGCGACAGAGCAAGACTCTGTCTCAAAAAAAAAGAAAAAGTAGAAGGAAGGAAATGATGAAAATAAGAGCAGAAATTAATGAAGTAAAGAAACAAAGAACAGTTGAGAGATCAAATAACCAAAAGTTAAGTCTATACAAAGAACAATAAAATTGATAAATCTGTGGCAAGATTAATCAAGAAGAAAGAAGGCACAAATAAATCAATATCTGGAATGAAAAAGGATACATCACTGTAGTTGTCACAGGCATGAAAATTCTCAACAAGGGAATCTCTCAATCTAATGATATAAAATAATGATGCTAAATTTGAAAACATTTTAAATAGAAATAAAAATGGTAGAATTACTTGAAGACCTCAACAGCTTTTTTTTTCTGTTTTAAGATGGGAGCCTAGATATGTAAATATTACTTCAGTAACCCTGGCTTAATAAGGTACTCAATATACTTCTCACGGCATTTAATATCTGGTAAACCAGGGACATCAGCAGTTAGACTCCAGAAAAGATTAAAAATTCCAAAAATTATACAGTATATAAGCCCAAAAAGCTTGAGAGCCTCTTATCTGGACCTCACCTTTAAGGTCAACTATACCTGAAAATATTCAGGAAGAGACTGTGGCACCCCAAATTTCCTCAATCACCAATTAAACTCTCAGTATAGCCTTGTAATTTTTTGTACATATTTCTGGTGATAGCTTAAATAGCATTAAATCTTTGCTGTGCTAGGTGACTAATTTTGAACACCTCTGCAATTAAAACATAAAATGGAGCACGATGTTTTGATTTATAACCATTGTAAGAGTACTTGTCACTGATTATCGTTCAAATTTTTGTTAACCACCTCATGACATTAGGAATTACAGTTTACAATCACGCTGTTCATCAAAATGTTTAACTTGATGGGACAGTAAAGCCCTTTAGATCAGTAACCATCCCTTGAATATTTTAAAAACTCACCTTTTGAGTACAAAAAGCTAAATCAATTCCCTTTTAGCTCTGTGCTTTTCAGCATAGGGGTCCTCTTCTGAATAAAACAATAAATAAACTGAGGTAAAAAATGGCTGAGCAGTATGGTGTGTTCATGCTCGGTGCGCTAGAGTAAGAATCTGACAATCAATTTTAGTTCTGATATGTAATTATCGTAGTTCTAAATGTAACTGAGCAAACTTGGGTAGGTCCCTTCCCCTGCTGGGCCTCAGTTTCCTCATCTGAGAGACCTGACAGGAAAGTTCCAGGTGATCTTTGAGGGAGGGGTCTACCTAAGCTCAACATCAGGGGCACATCCCCTCTTAGTGGGGAAAGCAGTGGAGACTCACTCCCTAAGGCTGGCCCCCAGGAAAACGGGCTCCCATAGGTATCTTGCTAGCCCTAGAGTTAGGTGGGCAGACTGGGGGATGTGAAAACAAAGGCCCCTCTTCCTTGTGTTTAAATACCCTGATGTGCAGCAATGTCGTCAGGTGACTCTAAAGCCTCCTCACCCCTACTCCATTTATCTACTTCAGAGTATGAGGAGTCAGCTTGTCCCATTGTCTTAGGGGCCCTTATATTAGGGTTCTCCGGAGAAATGGGACATATAGAATGTGTAGAGAGTCTGAGAGATTTATTTATTTATATTTATTTTTATTTATTTATTATTTTTTTGAGACGGAGTTTCACTCTTGTTGCCCAGGCTGGAGTGCAGTGGCACAATCTCGGCTTACTGCAACCCCTGCGTCCCAGGTTCAAGTGATTCTTGTGCCTCAGCCTCCCGAGTAGCTGGGATGACAAGCACGCACCACCATCCCTGGCTAATTTTTGTATTTTTAGTAGAGACGGGGTTTCATCTTGTTGGCCAGGCTCGTCTTGAACTCCTGACCTCAGGTGATCTGCCCGGCTCGGCCTCCCAAAGTGCTGGGATTACAGGCATGAGCCACCATGCCTGGCTGAGAGATTTATTTTAAGGAAAAATTAATCTCATGGATTATGGAAGATGGCAAGTCCAAAATCTGCAGGATGGACCAGCAGCTAGAGACTGAGGGAGGAGCTGATGTTGGAGTTGAAGTCAGAAGTCCATCTGCTGACAGAATTCCTTCTTGCTTGTGGGAGGTCAGTCTGTTCTGCTGAGGCCTTCAACTGATTGGATGAGGCCCACCCATATTATGGAGGGTAGCCTGCTTTACTCAAAGTCCATTAATTTAAATGTTAATCTCACCCCACAAAAAAAATACCCTCACAGAAACATCCAAAATAATGTTTGACTAACTACCTGGGCACCATGGCCCAACCAAATTGACATAAAACTAACCATCACAAGTCTACCTCTTCTCAACTTGGCACCGATACACATTTCCTTAAATCATACTTAATCTCCAAATAAAGAGAGTAAAAGGTCATACTTCTACCTAACATGATACAACTATCCTGCATACAATCAAAGAGGCACCAACCCTTTCCCCAGAAGAGGATGCAAACTCCTCGAGTGATGTTTACTCTTCTCTTTGATATCCTATAACTTAAATACCATGATGGAAAGCTAACAGTACTTAAATTCTGTGATATAAAGTCAATATATCTTATGTTACATGATCAAAGAATAAGAGGAAGAAAGAAAGATATTTGTACACACACATAAACATATAACAAAATGAGGAGGAAATGCTTATAACAATTACGGTCCTCCGTTCTGTAACTGACCACATGGTCACAGCTGGTATTTATAACAACCTTCTTCCACTACTCATTCCATATTCCCTTTATCCTCGGCAAGCACCTCAGCTGGTCATGGTTCTTTACCTGGTGATGGTGACTTAAACTTTCATTCCTCAAAGTTCTGAGCCATGAGTAGTCCTGCCTGGATTGGGTTTTTGTACGAATGTTCCTGGCTTTATAATGGGGCTCAATTTACAATGGGCTTATCTGCATATAGTCCCGTGGCAAGTTGAGGAAAGCACTGAATACCTATTGCTTTGCATGGTAAAGTCTAAAAGTCATAAGTCGAACCATCATAAGTCAGAGACTAACTGTAATTTTCTATTGACTTTAATCACAGAGCATGCTAATACTAAGACATGCTGTAAGGAATCTTATGTATTCCAGACATACTCTTCCTTACCTCCATTATGGAGTAGCAGTCCAATCTCCCCTTTGTAGTCAGGATCAATCACCTCCACAAGCACAGTAACTTTCTTCGCCTGTTAATTTAGAGGTCTGAGAAGCCCAAAGTGGCCAGGTGGCAGTCTTAACTTCTCATTGAATGGGATCATTGCTGTCTCCTGGTGGAAATATTCCTCCGCTTAGACGTAAGACATTTAGGCTACCAGAGCAAAAAGTCACAGGGACAAAGGAAAAATTTTGTTCATGGGTCACTAGGGGTGACAGTAACTGGTGCCACTCTCATTTCCACCTCTTGATTTCTGGACCTGCGATTCCTGGCTATGGGAGAAACAGTACTAATAGTGGACACTGATTCTGAGCATATACAGCTTCCTGGAGAACCTTGCCCCAGCCCAACAAGGTAATGTCACCTACCTGGCTCTGTGACTGAGTGTTCTAAAGGCCATTCCACCATCCTATCAATCCAGCTGCTTCAGGATGGTGTGGAACATGGTAAAACCAGTGAATTCCACAAGCATGGGGCTCATCACCGCACTTCATTCAAGTGAAGCAAGTTCCTCAATCTCACAGTTGTGCTGTGTGTAATACTATGATATTGGATAAAGCATCCTATAAGTTCACGGATGGTATTTTGGCAGAAGTATTGCATGCAGTGGAAGGCAAATCCATATTCAGAGTAAGAGTCTATTCCATTAAGGATGAAATGTTGGCCTTTCCATGATGGAAGGGGTCCAGTGTAATCAACCAGCTGCCAGGTAGCTGGCTGGTCACCCCAGAGAGTGGTGCCATATCAAGGAGTCAGTGTTGGTTTATTCTGCTGGCAGCTTGAGCACTCAGTGGTGGCTCTAGGCAGGTTGGCCTTGCTGAATGAAAGTCGTCGTTGCTGAGCCCATGCATAACCTTCATCCTTGTCACCATGGCCACTTCATTCAGGAGCCACTGGGCAATGACAGAAGGGGCTAAGGAAAGAGGCTGACTGATAGCCACAGACAAGTCATCTTAGCCACTTGATGATCAAAATCCTCAGCTGAGGCCACCCTTCGATAGGCATTAATATAGAATACAAATATCTTCACATTTTTTGCTCATTCATAGAGGTCTATCCACATACCTCTTCCCCAAATTTTCTTGTCACCAGTTTTCTAATCATGTTCCTTCCAAGTTCCTATCAAGCCAAACCATGGCCACAGCCATGAATCAGTATAGAATCGCATGTCCGACCATTCTTCCTTTTTTTTTTTTTTTTTTTGAGACGGAGTCTCGCTCTGTCGCCCAGGCTGGAGTGCAGTGGCACAATCTCGGCTCACTGCAAGCTCCGCCTTCCGGGTTCACGCCATTCTCCTGCCTCAGCCTCTCTGAGTAGCTGGGACTACAGACGCCTGCCACCACGCCCAGCTAATTTTTTGTATTTTTAGTAGAGATGGGGTTTCACCGTGGTCTCGATCTCCTGACCTCGTGATCCGCCCGCCTCGGCCTCCCAAAGTGCTGGGATTACAAGCATGAGCCACCGCGCCCGGCGACCATTCCTCCTTTCAACCACAGTGAACAACCAGGTACATCACTCAAAGTTATGCCCACTGGGAGGACTTCCCTCCATCACTGTCCTCCAGGGATGATTCAGAAAGGGACAGGCACACAAGGCCCACCCTATTCCAGTGCCTGATTACTTCTCCAGCATCACCTGTTATCATTGGCCCCTGAAATTCCCTGCTGGAGTCCCCAGAGACACTTCCTCTTTCCAGACTTTGCCATGTTCTTTAGTAACTCTAGGCCTTCATCTATTCATTTATTCATTGATTCATTTGTTCATATCTTCAGTTAGTATGCATCATTGGTGGGAGGACAACTTGGTCTTCACAGAAAAAATGTGTTAAATAAGTCAGTACATCAACAAACAATGACTGGTGAAATAGGGAATGTGCTGGGACAGGGGAACAAATACCTAATCTATGGGGTCAGAAAAGACCTCCCTGAAGAGGAGACATTTAAACTGAGATATGAAGAATGTGTAGGCATCAGCCAGGTGAAAAGAATCAGAAGGATGTTTTGCCAGAGGAGGCAGGACGTATGAAATCCTGGAAGTCAGAGTCACTGTGATGAAGCTCCAAAAACCAAAATGAGCGCAGCAAAACTTGAGTAGAAAATGTCAGGCCGGGAGCGGTGGCTCACGCTTGTAATCCCAGCACTTTGGGAGGCCGAGGCGGGCGGATCACGAGGTCAGGAGATCGAGACCACGGTGAAACCCCGTCTCTACTAAAAATACAAAAAATTAGCCGGGCTTGGTGGCGGGCGCCTGTAGTCCCAGCTACTCGGAGAGGCTGAGGCAGGAGAATGGTGTGAACCCGGGAGGCGGAGCTTGCAGTGAGCCGAGATCGCGCGCGCCACTGCACTCCAGCCTGGGCGACAGAGCAAGACTCCGTCTCAAAAAAAAAAAAGAAAGAAAATGCCAGGGAAGAACAGTAACAACTGTGGCTTAAGAGGTGGGTAGGGCCAGGCCCTACAGCCTTGTAAGCCATCCTGAGCAGTTTCAGAAGCTATTGAAGAGCATTCAGTGGAGGGGATTGACATAGATTTGCATTTTAGAAAGATCATTCAGACATGTAGCAGGGAATATGCATTGGAGGAGGAGAAGGAAGAGGAGGACAAATAATGGAATAGGGAGACATGAGACATCTGGAAGCTGATATAATATTCTAGCCAATCCAGGCGCGGTGGCTCACGCCTGTAATCCCAGCACTTTGGGAGGCCTAGGCTGGCGGATCACGAGGTCAGGAGTTAGACAGCAGCCTGGCCAACATGGCGAAACCCCGTCTCTACTAAAAATACAAAATTAGCTTGGTGTGGTGGCACACGCCTGAAGTCCCAGCTACTCCGGAGGCTGAAGCAGTAGAATCGCTTGAACCCAGGAGGCGAAGATTGCAGTGAGCCGAGACCGCGCCATTGCACTCCAGCCTGGGCAACAAAGCGAGACTCCGTCTAAAAACAAAAAAATTCTAGCCAAGAGATAATAGAAGCCTGGGAGATATGGATAAATTTTAAAGATATTTAGTAGGAGACATACAAAAACTCGATGAATGATTAGATATGGAGGCTTGGGGTCATGCAGGAATATTTCTAGGTTTCTGGTTTAGGCAACTGGCTGAAGAGTGAGTCTCTTGCTACTGAGGTGTTCACTGTTTATTCCCAGAGCCTGGGAAGTATTTATTAAATGAATCAATGAACGAATGGAAGAATACGGACAATCATTTTCAAAGGAGATGAAATGATGTGTTCAGTTTTGGACGTGGTGGGCTTAAGGAATCTGTGGGATATCTGAGTGGAGGAATGTCCATGAGACCATTGTATCTGCAGGTCTGAGCTCTGGAGAGAAGCTTTGGGCACAGCCTTCGCAGTGCTATGCCCTGTGTAGAGTGGGAATAACAGTCCCTCCTCTGCTTCAGATCCCCATGAGAATCAAATGAGGGAAGACGACAGTGGTGCTCTGAAAATAGCCATATGTTGGAGGAAAGGTTTAGGCTTAGAACAAGCCAAACCTGATTTTAATCTGCACTTATCTCTTTATGAGCTGTACATCCTTGGGTAAGTCAATTAACATCTCTGAGCCTTGGGTTTTCATCCACAAAATGGAGTAGATATCACTTCTCTCCTAAGGTTACCATGAAACTTAGGTTAACTAAGCTTCCTTTGAATCTAGTGTTATGTAAAGGCTCAAAATGGTGTCATCACAATTACTGTTTTGCAATGTGTAATAATGTCCTTAGTCCTGTCCTTTTTAATTATTTTGAGGAGTTGTAACTTTGAGTCTATCTACCCTCCACCCACTCAAAATGTCACATGCACCTCTGTTTCAACAATCTTCTTACCTTTCTCCCTCATATCATAGCTCTACCCTGTGTCTTCTTCCATAGGCCAACTAGACCAAAAATGGTAACATGTATGTGAGCTTCATATTGACATCCTCCATGAGGAAGAGATTCAAAGCTAAGGTTCTAAAGTCAAAAGAACTTGCTTCAAACACCCAACTTCACCACTTGTAGGTGGGTGACCTTGGGCACATCATTTAAACTCTCTAAAACTCGGTTTCCTTGTCTGTAAAATGAAAATAATAACAGTGCTTACCTCACAGCTCATAGGAAGAAACAGAGAAGGCTAAGAAAATGTGGCACATATACACCATGGAATACTATGCAGCCATAAAAAAGGATGAGTTCGTGTCCTTTGTAGGGACATGGATGAAGCTGGAAACCATCATTCTGAGGAAACTATCACAAGGACAGAAAACCAAACACCACATGTTCTCACTCATAGGTGGGAACTGAACAATGAGAACACTTGGACACAGGAAGGGGAACATCACACACCAGGGCCTGTCGTGGGGTGAGGGCATGGGGGAGGGATAGCATTAGGAGATATACCTAATGTAAATGATGAGTTAATGGGTGCAGCACACCAACATGGCACATAGATACACATGTAACAAACCTGCAGGTTGTACACATGTACCCTAGAACTTAAAGTATAATAATAATAATAATAGAAGAAAAGAAAGTGGCTCACCAAGGAGTCTCAACTCATTGAAGGTGAATATTGTTTTATCTGTATTAGCCTGTTCTCACACTGCTAATAAAGACATACCTGAGACTAGGTAATTTATAAAGGAAAGAGGTTTAATTGACTCACAGTTCCACATGGCTGGGGAGGCCTCACAATCATGATGGAAGGCAGAGGAGCAAAGTCACGTCTTGAATGGCAGCAGGCAAGCAGAAGAGAGTATGTGCAGGGGAACTCCCCTTCATGAAGCCATCAGATCTCGTGAGACTTATACAGTATCACGGGAATGGCAGGGAAAGACCCACCCTCATGATTCAGTTACCTCCCACCAAGTCCCTCCCATGACATCTGGGAATTATGGGAGCTACATTTCAATATTTGGGTGAGGACACAGCCAAAGCACATATCAGTATCTAAAACCTGCCACTAATTATGTTCCATCAAACCCCTTTCCTGTTAGATAGTAGCACCCTTAATGATATTTCATTCTGGTTCTATAACTTCTTGGCCATTTTTTGCTTTCTCATTTTTATTGTTGTTGTTTTTGTTTTAAGTAGCCTTATTTCAATCCTTTGGATTAATTCTTATTCAATGAAAACCTACATATTCTGAAAGCTGGCTGCCTGGATTGGAATCCTGGCTCTGCCACTTACTGGCTGAGAGCTTTGGGCGTGTTACTTAACCTCTGTGCCCCAGTTTCCTCATCTGTAAAATGGGGATAATGATAGTTGCTACCTCATAGGAACACTGCCAGGGTTAAAGGGTCAATATGATTAAGGTGCTTAGAAGAATGCCAGGCACACGAAGTAAGTGCTATGAAAGTTTTGCTATTAGTATACCAAACTCGAAGTCCTCATCCTCTTCCCCAGGCAAGATTAGACCTGGGCTTTGTCTACTTACAGTTCTGGTGTTCGCTTCCATCATCCTTTCTTCTCCCTCAATATTACCAGAATAAGGCCAATATTGGGGCCTGCAGGAAGAAGTAAAAGACAGTTGTTGTCCCATTTGACCCAGCAAGGAGACATTCTCTCCTATCCAGCAGTAATGCACTATGCATGGGCTTGATGCTGACCAGTGGTGCTTCTGATAGGCCCTCTAAGGAGAGCCCCCTCCTGTGTACCTCCCATAGCCATTGATGGTCCTTTTAGACTCTTGGCTTATATCTTCCCGCCACAGCTCACGTCATCCTGCTACATGCCTCAGATGTTCCACTCAGTAGTGGTCACAGGCTCCCAAACTCACCTATCCTTGGTAGCAAACTATTATGCCCATTGGCATATGCAGAATCGATTTTATGTCCCAGCTGGGACTGAAACTCCAGACTAGGGGACAGGAAGATGGGTCTTGCCCTCTCTCTACCCACAGCCCTCACCAAAAAATAGCTCACCCCAGGGCTGTTCACCCACACCCTGGACACTGCTGCATCAGACTGAATTAAAGGCTCACTGGTTCTTGAACAAGCAAGGAGTGTATAAAACTCATATCCTGCCAACTAGACAAGGGTTTCCCAGAGGGCTGCCTCCCTTGGCTTAAAAAAGGGAAGCAGCTCCCTTGGCTCCCCCAGTAGGCCAGATCTGTCTTCCTCCAGGACTTTCCTTATAGCCAGCATTGCGGGGTTGGGGCTGGTGGAGTGATGCCCACACATTCTAAAAAAGTGGTTCCCCCAGTAGCCCCATGCCACAGTTCCCTGATGCTAGAAAGTAGGGTCCTTGGCTGGGTGCGGTTGCTCACGCCTGTAATCCCAGCACTTTGGGAGGCAGAGGCGGGTGGATCACCTGAGGTCAGGAGTTCCAGACCAGCCTGGCCAACATGGTGAAACCCCATCTCTACTAATACAAAAATTAGCCGGGTGTGGTGGCACATGCCTGTAATCCCAGCTACTCGGGAGGCTGAGACAGGAGAATTGCTTTAACACAGAAGGCGGAGGTTGCAGTGAGCCGCACTCCAGCCTTTGCAACAAGCGCAAAACTCCATCTTGAAAGAAAGAGAAAGAAAGAAAGAAAGAAAGAAAGAAAGAAAGAAAGAAAGAAAGA